>NC_087154.1:11683244-11923244 GCF_035594125.1 Scylla paramamosain
TCCTCAAATATCATTAATCTACCATATCCTTTTTTCTTTCTTTTTTTTTTCGGCACATACGTCAATAATCATAATGACACTCTTGAAAGTGGCGTCACTGTAAACAAAGTTTAATGAGCACAAACTTGAGCGGTGTGCTTTTGCTTTCCAAATTGCTGGCGAGTTTTGGCTGCCGAGTTTGGCTTCCCTTATGATCGAGAGGCTACTCGGCGACAACTCTTAACAATCGATCGAATAATGTCTTTGGTGCACTGAGATTTGAACACAAATTGTTTAGCACACTGCATTCATAAGTCATAGTACAATGAATTGTCACAATATTATTGTTATCTTTGATGGCATCAGTGGCATTAATACTTTTTAATAAAATCTTGCCCTAATTTTAATTTTCTTTTTGTTTGTATTCCTTTACCCACAGTCAACTTTAGTGTTAAAAACGAAGCAAGCAGACGAGTCCTGAAGAACTCCTATACGATACACTTTTTCAGGAAAAGAATATGGAACCATCCTGAGATATAAGACCAAACCCATGACCTTATCAGCAACCATGACTAAACCTAAACAAATTTTTTTCTGCCTCCAGTAATTATAGTCGTAAGTAGTGAAGTATAGTGGGAGAAGTAGGTTCCAGTGGGAACTTGGTTATGTACGTAAATCTGATCTTGCTCGTTCCTCACCTCTCGTTTATTAGTTTAGTTTCTAGTAATGGAGTGCCGAACAGCGAAGTCTTCCCGCTCTAGTTCATGCTCGGTAAATTTTGACCAGTGACATTATCTTGAGTTTTCCTTCTTGCACTTTGTTTTCGATACTCAAGCACGCAAGCGCCTACTTATCTTAATAAGGATACATGCTTTCCAAGGCAATTCAAGAAATTTCGCTGGCATGTCAACCAACCTCATTTCCAACATTTTAATTTTAGTTGATCTTTATACATCAACAAAAATTCACAATTATTCTGACGACTGATGACTGAATTTAATTAACTAATTACATTGTATCAGATCTAAATGGTGTGTGTGTGTGTGTGTGTGTGTGTGTGTGTGTGTGTGTGTGTGTGTGTGTGTGTGTGTGTGTGTGTGTGTGTGTGTGTGTGTGTATGTGTGTGTGTGTGTGTGTGTGTGTTCCACAAAAATTAACCTGTGGCTGCATACGTTCAAGGAAAAAAAAAAAAAGAACTAAGATGCAAAAAAAAAAAAAAGAAACATAATTTTTACGTTATTCATATATAATATAATTCATATATAATCCCATGCTTCAAAATATATTATTGAAGGAAATAACAAAATGCCAAAAGTTCAATGTCAGGTTAGGGGAGGTGGTTGAGTAATGATTTTCCTTGTGTGTGTGTGTGTGTGTGTGTGTGTGTGTGTGTGTGTGTGTGTGTGTGTGTGTGTGTGTGTGTGTGTGTGTGTGTGTTACGTTTCTTGTGTGGGCATCAGGTTTAATAAGAGCACGAGCTTGTTGACGGGGGTCTTGACACCCCCTCAACTTTTTCTTCATTAAATGCTGTGACTCATTGGGCTCCTCCGATCACAATCTCATATATGTATCTTGTCCTATCGCTCCAATCCCTCCTCAGGATCCCCCTAAGCGAAGGCGCCTCTGGCGTTTTGCCTCTGCTAGTTGGGGGACCTGAGGAGGTATTTTGCTGATTTTCCTTGGAATGACTACTACTTCCGTGTCAGAGACCCGTCTTTGTGTGCTGAGCGCATAACAGAGGTGATAGTGTCTGGAATGGAGGCGTACATTCCTGACTCTTTTTCTCGTCCTAAACCTTCTAAACCTTGGTTTAACACAGCTTGTTCTCGTGCTATACATGATAGAGAGGTGGCCCACAAAAGGTACTTAAGCCTTCCATCACCAGAATCTCATGCAGTTTATATTTCTGCCCAGAACCATGCCAAGTCTGTTCTCCAACTAGCCAAAAAACTCCTTCATTAACCGAAAGTGTCAAAACCTTTCAAGATCTAACTCCTCTCGTGATTTCTGGCATCTAGCCAAAAATATCTCCAATAACTTTGCTTCTTGTTTTCCTCCTCTGTTTCAACCAGATGGCACCACTACTATCAAATCTATTTCTAAAGCTGAACTCAAACCTTTGCTAAAAAGTCTACTTTGAACGATTCTAGGCTTGTTCCTCGCTCTACTCCACCCTCTGACTACTTCATGCCACCTATTAAAATTCTTTGCAATGATGTTTTCCGTGCCCTCGCTGGCCTAAACCCTCGGAAGGCTTATGAACCTGATGGGGTCCCTCCTATTGTTCTCCGAAACTGTGCCTCCGTGCTTGCACCTTGCCTAGTCAAACTCTTTCAGCTCTGTCTGTCAACATCTACCTTTCCTTCTTGCTGGAAGTTTGCCTATATTCAACCTGTTCCTAAAAAGGGTGACCGTTCTAATCCCTCAAACTACCGTCCTATTGCTTTAATTTCCTGCCTATCTAAAGTTTTTAAATCTATCCTCAACAGGAAGATTCTTAAACATCTATCACTTCACAACCTTCTATCTGATTGCCAGTATGGGTTCTGTCAAGGCCGCTCTACTGGTGATCTTCCGGCTTTCCTTACTGAGTCTTGGTCATCCTCTTTTAGAGATTTTGGTGAAACTTTTGTTGTTGCCTTGGACATATCAAAAGCTTTTGACAGAGTCTGGCACAAAGCTTTGATTTCCAAACCACCCTCCTACGGCTTCTGTCCTTCTCTCTGTAACTTCATCTCAAATTTCCTTTCTGACTGTTCTATTGCTGCTCTGGTAGACGGTCACTGCTCTTCTAAATCTATTAACAGTGATGTTCCTCAGGGTTCTGTCCTGTCACCCACTCTCTTCTTATTATTCATTAATGATTTTCTAAACCAGACTTCTTGTCCTATCCACTCCTACGCTGATGATACCACCCTGCACTTTTCCACGTCTTTTCATAGACGTCCAACCCTTCAGGAGGTAAACATTTCACGCAGGGAAGCCACAGAACGCTTGACTTCTGATCTTTCTAAAATTTCTAATTGGGGCAGAGCAAACTTGGTATTGTTCAATGCCTCAAAAACTCAATTCCTCCATCTATCAACTCGACACAACCTTTCAGACAACTATCCCCTCTTCTTCAATGACACTCAACTGTCCCCCTCTTCTACACTGAACATCCTCGGTCTGTCCTTTACTTATAATCTGAACTGGAAACTTCACATCTCATCTCTAGCTAAAACACCTATGAAGTTAGGCGTTCTGAGACGTTTCCGCCAGTTTTTCTCACCCCCCCAGCTGGTAACTCTGTACAAGGGCCTTATCTGTCCATGTATGGTGTATGCTTTACATGTCCTGGGTGGCTTCCACTCATACTGCTCTTTTAGACAGGGTGGAATCAAAAGCTGTTCGTTTCATCAACTCCTCTCCTCTAACTGACTGTCTTCAGCCTCTCTCTCACCGCCGCCATGTTGCATCTCTAGCTGTCTTCTACCGCTATTTTCATGCTAACTGCTCTTCTGATCTTTCTAACTACATGCCTCCCCTCCTCCCGCGGCCTCGCTGCACAAGACTTTCTTCTTTCTCTCACCCCTATTCTGTCCACCTCTCTAACGCAAGAGTTAACCAGTATTCTCAATCATTCATCCCTTTCTCTGGTAAACTCTGGAAACTCCGGAACTCCCTGCCTGCTTCTATATTTCCACCTTCCTATGACTTGAATTCTTTCAAGAGGGAGGAGGTTTCAAGACACTTATTCATCAATTTTTGACTACTGCTTTGACCCTTTTATGGGACTGGCATTTCAGTGGGCTTTTTTTTTTATTGGATTTTTGTTGTCTTTGGCCAGTGTCCTTCCTACATAAAAAAAACAAAGAAAAAAACATGTCGGACTAACCGGAGAGCACCTCCCTCACTCTATTCACGCCCCAACAACACGTGCATACACCCAGACGCTTTGGCATCACTTTCTTTACTCGAGATCTTGAAACAAACACTCCATCTTGCCCTTGGCTTTAGTATTAATAATTTCATCCTTTGACATTTTCACATAATCTTTCTCCAAGTCATTATTTCAGCTCTTTCCTGGAAGGCTTTCAACGCTCCAAACACTTCCTATTTATTTTCTTCACAATCTCCATTTCATCTTAGTACGAATATCTCTAAGCTTCCTGCGTTTGTGTTATATTTTCTTATAATATCAGCGCAGTGAAACATCTACCACAACCACTTCGTTTCCCACACGTGTCCACATTCACAGATCTTCCTGTGTCTTCCTTCACCCTCAGTTCCCTCAACACCATTCAATGATAATGTCTTTTCATCAAAAGGAGACGGTCAAGCAGTGCATAATCTCTCTCTCTCTCTCTCTCTCTCTCTCTCTCTCTCTCTCTCTCTCTCTCTCTCTCTCTCTCTCTCTCTCTCTCTCTCTCGGTGAAGGTGGCAAGACTGAGATGGTGAAAACCGTGAGACATACAATAGGAAATGAGAATCCACAGTGTAAGTATGAAACGTTGCCCGAGGAAAGAGCATAAATTAAAACTGTACCGGTTTACAAATGAGTGCCTAAAAGACCTAAGGATATGTCCTAAAAAAAGGAAGAACAAAAATAAATAGATAAATAAAATAAAATAAACTGCAAGACGAAATGCACTTATTCATTACATATAGCCGAAAAGGATGAACATTACCACTGTCAGCCGTATTGTTACCAACTTGCTTTCAGATATTGGCAACACGATGCAAGAATGACAGACACCACCATATCAACATTCTAAAGAATGTTGACATTTATATATATATATATATATATATATATATATATATATATATATATATATATATATATATATATATATATATATATATATATATATATATATATATATATATATATATATATATATATATATATATATATATATATATATATATATATATATATATATATATATATATATATATATATATATATATATATGTAGGAGGGACACCGGCCAAAGGCAACGAAAATCTACTAAAAAAAAAAGCCAACTGAGATGCCGGTCATTGAATAAGGTCCGAAGCGGCAGTCAAAAATTGAAGGATAAGTGTCTTGAAAGCTCCCTCTTGAAGAAATTCAAGACAGGAAGGTGGAAATACAGAAATTTACCAGAAAAAGGGATGAATGATTGAGAATACTGGTTAACTTTTGCATTAGAGAGGTGGACAGAATAGGGGTGACAGAAAGAAGAAAGTCTTGTGCAGGGACGCCGCGGGAGGAAAGAAAGCATGCAGTTACCAAGATCAGAAGATCAGTTAGCATGAATATAGCGGTAGAAGATAGCTAGAGATGCAATATTGCAGCGATGAGAAAGAGGCTGAAAACAGTCAGTTAAACGAGAGAAGTTGATGAGACGAAAAGCTTTTCATTCCACCCTGTCTAGAAGAGCGGTATGAGCGCAACCCCTACATACATGTGAAGCATACTCCATACATGGACGGATAAGGCCCTTGTACAGAGTTACCAGCTGGAGCGGGTAAGAAAAATTTCCGGAGACGTCTCAGAACACCTTACTTCATAGAAACTGTTTTATCTAGAGATGAGATGTGAAGTTTCCAGTTTAGATTATAAGAAAAGGACATACAGAGGATATTCAGTGTAGAAGAGGAGGACAGTTGAGTGTCATTGAAGAAGAGGGGATAGTTGTCTGAAAGGTTGTGTCGAGTTGATAGATTGAGAATTGAGTTTTTGAGACATTGAACAATACCAAGTTTGCTCTGCCCCAATCAGAAATTTTAGAAAGATCAGAAGTCAGGCGTTCTGTGCCTTCCCTGCGTGAACTGTTTACTTCCTGAAGGGTTGAACGTATGTGAAAAGACGTTGAAAAGTGCGATTAGAACGGTCACCCTTTTTAGAAACAGCAAACTTCCAGCAAGAAGGAAAGGTAGACGTTGACAGACAGAGTTGAAAGAGTCTGACTAGGCAAGATGCAACAAGGAGATGCAGTTTCGGAAAATAATAGGAGGGACCCCATCAGGCCCATAAGCCTTTTGAGGGTTTAGGCCAGTGAGGGCATGGAAAACATCATTGCGAAGAATTTTAATAGGTAGCATGAAGTACTCAGAGGGTGGAGGAGAGGGAGGAACAAGTTCTGAATCGTCTAAGATAGAGTTTTTGCAAAGGTTTGAGCGAAGGGTTCAGCTTTAGAGATAGATGTGATAGCAGTGGTACCATCTGGCTGAAATAAAGGAGGGAAAGAAGAAGCAAAGTACTGGAGATGTTTTTGGCTAGGTGTCAGAAGTCACGAGGGGAGTTAAGCCTTGAAAGATTTTGACATTTTCTATTAATGAAGGAGTTTTTGGCTAGTTGGAGAACAGACTTGGCATGGTTCCGGGCAGAAATATAAAGTGCATGAGATTCTGGTGATGGAAGGCTTAAGTACCTTTTGAGGACCACCTCTCTATCATGTATAGCACAAGAACAAGCTGTGTTAAACCTAGGTTTGGAAGGTTTAGGTCGAGAAAAGAGTGAGGAATGTACGCTTCCATGCCAGACACTATCACCTCTGTTATGCGCTCAGCACACAAAGACGGGTATATATATATATATATATATATATATATATATATATATATATATATATATATATATATATATATATATATATATATATATATATATATATATATATATATATATATATATATATATATATATATATATATATATATATATATATATATATATATATATATATATATATATATATATATATATATATATATATATATATATATATATATATATATATATATATATATATATATATATATATATATATATATATATATATATATATATATATATATATATATATATATATATATATATATATATATATATATATATATATATATATATATATATATATATATATGTTTTTTTTTTTTTTTTTTTTTTTTTTTTTTTGCAATTATGTGATAAAAAAAAAAACAGTGACGTGTTAAAATAAAATAGAAATTCCGTTTACTTTTCTATATCGAATCCCACTTTTTTAACATGTACTCATTAATGTGTATATACGAAAACTACTAACTGTTGAGCTTTACGAATCTGTAACAGGAATTATTTTTATCGTATAAAGTACTTGTACTTAAGTATAATGACATATACTTGCACTTGGACTTAAATACATAGCAAAGTGACTGTGCTTATACTTGAAAAATATCCAGGTACTTGGACTTTAAATAAAGTACAGTCGCCTGTACTTGGACCTAACTTGTAGCCTGTAACTTGGACTTTAACTCTTTCAAGAACACCAGGATACCTCAAGAATTAGACAGACAGGATTTTCAGGTTTTACGCCCAGGTTCCGTTGATGAATCAGGGCTGAAACAGTATCTACTAATATTGGACTTTGGTCTTGGCAATTGGATACCCTTATCCCGAGTGGACACTGTTACTAACCCCGAACCATAGCCAGGATTAGAACCCGTGCACCTGGGAATTCAATGAATCCCGATCGTGCGCGTTAACACAGTATCACGGCAGCCCTAAGAATTAGACTGACTGAACATTTAATTCTGCAGCGATTTTTTTTTTTTTTTTTTAGGCAGTGTATGACGGTCCATTTACAAATATTCGCCAGAAATTGGGTTGACTTGTTCTTTAGTTACAAACAATAAATGCTTGCTGGTATGCGATTATTATCTTTTTTTTTTTTTTCTTATCCGACTACATTGAGTGCAGATAATAACTTTATGCCCAGCCTAGCATTCCACCAACTATAATACCAGAGGTGTACCTCCATCCAGGCATGGAGTGAGTAATGAGTGTATTCTGATGGCACACTCGCGATTTTAATACTTACTTCTTAAGAAGCAATGATTAAACAAGTATTTCTCTAAATAAATATATTTCTTGGCTAACTTCCCTCCAGTGGAAATATGGCACGATGAAGAACAATTAATGAAGTAAACGGAGTGATGGTCGGTGATGAGGTCACGGATGAAGCAGGGTGGTGATACCAGGCAGTAATGGATGGTAATTACGATAGAGGTGAAAGGTGAGGGATAAAAGAGGTTATTATATGATGGGGAAATGGCGGATGGGGCATAGCGTGGTGATGGGGAAGGATGGATGTGGGTAAAAGGTGTCACGAAGTAAAGTGTTACAAAGTGTTACGTGTGAAGTTGGTGATGAGTGGTGATAAGCAGTGGTGAGAAGTGATGGAGGTTAGACGCGTTACAAGTCAAAAATATGTGAAACAAAAAAAAAAAAAAAAAAAAAGAAAGAAAGAAAGAAAGAAAGAAAGAAAGAAGAAGAAGAAAAGCATTTATTAACGCCCACAAGTTCTGGAAATAAGTTACTGCAGGACTTCATATGGGTGACTTTATTGCTTATTTTAAAACCTCATCCCAAAAAAGAATTATCTAGAAAAATACCTATAACAACAATTTGAAATTTGTGGCAAACAGATGCCACTGCTACAGGAAGGCACCTGCCGCAACAACAACTACTCCAAGTGAGGTCTTAAGCACTGGATCAGGGAGTGCTGTGAACTTTTCATTAAATCCAGCTGTGACATCACTGAACGTTTCCTTATGTGTCTCACAACAAAGGGGGACAGTCACAGCATATCCTCTAAAGACAATTTTCTTCCTCCACACAAAACTACATGCACCTATTTATTTATTTATTTTTATTTTTTTTGTAGGAGGGACAACGGCCAAGGGCAACAAAGATATAAAAAAATAAATAAAAAAGATCCACTGAGATGCCAGTCCCTGAATAGCGTCCAAAGCAATAGTCAAAAACTGAAGGATAAGTGTCTTGAAACTCCTCTTGAAAGAGTTCAAATCATAGGAAGGAGAAAATACAGAAGCAGACAGGGAGTTCCAGAGTTTACCAGAGGAAGGGATGAATGATTGAGAAGACCGGTTAGAGAGGTGGACAGAATAGAAGTGAAAGAAAGAAGAAAGTTTTGTGTAGCGAGGCCGCGGGAGGGGAGGCATGCAGTTAGCAAGATCAGAGGAGAACTTAGCATGAAAATAGCGTAGCGGTAGAAGATAGCAAAGGATGCAACATTGCAGCGATGAGAAGGAGGCTGAAGACAGTCAGTTAGACGAGAGAAGTTGATGAGACAAAAAGCTCTTCATTCCACCCTGTCTAGAAGAGCGGTACGAGTATGAGTGGAACGCCCCCAGACACGTGAAGCATACTCCATACATTGGCGGATAAGGCCCTTGTACAGATTTAGCAGATGAGGGGTGAAAAAAACTGGAGACGTCTCAGAACACCTAATTTCGTAGAAGCTGTTTTAGCTAGAGATGAGATGTGAAGTTTTCAGTTTAGATTATAAGTAATGGACAGATCGAGGATGTTCTGTGTAGAAAAGGGGGACTGCTGAGTGTCAGTAAAAAAGAGGGGATAGTTGTCTGGAAGGTTGTGTTGAGTTGATTGATGGATGAATTGAGTTTTTGAGGCATTGAACAATAGTAAGTTTGCTCTGCCCAAATCAGAAGTTTTAGAGAGATCAGGAGTCAAGCGTTCTGTGGCTTCCCTGCGTTTACTTCCGGAAGGGTTGGATGTCTACGAAAAGATATTGAAAAATGCAGAGTGGTATCATCTGCTTAGGAGTGGATAGGACAAGAAGTTTGGTTTAGAAGATCATTGAAGAATAATAGGAACAGAGTGGGTGGCAGGACAGAACCCTGAGGAACACCACTGTTAATAGATTTAGGAGAAGAACAGAGACTGTCTACCACAACAACAATAGAACGGTCAGAAAGGAAACTTGAGATGAAGTTACAAAGAGAAGGATAGAAGCCATAGGAGGGTAGTTTGGAAATTAAAGCTTTGTGCCAGACTCTATCAAAACTTTTTATATATCTAAGGCAACAGCAAATGTTTCACTAGAATCTCTAAAAGAAGGTGACCAAGACTCAATAAGAAAAGCCAGAGGATCAACAGCGGCCTTGACGGAACCCATACTGGCGATCAGATAGAAGGCTGTAAAGTGAAAGATGTTTAAATATCCTCCTGTTGAGGATAGATTAAAAAACTTTAGATAGGCAGGAAATTAAAGCAATAGGACGGTAGTTTGAGGGATTAAAACGGTCACCCTTTTTAGGAACAGGCTGAATGTAGGCAAACTTCCAGCAAGAAAGAAA
Source organism: Scylla paramamosain (assembly GCF_035594125.1). NCBI lineage: Eukaryota > Metazoa > Arthropoda > Malacostraca > Decapoda > Portunidae > Scylla > Scylla paramamosain. The sequence goes on from NC_087154.1 coordinate 11,693,358, forward strand.
GATAGATGTTGACAGACAGAGTTGAAGGAGTTTGCTAGTTTGACATTGCGAAAAAATTTAATAGGTGGCATGAAGTAGTCAGAGGGTGGAGGAGAGGTAGGAACAAGCCTTGAATCAACCAAGGTAGAGTTTTTAGCAAAGGTTTGAGCGAAGAGTTCAGCTTTAGAAATAGATTGGATGGCAGTGGTGCCATCTGGTTGAAATAAAGGAGGGAAACAAGAAGAAACAAAGTTATTGGAGATGTTTTTGGCTAGGTGCCAGAAGTCATGAGGGGAGTTAGATCTTGAAAGATTTTGACACTTTCTATTAATGAAGGAGTTTTTGGCAAGTTGGAGAACAGATTTGGTATGGTTCCGAGCAGAAATATAATGCACATGAAATTCTGGTTCTCTCAAAATTCAAAATTATCATTGCAACTTCTACACCAGCCTCGGAGTCCCCATCTGGGGAGGGGACCACAAATGTCCCCAGGTTGGAATGCTCTTCTGGTATCGGCCCTAAGTGTCTTGACACCACACCCTCAACTTTTTTTTTCAGCATTTGCTGTCTAAGATCTAATTTTCAATCTGTGGAACACCACCTCTCCTCAACTAAACCTCATCTTCTTTTTTCTCACTGAAATACAGGTGTCTGACGCAACTGACACTAGCCCGTTTTCTGTTCCCTCCTACTTTTTCTATCCTCATTTTCAATTCAAAACTGGATGTTGTGTCTATGTGCACAACGACTTAACCTGCTCTTGTACCCACACTCTTGAATCTTCTGAGTTTTCCACCATCTTGCTACAACTACAGTCACTCTCAAACTAAATTTATCTGTGTTGTATACTTCTCACCTAATTCCTCTGACTATAAGAAATTCTTTGAATACTTAACTTTCAAAGTGGAGCACATTCTGACTCTCTTCCCTTTTGCAGAAATCTCAATTCTTGGAGACTTCAATGTTCACCACCAGCTTTGGGTCTCTCCTCCCTTCACTGACCATCCTAGTGAACTAGCCTTTAACTTTGGTATTCCTCATGACCTATAGCAATTGGTGCAATACCATATTCGTTTTCCTGACCGTCTTGGAAATACGCCCAACATTTTTTATCTTTTCCTTATCTCTAATCTTTCTACTTATGCTATCCCCCTATCTTCTCCATTGGGCTCCTCCAATCACAATCTCATATCTGTATATTATCCTATTGCTCCAATTCTTTATCAAGATCCCCAAAAGCAGAGATACCTCTGGCATTTTGCCTCTGCTAGTTGGAGGGAGCTGAGGAAGTATTATGTTGATTTCCCTTGGAATGACATTTGCTTCAGTGTCAAAGAACCATCTCTGTGTGCTGAGCACATAACAAAGGAGATTGTGTCTGGCATGGAGGCGTATATTCCTCACCCTTTTTCTTCACCTAAACCTTCCAAACCTTGGTTTAACAGTCTGTTCTCATGTTACATATGATAGAGAGCTGACACCACAAAGGGTACTTCCATCATCTGAATCTCATGTACTTTATCTTTCTGCCTGGAATCATGCTATGCCTTTTCTCAAACTAGCCAAAAACTCCTTCAGTAATAGTGTCAAAATCTTTCATGATCTAACTCCCCTCATGACTTCTGGCACCTACTCAGAAATATCTTCAGTAACTTTGCTTCTTCATCTTTCCCTCATTTTTTTCACCTTAATGGCACCACTGCCATTTTATCTATTTCTAAAGCTGAACTCTTCGCTTAAGCCTTTGCTAAAAACTCTACCTTGGATGATTCGGGGCATGTTCCTCCCTCTCTTCCATCCTCTGACTATTTCATGCTACCTACTAAAATCATTCACAGTAATTTTTCCATGCTCTCACTGGCCTAAACACTCGAAGGCTTATGGACCTGATGGGGTCCCTTCTATTGTTCTCCGAAACTGTGCCTTCCGTGCTGGCACCTTGCCTAGTCAAACTCTTTCAGCTCTGTCTATCAGCACCTACCTTTCTTTCTTGCTGGAAGTTTGCCTACATTTAGCCTGTTCCTAAAACGATTGACCGTTCTAATCCCTCGAACTACCGTCCTATTGTTTTAATATCCTACCTATCTAAATTTTTTTTAATCTATCCTCAACAGGAAGATTCTTAAACATTTATCACTTCACAACCTTCTATCTGATCATCAGTTTGGGTTCTGTCAAGGCCGCTCTACTGGTCATCTTCTGGCTTTCATTACTGAATTTTGGTCATCTCCTTTTGGAGGTTTTGGGGAAACTTTTGCTGTTGCCTTAGACATATCAAAACTTCATCACAAGTTTTCTTTCTGACCATTCTATTACTGCTGTGGTAGACAGTCAATGTTCTCATAAATCTATTAATCGTGGTGTTCCTCAGGGTTCTGTCCTGTCATACACTGTGTTCCTATTATTCGTCTATGATCTTCTAAACTAAACTTCTTGTTCTATCCACTCCTACGCTGATAATACCGCCCTGCACTTTCCCACGTCTTTTCCTAGATGACCAGTCCTTCAGGAAGTAAACATTTTAATCAGAGAAACCACAGAACGTTTGACTTATGATTTCTCTAAAATTCCTGATTTGGGCAGAGCAAACTTTGTATTGTTCAATGCCTCAAAAACTCAATTCCTCCATCTATCAGTTTGACACAACTTTCCAGAAAACTATCGCCTCTTCTTCAATGACACTCAACTGTTCCTGTCTTCTACAATGAACATCCTCTGTCTGTCCTTTGCTTATAATCCAAACTGGAAACTTCACATCTCATCTCTAGCTAAAACAGCTTCTATGAAGTTCAGTGTTCTGAGTCATCTCTGCCAGTTCTTCTCACTTCCCAGTTGCTAATTCTGTACAGGGGCTTTATTAGCCCATGTATCAAGAATGCTTCACGTGTATGGGGTTTCACTCATACCGCTGTTTTAGACAAGGTTGAATCAATACCTTTTCGTCTTATCAGTTCCTCTTCTCTAACTGACTGTCTTCAACCTCTTTCTTATCTACACAATGTTACATCTCTTGCTATCTTCTATTGCTATTTTCATGCTAACTGCTCTTCTGACCTTGCTAATTGCATGCCTCCCCTCCTCCTGCGGCCTCACTCCACTGACTTTTGTCTTTCTCTCACCCCTATTCTGTCCACCTCTCAAGAGTTAACCAGTATTCTCATTTATTCATCGTTTTCTTTGGTAAACTCTGGAACTACCTGCCTGCTTCTGTATTTCCTCCTTCCTATGACTTGAACTCTTTCAGGAGGGAGGTTTCAAGACACTTATCTCTCAATTTTCGATGATTCTTTTGACATCTCTTTTGGAACTGGTGCCCAAGTGGGATTTCTTTTTTCCACCGATTTTGTTTTTCTTGGCCAATGACCCTCTTACACATGTGTGTGTGTATATATATATATATATATATATATATATATATATATATATATATATATATATATATATATATATATATATATATATATATATATATATATATATATATTGTTGCGCCCACCCCTCACTCCGGGCGGGCATTTTATCCACATGGGCACGGGGCCAGAAACTAAAGCAGTGGGGCCTCAAATAAGTCACACTCTGAATGCCGGGACAAGGCACACACACACAAGGCCGGGGCACAAAGGAAAACACAAGCACTATTTCCTAGGTTTATTGACAAATCCTCCGCAAGTACACTGCTTTACAAGTTCACAGGGGCACCACAAGTCTCTAAGGGCATAACAGGCACTCAACAGGGCACTCAACAGGCAGGGAAGCACTTCCAAAGCAAGCAGGCACACGCTCGCATCCTCTTGGGTCACACGTCTCCGCTTCCCCTCTTTTCCCACCTCTCCCAGTGCTGCAACCTCCAACAGTGCTGCCATCCACACCCATACCCCTGGTGTAACACTATCGCCCCCTACAAGGCAGATGTCCCGGCTGCCCTGACACACACATACACACAAGAAAATAAGTGGAAATAAATAAATGAAATACACAAAGAAAATTAATCCTCTAAAACATCACAGAAGTCTCTCGTCCACCCTGGTCTACGCCTCTGCCGCCGAGGTCGCTGTGGTGACAGAGGCATGGGCTGTGGCGAGTCAGCAGCGCCACCCAGGGGGGCGTCTCTAGCCCCAAGTTCGGGGTCAAGGTCACCAGTCACTAGCCGCGCTACCTGCTCCACGCTCATTCCCGTCTTGGGCAGCCCTACCACGTCCTCATTGCTGCTGCTGGGGCTTTCATCCTCATCTTCCCTGCCATGGCCCCAGGAGCCCGTGAGGCCCCAGGAGACCGTGGTAACACCACAGCCAGTCCACGTGGACAACAGACGGTTGCTTCCGTCCCCGGCGAATCCGATATGTGACATCAAAATGGACTGCTTCCACCGTTTATGGCCTCTCCCAGGGGCTCTGGAGCTTCGGCGAGCGCCCTCGCTTCTGGCGGGGGTTATGCAGCCACACTAGGTCACCCACAGCGTACCTCACGTTCCTCATGCGGCGGTCATATGTCTCCTTCATGGCCTGGACCGCCACCTGCACGTCAAGCATGTCATCAATCCTCGTCAGGGGGTAAGAGTCCTTGGCAGTCACGTCATTCAGCGCACAGTAGTCCACACAGAAGCCCTGCTTGCCATCCTTCTTAACCAGGACTACTGCTGATGACCACAGACTGTCCGACCGCTCAATCACCCCCTGCGCTGCCAGCTCGTTGACGGTGCACTGCATCTCCTCTTGCCTGGCTGGTGCAATATGTCGGGGCGGGCTCTTGATGGGCGCACTACTTCCCGTGTTGATGCTGTGTTTTACCAACCCCGTGTGACCCAGGTCCATGTCACTCCTGCTAAAGATGTCCACGTACTGAGCCAGGGTGTGGTGCACCTTCTCTGTCTGCACCTCCATCAGGTTAGCGGCACTCCAGTGAGCCAAATCCTCCAGGAAGTCGGGCAGCTCACAGCAGCCACCTCTGCACTCCCCGACATCTCAGGGCGCTCCACTTCCTCACAAGTGCCCAGCTTGGCCCCAGCAGGCACCTTCCAAGCCTCATCGGAGAGGTTAGCTCCGCAGACCTTGCAGCAAGGCTGAAAGGCATCAGAACCCAGCCGGTCAAGAGAACGCGTCCCTCGTTCCCTTGGGCACCGACTGCATCTGTGGCCCTTCTCGCCACAGCCCCAACATGAGCCACGAAAACCATCTGGGCTTGTCTTCCTTGACGGTGGCTTCTTCTCCGCCTTCATCTTCCGGCCTCGGAGATACTGGCAGGGTTGGGCGGCCGCCCGTTGGTTGCTGGTCGTCTTCAGGAAAGCCTCAGATTTCAAGGCCCTCACCAGCGCCACCTGCAGGTCCCCAGGGTGCGCCTGCTTGACGTAGATTTGCACCTGCTGGTCGTCTAGGGCGTCAATGAAGGAATCTCGGCCCAGCACCACAATCATTTCTTCCGGGGCCATGGGATACGACCTTCTTACCAACACCTCCACATCCTGCGCCAACTGGGACAGTGTCTCGCCCCACTCCCGAGTCCTCTTCTTCAGGCAAGCCCGGTACACCTCGGCCTGGTGATGGTGCCCGAAGCGGCGCCGAAGGGTCTCTGCCACACTTCCATAATAGGCGCGTTGGGCCAGCGGTAGGTGCCCCAAGACCTCCACGGTAGGTGCCCCAAGACTTCCACAGCGGGGCCTCACAGCCCTGTTGCCAACTGAAGCACCTTCTCAGCCTCGCTCCATCCCTGGGCAGAGGCTAGCATCTCGAACTGGGTGACGTAAGCCTCCCAAGCTACCTTCCCGTCGTACTCCACCGGCTTGCATTTCCCCAAACGCCAGGAAGCTGAAGGACTGAGGGGTGGAGAACGCAACTCATGCGGACAGCTGGCTGGACTGTCGGGACGGCTGGGGAAGGGAGACAGAGGGGGTGATGTTGGCAGAAGGGGGGGTTGACTGAGCCCCAGCCTGCCACCAGCTGGGCTCAAGGGAGGGGTTCCAATGGCTCCCCAGCCCCCTGAAGCAGCTACCGGTTCTGATACAATGCTGCGAGGCCCCCGAGCCGAGGGTTCTTGCCAATGGCCCCAGGCAGGCCCCAGCAGGTCCGCCACCCCAGTGGTTCCCGCTAGAACACGTGGGGCCGCCTGTTCCTTCGCGCGCACTGCTGCCAGCTCATGCCTCTGCTTCTCTGTCCTCACCTCCTCCCTCAGGCCCTGGACCTCACCTTCCAGAGTCTGCACCTTGTCCAGCAGTTCATTCCTAACGATGTCGCAAGCCTGGTTGGTGTACTGCTGTCTTTTCGCCTTCAAGGACGCGATGCTGCTCTGTAGCACATCCTCAAGATGGCAGACCTGGTCATCTGCCCGTTGAGCCTGCTCACATGCCCTCTGAGCCTGTGCCTCATGGTCCACTGCCATTTCCTGCCCCATACCGGCCAGCATGGCAGCAATCAAGTCCATCTAGCCCAGTTTAACTTCACTCGAGCCACCCTCGGCCCCATCATGGCGGCCAACTTGTGACTCCATGATGACTCACCGTCTCTCACTGCTCACTGTTCCCTGGATCTCACTCTATGACACCACTTGTTACACCCACCCCTCACTCGAGGCGGGCGTGTTATGCACATGGGCACGGGTCGAGAAACTAGAGCAGCGGGGTCTCAAATAAGTCACGCGCTAAATGCCTGGACAAGGCACACACACGAGGCCAAGGCACAAGGGAAAACACGGGCACTGTTTCCTAGGTTTATTGACAAATCCTCCGCAAGTACACTGCTTTACAAATTCACAGGGGCACCACAAGTCTCCCAGGGCATGACAGGCTCTCAACAGGGCACTCAACAGGCAGGGAAACACATGCTTGCTTCCTCTTGGGCCAAGCATCTCCGCTCTCCCTCTTTTCCTGCCTCTCCCAGTGCTGCCACCTCCAACAGTGCCGTCACCCGCACCCATACCCCTGGTGTAACAATATATATATATATATATATATATATATATATATATATATATATATATATATATATATATATATATATGTATGTATGTATATATATATATATATATATATATATATATATATATATATATATATATATATATATATATATATATATATATATATATATATATATATATATATATATATATATATATATATATATATATATATATACTCGAATAGTATTACTTTTAATTTATTTATAGGTTTGAATACAAAATTGGTTATTACACTTGATTTATTTGCAAAACATAAAAAAAACAAAATACATTACAAGACTACGAATCATTTTACACTTTCGGACAAAACAAATTTTAATATTTAATTAATAGAAATTATTGTCTGCTGGTGGTTGGTTGGGGATCGTCAGGGTAATCGCTGGGGGTACTGGTAGACGGAGTTTTTTTTCATAAACATGTTGAGTTTTATCTGAATGGTTCGTTTTTTTTTTTTTTTTTCTCTTCATAAATTTCCAGGTATGGACAAAAAGCATCTAGAACCATGTGTTCAATTCTTGAAAATCTTTCAATATTTGGATCCATTCCTTCAAAGTGAGCAAAAAGTTTATTCAACTGCGATAAGCCTTCTGCTAAACCTTTAGTGGTGAACATTCTTTGTGGTTCCTCTTCCTTCTCCTTTTCTGCTGCTGCTTCCCTCCTTTCTTCTTCTGCTACTTTTTCTTCTTCCAACTCAATCAGATCTTTATTTGTTAGTTCTTCAGATTCTTTGTCTAGCAATTCCTTGATTTCTTCCATTTCACATTTTAACGACAGATCTTTAGCTAATTTTACAATTTTGTCGCGAATCATTTCTAGTCCATTCTCATTATCAAATCCATCAAAAGTACTCACATAGCATTTAGTGCAATTCTTCCAAACACCATTCATGCATTTCTTTATCACAGCTTCCAATGCCGCAGCGATGTTCTTGATGCAGATAAACTCTCAAAAGAGCGCGCTGCCAGCAGCGGGAAAAATTATCGTACGCGAGCTCGACATATCTTAGCCAAATAGCTATCATACAAAAATTAAATAATATCATATTGTCGTCGCCGTAAAGTCGGTCTGTTGTAAGTCGCATATGTCGTAAGTCGGCGACTACCTATATATATATATATATATATATATATATATATATATATATATATATATATATATATATATATATATATATATATATATATATATATATATATATATATATATATATATATATATATATATATATATATATATATATATATATATATATATATATATATATATATATATAATTTTTTTTTATGTTTTGCAAATAAATCAAGTGTAATAACCAATTTTGTATTCAAACCTATAAATAAATTAAAAGTAATACTATTCGAGTATATATATATATATATATATATATATATATATATATATATATATATATATATATATATATATATATATATATATATATGTCGTAAGTCGGCGACTACCTATATATATATATATATATATATATATATATATATATATATATATATATATATATATATATATATATATATATATATATATATATATATATATATATATATATATATATATATATATATATATATATATATATATATATATATATATATATATATATATATATATATATATATATATATATATATTGTTCCGGTGTGGTTTTGAATTATCAATTACCACTGGACACTGTTCATTAGTTTCTTACCTTTATATAATAGGTAAAGTCACTCTTGATGAGTTTCTGTGGTTTTCAGGTGAATGTCAAAGGTGAACGTATAAAAATAGGTATATTTAGATATATGTACAGAGTTCTGGAGAAGGGTGTGGCGCGTACGGGACAACGGATGTCCTCTGCGTGGTACAGCGTTACACCCTGGCAAGAGACTGCCGAAGCCGGCACAAGGGACGCTTAGCGCCTTCAAAAAGTGCTGACATTAGAAATAGGGGCGGGTTGACCGCACTCACAGTACATGAATATATTCATAATTATTACTCTCTAATTACATAAATAAGGCAAGGGAAAAGCTACTTATAGCTAAGAGTAATACATGCCAAAATACATTAGGGAGAGATTAACTATGGAGAATACTTAGATACTGTAATGTAGGTGCTACCGATTACTTATCGATGGTAATAAAAGGAGTATGGAAAGTTCCATGGTGTGTGTGTGACGTAGGGTGGCGTGATCATATCCGCCCCACCCTTATGCGCCAACACCCAATATTTGCACTTATGCATATATGTATACATACACTTATATTGCTAATCAAGCAAGGCATTATAAATACAATACACATTATTATTAATTATGTGACACCGTTACATCGCTCGGTCACCTACTTGACGCGTCCTCGCGAATACAGTGTACCTAACCATGTTATGTGTATGAAACTCCTTCATTAAGACGTTTACGTCTACTATCAAGATATATATACAAATTTAAGGCTTTCCTAACACACACATATAAGAATATTAACAAAAACATTAAAATAAGGCAAGGTGTCAGGATACTTGGATAGAGAATCCCAGGTTTCAGATATACTGGCAAGGATGTCTCTAGAGCCTCTGAAAACTCTTCTGTGTTTGAGAAGGAAAGAGTGGATAAGGAGTTTGTTATAAAAGAAATCCTTGACTTTGTCAAATTCTCCAGGGAAGTAACAGGGAAAACTCTATATGAAAGGTCTGTCGTAAAAGCTAAATTAATCCTAGAAGGGTAAGTGGTTAGTTTACTAGAACGTACATGACAAGCATCTTGTACTGCATAATGTCCTATAACCTCCTCATAGGTGGTCCCTTCTGGGCAAGTCACTGAGACGTAAAATTTTTCTGTGAAATAAAAGTAATGATATCCATGAAAATTGCAATGGAAAATAGGTTTTGAAACCACATGCTTGTATGGACAGAGTGTTAGAGCTGCAGACGCCTCTGAACGTGTCAAGACGACTTCACAAATACCTTTTACTACAGGTAAGAAAGCAAATTGGATACTTGAACAATGGTACAAATGCAAGTATGAAGATTTACAACGTTTTAATTCAGTTAAATCTCCAATTGTATATAATGAAAAGTCCTTGGCTATTAGCACTAAGGAAGGATTCATGTCCAGTGTCATCACAGAATTATTAACGGAAAATGGAAAAGGTTTAATCTCATAGGCCTCAAAATGATCCTGAGATTTAAAAGATATGTTTACAATTATCGCATCTGTGGTCAAGGTAGCTTCCAGCAATGGGTAGTAATACTGGATCATGTCCGCTGCATACGCTGGTGTCAATTTGTAGGTTGACTGACCAATTTCTATTGTGTGAAGCAAATCCTCTACAGGAAATAGTGAAGTTGTTACCCTGCCATTGACAGCATCCACCATGTTGCGAATTATCGCTTCATTAATGGAGAGAACTGAACCCAAGGAAGCTTCAAATACATGCAAAGCTTGATCTATAACCACAACGTGATTTATCACATCTAAACTATGTAAGGCATTATCAAGCACAGTTGTTAAATCATTTGAATACTGTAATAACTCATTGAGATTAGTTTCTAATTTAACTATTTTATTGTGATGTAGGTTCAGGACCTTCTTATTAGTAGCTGCAACCGTTATTAGTTGATCATAATGTTTCCTTAAATCCTGTACATCCTCGTCCAAGGCGGTGCCAAAAAGATATTGAGACAGTTGTCCCAACCCATTTATGAGTCCTCTTTTGGTACGAGCGTGCACTGGATGAAGGTTGTAGTCATGCTGAGATTGGTTCAATATCCCGTTTAAGAATTCTACCCTTGCTTTTAAAGCTTTGATTATGGTTTGTGAGAAAACTTGTGTCTGGCTATGCGTTTCATCAGTAAGTAAGGATTCCAGTTCCTGTAAGGAGTTATCCAAAGTTTCTGAGACAGCGTCGAGGTCCGAAGTTACGGAAAATAAGGTAGAAAAAGGATATCGAACCAGAAGAACATCTTCTATTAAGGTTACTTCCCCAAGATGTGTGGTGAGAGCCCCCGGTTTGACATGCAACGCAGTGGACGCTTGTAGCACTTGCAGCATGCTCAAGAAGGTAACCAGGAGGCCCAGTGCCATCTGTAAGTAATGCAGGCAATTAGCTGCGTGAGCGAAGGTTATACCTATGCGTCTTTATAGTATTAGTAGAATTAAGGTTTGTAACCTGATCAGTAGTACTCTCTGTTGATGACTGGAGCTGAGCGTTAGTCTTCACAAGCCGATCACTATGTACTATCTCAGCAGTGTTAAGAAGAGGGTCATGCACCTCAAATTTGTTACCATGTAACTGGCGGACAACCGAGCATGGACCACTAAATTTAGGGGAGAGTTTGGAGGTCCTGTCCGGATAACGAACTTTAACTGTGTCTCCAACCTGTATCGTGACAGGGGTCGCACGCTTGTGTTGTCTAGCCATCATTTCTGCCCTAGAAGCTTGTAGCCTACTTCGGACTTTAGCATGAATGTCCTTGAAAACATGCATATGTTGTTTAACATAGTCATCTACGTTGTATACTGGAGTTTGTGGACTTGCCAACAAATCATAAGGAAGATTTTTATCTTCACCATATAATATATAATGTGGGGATTTCCCAGTACTTTCACACATTGAACTGTTAATGCAGGCACTAACGTGTGGTAACCAGTCCTCCCAGTCATCATGGAGACTGTTTACAACTGGACGAAGAACCTCCAGGATTTTCCTGTTTGCTCTTTCTACTAGTCCGTTTGAAGAAGGATGGTAAGCCACAGTGTAGGTGTGTTTAATGTTGTACTGTGTACATATACCTTGTAGGATTTCATTGCGAAATTCAGATCCATTATCACTTAACAACACTCGTGGTGCTGAGTATGGACAAAACAACTTAGTTACTAGCGCATGCGCTACATATTTAGCAGATTTTTCCTTTAAAGGTGAGAGAACCACGAACCTTGAAAAATGGTCTACACACACAAGTAGATACTGCGAGCCATTTTGACTTTTGGGTAATTGAAGAAGATCAATGGAGACAATGTCCCAAGGTCGCTCAGGCAGTGGATATTCCAGTATTGGGGCTGGTCCTTTTACCGCACCCTTGTGCTTTGCACATGATATACACCTGGCAACATAATCTTCTATGTCAGCGCGCATGGTAGGCCAATAATAGCTTTTACGCGCTGCTTGTAGAGTTCGCTCTCTTCCTGGATGTCCCGCACTTGGCATGTCGTGCACTAAGATAAGTATGACATGGACTAAACTCTCAGGAATGATGTGTTGTTTACTAGACTCTCCCATTTGGGGATTATGTCGACACAGAACATTGTCTGGTGACATGAAAAATTGAGAGAATGGTATATGTAGACGTGGAAGATTATCTTCTTCGCCTGACTCCAGAGCATGTATGACCTTAGACCATATTTCATGCTCTCGCTGTGCTTTACTTAATTCCTTCAAGGTGAAGTTATTTACAGGGATCGAGTCACCGACAGCTCCCACAGGCACATTTCGTGAAAGTGCGTCGGCTACTACATTAGCACGACCTGGCAAGTACTTGACTACTGGAGCAAATTCCTGCATGGTACAGTACCATCTTGCCACTCGTCCAGTTAAATTTTTCCCTTTGAAAAGTTCAATTACGGGTGCATGATCCGTGTAGACTGTAATTGGATATCCAAGGATAATGTCCTTAAAATGTTTTAAAGCCCAAACTACAGCAAGTGTTTCTTGATGAGTGACAGAGTAATTAGACTCTGCTGGATTAAGCACACGACTTGCATATGCTATTACATAGTTTTTGCCTCTGGCATCTGTCTGCATCAGTACTGCTCCCAGTCCTAGAGAAGAAGCATCCGTGCAAATAATGAACGGCTCTGAATGCTCTGGGAAAGCAAGTACAGGTGCATTTGTTAATAGTGATTTTAATTCATTGAAACTTTGTTCATGAGCAGCCTCCCAATGGAAAGCAACATCCTTTTTAAGGAGTTTAGTAAGTGGGGATGCAATTGCCGCAAAATTCTTGATGAAAGGACGGTAATATCCCGCAAGACCTAGGAAAGATCTGACATTCTCCACCGATTTAGGTTGAGGAAACTTCTGTACAGCTATGACCTTTTCATCCACCGTGTGGATTCCTTCACCATCGACTACATGGCCGAGGAATTTTATTTTGGCTTTTAGAAATTCACATTTAGAAAGCTTTGCTTTAAGTCCAGCTTCTTCAAGCTTCTGGAGGACTAATTTTAAACTCTCCAGATGGGATTCTTGATCCTTACTAGCGATGATTATATCATCCAGGTATGCAAACACGGTTTTGCCAAGTAAACCCGTGAAAATACTGTTAATCATTCTCTGGAATGTTAAAGGAGCGGATTTTAATCCAAAAGGCATGCGTAACCATTCGTAATGGCCACTAGGCGTACTGAACGCCGTTATTTCCCGTGAAGTGGGGGCTAAGGGAACCTGCCAGTATCCTGACAACAGGTCTAAACTAGAGAAAATTTTGTTTCCACGACCTAAGGACATTAGAAGGTCGCTCAGGACAGGTAAAGGATAATGATCATCCACTGTGACATCATTAACCCGCCGGAAGTCGATTACCGGCCTGAAAGATTTATCTTTCTTGGGAACCAAAAAGATTGGTGAATTCCAAGGAGAGCACGATTCTTGAATCACTCCCTTGTCAATCATGTCATGAATCATGTCATCTACAGTCGCCCTCTGACTATGAGGAAGACGATAAGCTGGTATATATACTGGCTTAGTGTTTGGTTTTAACCTAATGTGGTGTTCCGCTCGATCGGTCACACCTAAGGATTCTCCAGGTAGTGCCAGGACATTGCGATACTTCCCCAATAAGTCCAAGAGCGCGGGCCTCATTTCGGGGTAGTCCACAACATTGACAAACGAACATAGGGTTGGCGCCTGCCCCAGCTCGGTGTCAACAGCAGACTGACTCACCGAAGAGACGCAGGCTCCAGGCAGAATACTGGGTTCTGGTACCACTTTCTTGTCATAAACCAGGCACTTTCCAAGGAAAAGACCTTGTTTGATCCTTACAGAACTTCCAGTAGTGTTCACCACCAAAGCATCAGTGACATGACCCTTTCTAATTGTGGAAAGAGTCGATTCAACAGCCAATCGCCTAACATTACCTATACCTTCAAGACAGATGTCACTGCCTACAGGAGCTTCTGGAACACGAATTGTAATCTGTTTTGCCACACGAGCAGGAATGTCATAACTGGCATTGACAATTGCTTTTGCTTCCCTCCATGCTTCTGTTATATCCTTATCTCTCGTAGGAGACCGGACAGATGGAATCGTTTGAGGCTCCCCATTGGATCTTTGTCCCTTCCGTGATAAAGAACCGTTTCTGGGTTGCCTGGAAACCAAAGGTGCAGGATGTTTCATCCCTTCCAGATGTCGTCCGCAGTACATGACTGTATTTTGCTTTGGATAGATTACTATCTGGTGAGACTTCATGGCTCTTAGCCCTAATAAGCCGTCAGAAGGAAGTTTAAAGTTACTGACTACATAGAAATCAGTTTGAATAAGCTGAGTATGCTTAGATAGACTTATTGGTAAGGAAATTTTTCCTAAGATTTTCAGGGCTGACCCTGTGACACCAGAAAGATTCAAGTCACTTGGACGGAGTATCCATTTACCACCGCATGAATTCCGTTTCAGAATCTTGTAAGATTCTTCAGAGATCACGTTTACTGTGGCTCCAGTGTCTACAGCCAAAGATAAGCGATGCTTACCTACCCTAGTTGGTAATGCCATTATGTTTGTTTGGTTGTTGGCAGCATTTATGGTTGAATGCACTGACATGTCAGAAGAATCTGCTGCCTCAGCGTCTTGCGCATTTAGATGTTTTAGTCGGGTTTGTTTACTACTGTGCGCTGGTCTTCCCCCGACTGCCTTGTACTGTTCAGGTTAGCTCTGGCCTGTTTTTCAATTCTCATATTGATTATATCTTTACATTGCTCTGATGAGTGTTTACACTGGCCATGTATGAGGCAGTATTGGGTAGCGACGTCCCTGTAGGATCTTGTCCTACCAGTTTTCACTTGGGGCGATGCACCTGGTTTTGGTCTAACAGAGAGATTACCCCCTTTTGTTTTGTTCTCCAAGTCGGATTTATTTGCTGCCAATTTCTGGTCCTTTTGTTTCTTATAACATCTTTTTTCAACATGACCTATTTTATGGCAGTACGAACAGACATTTCCAGGCCTCGCCATGGCTGCCGCACAAGGTTGAGATTTGTCGTCATCCATGAGTGGAGCAACCAATGAGGTTTGAGTTTCCGGAGAGGCACCAGATAGCCCTCTTTTCTCCCAAATCAGGACTGCAAGGTCAGCTACTGTGTCTCCCGGTTTAAAGCGAAAATGACTTGCGGTTTTCTTCACTTCCCCATTCACCAATGATATGTAAAAGATGAATTCCAGAAGTCTTCTGAAATCTGTTTCTGTCATACTGTTTCCTTGGAACCAGTTGTTAAGTCGTAAGACATCCATGAAGTCCGTTACGAACTGGTGTGTAGGGATTAAGGCTTTCATTTCATGAAGAGAGTTAATTTCAGCTGCAAATCTAAGACCCACCTTGGAGGCTAGTACCATGAGGTCAGTTTGACTCTTACCCCCAAAAATGTTCAAGAAATTTTTCTTGAAATTTGCATAACTAGTCCCTATTTCAAGCGGACTAAAAGCGCTGGTATTCATCATGTGTGCTGCTTCTCCAGCCAATTTAGATCTGACGAAAGAGATCTTGTCTTCATCGGTGATAGTATTTGCTCTTGTCATAACATCCTCACACAAACGGATGAAATCATGAGCCCTTTCTTGCGGGTTTTCTCCGCGAAATGCTGATATTGTTTCAGGAATAGGAAGTACCTTAAGTGTAGTAGATGCATGCAAGGCATAAGGAGAGCCAGTAGAGGCTGAAGCAGAAGCATTAGGATTAGCCATGGTTGCTGCTGATAATGATGGGTATTTATTCCCTGATCTTGTAATCAACACGTTTCTGTCCTCATGAGGCACGGTATTTTCCACTGTAGTGGCTTTTGGTTCCGTTGATAGTGCTTCTGATGATCTAGTGTCACTATTATCCGCTTGGAAATGACACTCCAGTTCATAGATTTCAGCTAACTTCTCAGCTTTAGCCATAAATGTAGTATTATTACTATCTTAATTAGGTATTAATTACACACTTAAATTACGTTTCCATCGTCCAAAGGCGTTTCCACTCTTAAAGGATGAATGGTTAGTATTTTGAGAAGTGTGAAAATTTTAACAGAATTGAAGGTTTAGGGACAGAAATGGAATTATCCTAGTTATCCCTGAACACTTAAAAGAAAACGAGAGCGAGCGCTCCGTCCAGCAGAAAAAGAAAACGGTGTTTAAGAGGCAAACTAAATTATTTTAATTTCCACATAAGTAACATCACTGTGAAATAGGTGAGTTATACATGAACCCTAACAGTGTTTGCGTTACCACAAGTGTTTTATTTAATATTGGTGTGGTGTACCACTAAGTGTCTGTACTCACGACTGTAGCCGGAGAAATTCACACTTAAAAAAAAAAAAAAAAATATATATATATATATATATATATATATATATATATATATATATATATATATATATATATATATATATATATATATATATATATATATATATATATCTTCTTAGGAAGACTCCTTCCGTCTTGGGAAGCTCCTCTTAGGATAGTAGTGTTCTTGTAGAATCCTGCAGGATTCCTGCAGGTGGAAGATGTGTTGGTCTGCGCCGAGAATGTCTGCGCCGATGATGTCTTCGCCGAGAATCTACGACGAATAATTAGACCGAGAGGAAACCAAAGAATTGTTAGGTTTCTCCTCGAGTCTTTTAAGTCTCCTCCTTTAATAACAAAGAGAAGTGAGTCTTGGGAGTGGCAGGCTGGGTGAGTAAGGCGAGACCGTTAGGTGCGTCGCTCTTGGCTTGGTGCGAGTGTTTTGGTGTGTCAGCGTAAGTTCTGTAAACAACGCCGGCTCGCTCCTCTGCTCTCCTCACTACCCTGCCACTGGTTGCCGTTTTCTCCGTTCACTGTGTCCGTTCACCACTTCACTTTCAACCACTGTTTATTGTTGTTGCACTTGGCACTGGAGTTAGTTATTCGTATCTCATTAAGCTGCCACCAAATGTTCCGGTGTGGTTTTGAATTATCAATTACCACTGGACACTGTTCATTAGTTTCTTACCTTTATATAATAGGTAAAGTCACTCTTGATGAGTTTCTGTGGTTTTCAGGTGAATGTCAAAGGTGAACGTATAAAAATAGGTATATTTAGATATATGTACAGAGTTCTGGAGAAGGGTGTGGCGCGTACGGGACAACGGATGTCCTCTGCGTGGTACAGCGTTACACCCTGGCGAGAGACTGCCGAAGCCGGCACAAGGGACGCTTAGCGCCTTCAAAAAGTGCTGACATTAGAAATAGGGGCGGGTTGACCGCACTCACAGTACATGAATATATTCATAATTATTACTCTCTAATTACATAAATAAGGCAAGGGAAAAGCTACTTATAGCTAAGAGTAATACATGCCAAAATACATTAGGGAGAGATTAACTATGGAGAATACTTAGATACTGTAATGTAGGTGCTACCGATTACTTATCGATGGCAATAAAAGGAGTATGGAAAGTTCCATGGTGTGTGTGTGACGTAGGGTGGCGTGATCATATCCGCCCCACCCTTATGCGCCAACACCCAATATTTGCACTTATGCATATATGTATACATACACTTATATTGCTAATCAAGCAAGGCATTATAAATACAATACACATTATTATTAATTATGTGACACCGTTACAATATATATATATATATATATATATATATATATATATATATATATATATATATATATATATATATATATATATATATATATATATATATATATATATATATATATATATATATATATATATATATATATATATATATATATATATATATATATATATATATATATATATATATATATATATATATATATATATATATATATATATATATATATATATATATATATATATATATATATATATATATATATATATATATATATATATATATATATATATATATATATATTGTCACGAGAGGGCAAGATCATGAAGATACCCAGACTGAGTCCCAGCTGAAGTGGAGGATGACGTCACACTACGTCACCTCGCCGGCCGCCTACCCTGGGGCTCGGGAGTATCACGTGACGTGTAGCAGCCCTGGGATTGGTGGCGGAACAGTTTGGGAGACAGAGTGGCGGGAGAACACTGGTGAGGGAAGAAAGCCCGCGCGTCGCCGACACTGCCTCCTGTACTTGTATGTGCCTTTGTGAGCTGGAGCGAGGCGTCAAGAAGCCTTCCGAGGGTCGACAAGAGGCCCGGGGTGCCGAGCTACAGCATAGGACTACTGTGTAGTGTGAGCAACGGAGAATAGAGGGCCAGAAGCCGACAAGTGTGTTTTACTACTCGCCTTCTGAGGGGAGCCAGGGGAGAACACGGAGCGCCGCGGGGTAAGTTCACCGTCACGTATGCAGGAAGCACCGGACCCTAAAAGTGTAAGTGTGACGGCCCACGGGGTGGTGAAGTTACAGTGGTGTCAGGAGTGGGATGAGTTAAGTGCTAACTGTGTGCGTCGCGGTGTGTTACCGAGTGTGCGTGTGTATTGCACAGGGGAGGCGAGCAGCGGTGGTACGGGTAACGTACTTGTGGATCGCAGCGGGCGGGCGGACGGTGCAGTGTGTTTTGCCATGGTAAGCTGCGTGTTGTGTTAAGTTACGGTGCTTTACAGTAATTAAGTCAGCATGGCGGCGAAAGAAATCACACTAGCGGATGTTATGAGTGCCCTGAAGGCGCAGGGAGAGGTACAGCATGCTGAGTTGCAAGCGGTGACGAGCAGTGTAGACCGTGTATTTAAGGAGGTTATGGGGCTCGTGAAGGAGGAGTGTTCACGGGTTAAAGACGAGGTATTAAGTGAAGTGTTCACCAAGGATCAGGTGAAGGGAGAGGTGGAAAAAGCGGCCAGTGAACTGAGGAGATATGTGGATGAGGTTGTGGCGGCACAGGCGCCTCCTGTACTCTCTCAGCATAAAGGCACGCTGTTCCGGTCAAGTGGGCGTGCTAGTGAGACTGAGGGGGGGAGTGACGAAGAGGAGGAGGATAATAGTTGTCACGGAAGCCTAAACAGCCTTTCTCCATTGGCCAAGGTGATACCGTCTCCCCTACGCTCTCCTGTAAACGTCTTATCACCTCCACCATCCCCGCTAGCCTCAGTAAAGTCGTACCCCTCTGCTGCCAGCTCCACGTCACGGAGGCTGAAGGACGGGACGAGGCGCCGGCCACAGGAGTTCGATGGAACAGTGTCTTGGGAAGCGTATAAGACACAGTTTGAGCTCTTGGCCAGCGCCCGCCAGTGGAGTCGCCCTGAGATGGCCATGCAGCTGGTGTGGGCACTCAAAGGACCGGCATTAGAAGTCCTGAACCAGCTGCCAGCTGCCCAGCGGTGCTCGTATAGTAAAGTGACGGCGACACTGGAGAGGAGGTACGGGTACCAGCACCAAACCGAGGTGTTCAGGACAAGGTTCCGGGCCAGGTTACGAGGCCCGGGGGAGACCCTGACACGCCTGGCGCAGGATTTGGAGGTGCTGGTGCGGCGTGCGTACCCGGAGGCCAGTGAGGAGATGATCACCATTCTCCTGCGGGATCAGTTCGTTGATGCCATCGATAACCAACAACTGAGGATATACGTCCAGCAGGCACACCCCAAGGACCTTCAGGAGGCCCTGGCGAGGGGCCTGGAGATGGAGTCATTTCTCCGGACGACGCGGGAGCGACCCAGCGGGAATTATGTCCCGCAGAGAGTGAAGGCAAAGAAAGGGGCCGTGCAGAAGGCCTACTCTAGCCCTTCACCGCCCCTGGGTGAGTTCAGGGGTAAGTGCTACTCTTGCGGGCAGCAGGGGCACACCAAGAGGTACTGCCCGCAGGGATCGAGTAGCAGAAAGGCTGTCAACGGCAGAGCAGGGCAGTACCAGTACAAACCCTGTTGTTGGAACTGCGGTCAGGGGCACAAGATGGCAGAGTGTGCCCTCATCTCTCCCAGGGATAGCAAGGAGGCTGGGGGAAACGGAAAGAGGCTGGTGGAAGGGGTCGAGCGCCAGCCAGAGAGCCAGAGACCCCAGTCCGCCTAAGTTGCCGCGCCGAGGGTGCCCGGACAGTGCAGGTGGGCGGGCAAGTGGATGGCAAATCTTGCTGCCTCACTGTGGACTCGGGCGCGGAACGTACCTTCGTGCAGGACGGGGTGGTGGCAACTGGACAGCCCCCGGTGGCCCAGCAACAACTGTGTGGTATTACAGGGCACTGCACACAGCTGAGGGGACCAGTGCATGCCAGGATTGCGGTTGGCAGCACGGAGGAGCATCTTCCCGTCTTTGTAGCGGACGTCGGGGAGAACTTGCTCGGCCTAGACTACCTGAAGCAGAGCAGGGCGGTGCTGGACTTCGGGGAAATGACTATGTCGGTCAGAGGTAGTGTGGTGCAGCTACAGGAGGGCGGTGTTGACGCAGAGGAGTGTGAAGCTTCAGTTGAAACTCACCGAGCCCATACTGCGTCCCTACCCGAAGCCAGCCACCGCTGCCGTCTCAGTAAGGAACAGAAGGAGGAAAGTCAAGGGTCGGAAGAGTGTGAAGGTGTACAGACGACTATGGACCCGGAAGGTCATTGTGAGGACATGCAGGGGAGTAGCACTGGGGTTCCACCTCATCTGCAGGATCTATTGCAGAGGAGTTCGGCATGCCTGTCTGGGGAACAGGTGGACGAGGTGAAGGAAGTGCTGACTCTGTATGCATATGTCTTCTCGCAGGGAGATAATGACCTGGGCCGGACCAGTCTGGTTAAACACCGCATTCACACAGGGGATAGTCGGCCGGTTAAGTTGCCGCCCCGCCGGATTGCGCCTGCTCGTCGGCTGGAAGTGGAAAAAGCCGTGGAGGAGTTGCGCACGCAAGGGATAATCGAAAAGTCGGCTAGTCCCTGGAGTGCTGCTGTTGTCCTCGTTAAGAAGAAGGATGGGTCTACCAGGTGTTGTGTGGACTATCGGGGCCTTAACGCGGTGACGACAAAGGACTCTTACCCTCTACCGAGGGTGGATGACACGCTTGACGCGCTCACGGGGGCCCAGTGGTTCTCCACCTTAGACTTGAAATCAGGTTACCATCAAGTTGAGGTTGCGGAGGAGGACAGAGAGAAAACGGCCTTCTCGTATGGGCAGGGACTGTATCAGTTTAAAGTGATGAGTTTTGGTCTGGTGAATGCCCCGGCCACCTTTGAGCGTCTAATGGAGCGTGTGTTGGATGGGTTGCTGTGGAAAAGCGCCCTGGTGTACTTGGACGATGTGCTAGTGTACGGGAATTCGTTCAAGGGGGCTCTGGAGAGGCTTAAGACAGTGTTGGACAGGTTCAGGGGGGCAAATGTGAAACTCAGTCCAAAGAAGTGTAGCCTGTTCCAGAGGGAAGTGCCGTTTCTGGGTCACATAGTGAGTAGTGAGGGAGTGAAAACAGACCCTGGTAAGGTAGAGTCAGTTAAGGAGTGGCCAGTGCCGCGCAGTGTGACGGAAGTGCGCGGGTTCCTTGGGTTGTGTACGTACTACCGGAGGTTTGTGAAGGGTTTTGCGCAAATTGCGGTGCCACTCCATCACTTGACTCGTAAAGGGGCATGCTTTCACTGGAGCGAGGACTGTCAACGGGCCTTTGAAACTCTGAAAGAGGCTCTCGCTAACGCCCCTGTGTTACCGTACCCGGATCCAATGAAACCATACGTGTTGGATTGTGATGCGAGTGCTGAGGGAGTAGGAGCTGTCTTGTCCCAGGAGAAAGACGGACAAGAGTGGGTCGTCTCCTACTTCAGCAGGAAGTTCTCAGCCCCTGAAAGGAACTATTGCGTCACTCGTAAGGAGTTGTTGGCAGTGATCCTGGCCATTGATCACTTCCATCCTTACTTGTACGGGGCCAGATTCAAGATTAGGACAGACCATGCTGCTCTGAGGTGGCTGAAAACCCTCAGAAACCCGGAGGGGCAGCTGGCCAGGTGGATTGGCAAGCTGGAGCAGCATGACTACAACATCGAATACCGGCCTGGAAAAATGCATAGCAATGCTGACAGTTTGAGTCGCCGTCCTTGCGACAGTGACTGCAGGCATTGTAGACGCCATGAGACTGAGCCTGTGTGCGTGAAGGCTGCCGGTCTTGTCAGTGACACTGAGTGGGGAGAGGACCTCAAACAGGCCCAGCGACAGGACGCTGATATCGGGCCCATAGTGACACTGCGGGAAGAAGGCGAAGAAAAACCGCCATGGGAAAGCGTGGCCCCGCTAAGCCCTGCCGCCAAGGCGTTGTGGCAGCAATGGGCAGTGTTGCGAGTGAGTGACGGTGTGCTGCAACGGCGGTGGGAGTCATGTGACGGTGGTGTGGCCTACTGGCAAACAATTGTCCCTGTGAATATGAGGGAGGCCTTAGTGCGCGAGGCTCACGGTGGAAATGCAAGTGGTCACTTCGGTGTGAGGAAAACGCTAGGGCGGTTAAAGCAGCGGGTTTATTGGGTAGGCATGCGGAAGGACGTTAGTGAATGGTGCAAAGTGTGTGACGTGTGCTGTGGGAAGATGGGCCCCGGGAGAAAGACAGTTGCTCCCTTACAGGTGTATCAGGTTGGGGCACCTATGGAGAGGGTGGCAGTGGACATCCTGGGTCCGTTCCCTCAGACACTGAGAGGTAACCGCTTTGTGTATGTGACCATGGACTACTTCACTAAATGGCCAGAAGCGTATCCGCTGCCAAACCATGAGGCTGCCACCGTGGCAGGTGTGTTAGTGGACGAGTTCTTCGCCCGGTTTGGCATGCCGCACGAACTGCGCTCTGACCAGGGCAGGGAGTTTGAGTCGGCAGTATTCCGGGAGTGCTGCCAGTTGCTGGGCGTCAAGAAAACTCGTACTACACCCCTGCGGCCGCAGTCGGATGGCATGGTGGAACGCTACAACCGCACGTTGGGGCAGGAGTTGGCCAAATATTGCCAGGAAGGGCAGGAGGACTGGGACTTAAAAATCCCCCTGCTTCTCTTGGCCTACCGGTCCGCCGTGCATGAGGTGACCGGTTACACGCCAGCCCGGCTGATGTGTGGGCGGGAGCTCCGGCTACCAGTGGACCTCGTGACTGGCAGGCCGCCGGACGAAGACCTGCCCACTACCATCACCCAGTACGCTACAGCCCTACAGGACCGTCTCCGGGAGGTGCACCATCAGGTGAGGGGTAACCTGAAGGTGTCCGGTGAGGCGATGAAGGACCGGTACGACCGCCGGGCAACGGCACCACCCTTTAGCGAGGGGGATCAGGTGTGGCTGCACAACCCTCGGCGTAAGAAAGGATTGTCCCCTAAGCTCCAGAGTCCCTGGGAGGGGCCATACGTGGTGGAGAAGGTCATCTCGGACGTCACCTTCAGGATACGCCAAGGGCCAAGGAAGCGGGCACTGGTGGTGCACGCTGACAGGCTCTGGGGTTACCATGGCCCTGGAAACTTCTCCTGGGGAGAGCGAGCTGCTCTCCTGACCAGTGACGAAGAGGAGGACAAGGACGAGGGCCTTGGGGACGACGAGCCCCTGGTGATGGAGGATGACGGAGACCTGGACCTGAGAGAGCCTGAGCCGCTGGTGATGGAGGAAGGTGGAGCGGATGAGTTGTGTCCCTTGGAGGGGGCACTGGCGGATGTCGACGCTGGACCTGTAGTAGGGAGACCCAGACAGGAGCGGCATCCACCCAAATGGAGTGAGGATTATGTTCTTTGTTGATTTTTGATATACCTAAAGTTGAAGTATTATTTTCTTGTTTTTGGGGGTGTATCTGTAGCCTAAAGGGAATAGAGAGAGTTGGGGAGCGAGGGCGCTCAGTCTCTTTACAGGAGGGGGTAGTGTCACGAGAGGGCAAGATCATGAAGATACCCAGACTGAGTCCCAGCTGAAGTGGAGGATGACGTCACACTACGTCACCTCGCCGGCCGCCTACCCTGGGGCTCGGGAGTATCACGTGACGTGTAGCAGCCCTGGGATTGGTGGCGGAACAGTTTGGGAGACAGAGTGGCGGGAGAACACTGGTGAGGGAAGAAAGCCCGCGCGTCGCCGACACTGCCTCCTGTACTTGTATGTGCCTTTGTGAGCTGGAGCGAGGCGTCAAGAAGCCTTCCGAGGGTCGACAAGAGGCCCAGGGTGCCGAGCTACAGCATAGGACTACTGTGTAGTGTGAGCAACGGAGAATAGAGGGCCAGAAGCCGACAAGTGTGTTTTACTACTCGCCTTCTGAGGGGAGCCAGGGGAGAACACGGAGCGCCGCGGGGTAAGTTCACCGTCACATATGCAGGAAGCACCGGACCCTAAAAGTGTAAGTGTGACGGCCCACGGGGTGGTGAAGTTATACGTAAAGCATATGTACCTCACGTCATTATTCCTCGGCATTTATAAGTGAAATGTTCAATAGTTTTCTATTTCCATGAAAACGTGTAATATGTGTAAGTATCAGTATTCAATGCTATATTAAGCACCAAACCCGATGCTCACTTGTTGGTAGTGTGGGGTTAACCCGCTGGTCGCCTGCGGCCATCACTCACGACCAAGTCGCGCTCAGACAAAGATGGGCAGGATAGTGACTGAGGTAAATACTTTAATTTTGTAGTAAAAACTGATTGTCATAGTGCCAAGTTAATTGCATGTATTGTTAATGAATATTGTAATATGTTGAAAGTGTTTAATATCAGTGTATAATGTTATTTTGTAAGAAATTGAGACCGAGAACTTGTTCGCAGTTCTTACGGTCATGCCTACCTTATCAATAAACGTGTCAGGGAGAACTGCCTCTCCTCGACCCTACGAGGATGGGTGTGATCAGTAAAACAGATCACCTGAGAGCCAATTAATGCCCAGCCGGTGCGGCTACAGTAAGAACTCGACCTACAAGCAAGAAATTGGCTCCATGTGAAACCGTAGCAAGAGTGAGTCACAAGACGAGGGGACGCTGACGTAAGCCTGTAGGTTGACCTCTGAGGCCCTGGGGTCAGCTCTGCCCTTGACGACAACCACTCCTTTCTACCCACTGTGCCTTGCCACCATTTTGTAGAACCTATGGTCACAGGCAAGAAAGCATAATAGTATGTATGTGCACTGAATTGAGTAGCCTAAGTGAAAATTACCCACAATTAGCTAGTATTAGAGTGGTAATTTTAATTGCTCTTTCAGTGTCTCAGTATTAACACAATTAAGTTGTTAGATATGTCTGATACTGAGGAAATTAATGCCGTAGATGGCCTTAGCCCTTAGGGAAGGTGAGGGTGAGCAAGTGGACAAGGATCAAACTTGTAATGAAGAAGTTAGTGTCAGGGAGCAAGTGATGACCGACAAAGGAAGAGAATATCAAGTCAGTGTAACCAAGGGAAGAGCAGAGTCCTGTAAGCGTAAATGGAGCAGTGTTACCAGCAAAATTAAGAAAGGACTAAAAATTGTAATTAGAGCCCATGTCAAGTGAAGTAATAGAGGCATTTCATCAGTATTATGTGGAATACACAAAACTGGTGGAACTAGAGCCAGAAAGGTCAGAGGAGCTAAATGAAGAGCTGGAACACAATCAACAAGTTCACCATGAAATATTAGAAAGTATAGAATGTAAAAGAAAAGAGTTAAAGAATGACAGAGGATCAATTTGTTCTAGCAAACGGTCTAGACATTCTAGAGTCTCATCTACTTCATCACGTTCATCAGCACAAAGAAAGCAAGAAGCAGCAGCAAAGGTAGCCAGACTTAGAAAGGAAATGGAATATCATGATAGTTTAGAAGAGGCAGAAGTTAGGTTAGCTAAGACAAAAGCAGAGGCAGAAGTTATGTTAGCAAGAGACCAGGCAATGTTTGCAAAGAAAAAGAAAGAGAGAGATTTAGCAGTTGCTAGTGCAGAACTTAATGCTCTTAGCTTAGTTGAAGAAGAAGTAAAAATGCTTCCAGGTAATGATGAAAGTGTAGAGAAGCAAAGTTATCTTCAACAATACATAGAGTCACAAAATGAAATGAAAGCACAAGCAATTGCAAATCAACAAAGTGACAATGCCATGCCTCACAAATATGTTACATTCCATGACCCACAGGAACCTTCTTCTTGCAATAGAGATAATGAATTGATGACAAATGAAGTACATGGACAAATATTTAGTGAACCTCAGGTAATAAATCTCAACCCTACAGCTCAAAGTCTTGTACCAAGCTCTCGTAGACACACTCATAATGTCAACATGCCTAATAATGTGAATAATGTGAGACAGAATCATCAATCCTTTTCCCATCCTGGGGGAACCTTTGCAATCAACATACCTGATCCCAAGTGGAGCCTCCCTCCAATAGAGCCTAACACTTTTGATGGAGAACCCATGGAATTTTCAAGTTGGTTGAAAAACTTTGAAACTTATGTAGAGTCTAAAACTTCTATTGGTAAAGAGAGACTTGCCTACTTAGAGAGGTATACAACTGGTGAGGCAAAGGATGCCATTAAAATGTTAATGCACTTTAACTCTGATGCTGACTATGTGCAAGCAAAGAAAATTCTTAGTGATAGATTTGGAAACAAAAGCATCATAGCTGATGCTTACATGAATAAGTTAATGAATTGGCTACCAATCTCTCCGCATAATGGTCCAGCATTAACAGCATTCTCAGATTTTTTGAAGTGCTGTTTAGCTGCAATGAAACACACTTCTTATTTGTCATTTCTGAATGACCCTAGAGGGCAGAGAAAGGTGCTAGCAAAACTCCCTGAACATGTTGTTCATGACTGGAGAAAGCAAGCGATGATATATCTTGATACTAACAGTAATAACACTTCTAGTAGCAATGAAGAGCACCACCCACCCTTTGAAATGTTATGTGAATTTGTCCAGAAAGAAGCAAAAGGAGCAAGCAATCCCTTTGTTTCCTGGAATTCAGTAAGTAGGGAAGTAAATGATTGGATCAAAACTCAAACATGGGCAACCAATTGGAAACCAAGGGAATCAAACATCATGACAAAGAATAGAGGGAGTAGAACTTTCATGGCTAAAGCAATTGAGGAAAAACCAATGTGGTCATTCCAAAGTAAAGTAAATGTACAAGCCAACAAACAGTATCCCAAGGACCAGGAAAGGAAAGGACGATTCTGTCACTACTGTACAAAGGATCATGATTTAGATGATTGCAAGGAATTTGCCAAACTTGATGGTAATACTAGGTACAAATTTGCTAAAGAAAAATGGTTATGTACAGGGTGTCTAAAAATGGGTCACAAAGGAAAGGATTGTAGAAGAAGGAAAGTTTGTAAAGTATGTCAGAGATACCATCCCACAGCTCTTCACAATGATGATGTGACAAGAACTGAGAGCCAAAGGGTGCCAGCACAAGCAACTCAGCCTAAAGATGATAAACCCACAGTAGTAGCAAATAAGGTCAAAGTTACAGAATCAGTGACACATGACATGCACACCATGATAGTTCCTGTATGGTTACATCATGTTAGTAATGAAGAGAATAAAGTTTTAGTGTATGCCCTGCTGGATGAGCAGTCTGATGCTTCATTCATCAAGGAAAGCACTCTGAATAAATTGGGAGTTAGCGGACCATCAGTGTCACTTAAGATCCACACAATAAGTGGAAAACAAATCACTGATTCTATCAAAATTCATGGACTTAAAGTAAGAGGTTATAATGAAGAAGTGGAAATATCAATCCCTTCAGCATATTCAACAGAAAACATTTCAGCTGGACGGAGTCAGATACCAAGGCCCGAGACTGCTTGTGACTGGCCCCACTTAAAGGCAATCTCTGACAAACTAATGAAATATGACCCAAACATTGACATAGGACTCCTCATTGGTCTTGATTGTGCAGAAGCCATTATGGCAGAAGAGCAAATAGCAGGTGATAGCAAGAAGCATCCCTATGCTCGTAGGACAGAGCTAGGTTCGGGGATCATTGGTAAAATCTCACCCCATTCAAGTCCATTGGAGGATACAGTGGTAGTCTACAGAACAGTGACACAAGAAGTAGAAATCAATGAAGAAAAGAGGGTTAATTTCTTAGTGGTTCCTACTAAAACCAAAGAGATGATTAATCCTTCTCAAGTGAGAGATATGTTTGAACTTGACTTCAGTGATAGAAAGTCAGCTGACACTCCATTATCATATGAAGATAAAAGGTTTATGAGTAAGATGAAAGAAGGAGTACATCAGCTGAAGGATGGCCATTATGAGTTGCCCCTTCCTCTTAAAGATGATAACGTCAAGCTTCCAAACAACAAACTATTAGCAGAGCAGAGACTCAATAAGTTAAGAGCTAAACTTGAGAAGGATAATCAACACAAAGGTGATTACAAAGTGTTCATGGATGATATGATTACAAAAGGTTATGCAGAGGTTGTACCGACAAAGGATTTAGTTAGGAATGATGGTAAGGTCTGGTACATTCCACATCATGGAGTCTATCATCCGAGAAAGCCAAAGAAGTTGAGAGTTGTCTTTGACTGTAGTGCAAACTACAGGAACCAGTCATTAAACAGTCACCTGTTACAAGGCCCAGACCTTACCAACAAACTTATTGGAGTGTTGTGTAGGTTTAGGCAAGAAAGCATTGCACTTGTATGTGATATAGAAGCAATGTACCATCAAGTGAAGGTCAACCCAGAACACAGAGACATGTTAAGATTCCTTTGGTGGGAAAATGGTGACCTTAATAATGAGATAGCTGAATACAGGATGACAGCTCACCTGTTTGGAGCTACATCATCTCCAAGTGTAGCCAACTTTGCACTTAAGAAAGCTGCAGATGACTACGGGTGTGGATCTGATGCAGCCAAGTTTGTAAGAAACAACTTTTATGTTGATGATGGTTTGAAGTCAGTAGCTACAATGGATGAAGCTGTCACTCTTATTCAGCAGAGCAAAGAATTATGTTACAAGGGAGGTTTTAACCTTCATAAGTTCTTGTCAAACAACAAAGATGTATTAGCTGCAATTTCTCCTCATGAGAGAGCAGATGGAATTAAAAGTTTGGATTTTAGTAAGAATGAAGACACACTGCCTATAGAAAGAACTTTGGGAGTTGAGTGGTGCATAGAATCTGACACATTTCAATTTAGAATAAAGCTGAAAGACAAGCCACTCACCAGGAGAGGCATTCTGTCAACAGTGAGCTCTGTATGTGATCCATTAGGTTTAGTGTCACCTCTCATACTGACTGGAAAGCAAATTTTACAAGAATTATGTAAGAATGCAGTTCAATTGGATAATAAGGTGCCAAATTATGTCAAACCTAAATGGATAAAGTATCTCCTGATCATGATGGCCTAGTAAGAAAGGTTAAGGTCCTGGTGTCAGACTGTAATCTCGACAACCAGGGAAGACGCACAAAAGCAAACAGGACCATCATAGAGAGGCCAATACATAGTCTAGTATTGCTGTTAGAAGGTAATGCATAATAATAGCCCAGAGCATCCCCGCCAAGGAGCCAGTGTAACAAAACATATTATGTGCTAATCCTAGTTTTAAGGTACATACTAATGTTAATTTAAGGTAAATTGTTACACAATTTAGGGGAACCATGTTACTGTACGTAAAGCGTATGTACCTCACGTCATTATTCCTCGGCATTTATAAGTGAAATGTTCAATAGTTTTCTATTTGCATGAAAACGTGTAATATGTGTAAGTATCAGTATTCAATGCTATATTAAGCACCAAAGCCGATGCTCACTTGTTGGTAGTGTGGGGTTAACCCGCTGGTCGCCTGCGGGCATCACTCACAGCCAAGTCACGCTCAGACAAAGACAGGCAGGATGGTGACCGAGGTAAATACTTTAATTTTGTAGTAAAAACTGATTGTCATAGTGCCAAGTTAATTGCATGTATTGTTAATGAATATTGTAATATGTTGAAAGTGTTTAATATCAGTGTATAATGTTATTTTGTAAGAAATTGAGACCGAGAACTTGTTCGCAGTTCTTACGGTCATGCCTACCCCATCAATAAACGTGTCAGGGAGAACTGCCTTTCCTCGATCCTACGATGATGGGTGTGATCAGTAAAACAGATCACCTGAGAGCCAATTGATGCCCAGCCGGTGTGGCTACACTGTTGTTCTTCCAACCAATCACCATCCATTCCTCTTCCAGTCTCATCCCTACTACCACCTCACTCCTACTCAATTCCAGTGCTGCCAATGCCTATCTTCACTACCTGGCAACACAGTGCTACCAATATCAACCCCACCCCTGGGCACAACAATACATATATATATATATATATATATATATATATATATATATATATATACACTTATCCCCCAGCTATAGCGGGTTTTGCTAACGCGGTTTAAAGCTATCACGGGAACAATAAAAAACACATTAAATGGGCTAACGCGAATCCTAGTGGAGCTATCGCGGCCCATGAGTCGTTATATGTCCAGGATGTTCACGTGACAGCTACGTCATATTTCTTGGCCAGATTCGCTTGCTAATTGGCTGAATTTGACTGACATATTAGGCCGTGATTGGCTTGCACACTCCCGCTTCCTTATCCAGCCACTCTCCCGCTCCCCCATCCCTCTAGTCCCTCCCGCCACAGTTGACTAAGTGGCACGTGCCGTGGTGAATCTCAAGGTCACGCGTGTGTATCTCGGGACAATGGCCTCTACTCCCCCTCCTGGCCACCCAGGGAGATCGCTACCACCCAACCCGACCCAGTGAAAAGGACATCAACCGCCTAGTAAAGAAAATTGTCGACAGCTGGCATAACAAGAAGCAACAAGAAGATAAGAAAGGGAACATCAACATCTTCTATAAAGCAACTTTCTCTACCGCCTACGAAGAAGATGAGAGGGCCATCACGCAGATTGTGAAGAGGAACATCAAGCCTTCCGACCCTGACATACAAGTTAAACTGATAATTTATTACAAAACCAAGAAAACCAGCCATCTTCTTCTGAAAAATAACCCCTCAAAAGAGAAAGAAAGCCTTCAAAAGTCACCTGTCATATATAGGTTTACGTGTAACCAAGGAAACTGTGAAGTCCTTCCCTCCACCTATGTTGGCATGACGACAACAAGACTCTCCCAACGACTAACTTTCCACCTCGCAGCAGGAGCACCCAAGAAACATCTGAAGGAGAAGCATAACATAAACATCACAAGAGGAATGCTAGTGATAAAACGGAGATCCTAACTACATGCCCAGACACCAGGCGTCTCCCCATCTTAGAAGCACTATATATAAAAGAGACAAACCCTACATTAAATCAACAATCCGAAGACCTACAAGCATTACCAAGCGCGCGAAGACCCAGCTTGGATAGCAGCCCAGCACAGCCAGCGACAGCCGTCAGCCAATCAGAGACCAGGACGCGCAGCGGGGTGACAAGCCTACTGCTATAAATACACCCCTGCAATCAGCTTGCCAATTGATTTACAGTAATGCCTGAAAGCACATTAGTTATTTGAGATTTCAAGTCGTCTAACAAACAAGGTTTGGTTGCATCCACAATTGTTTACACATGTTCTCATAAAAAAATCTAAATGGAGTCAAGTCTGGCTAACATGGAGGCCAAGAAAATGGTCCACCTCTTCCAATCCATCTGTTAGGAAACTTTTTTGTTTAGAACTTTCTTGGACTTTCTTGGACTTGCTGTAAAGGATTCTTTTACTGATGCTACACTTTCTTCAGTGACATGTGGCCTACTGGACAGTAGCCCATCATGGACAGAGCCTGTCTCTGAATTTTTTCATCCATTTGGCAATAGAGTTCCTATGAGGTGGTTCTTTGCTGTATTCAGTTCTAAACTTTCTTTGTACAGCAGTAGTAGATTTCAGTTCAGCCAACCAAGGGTCGCAGTTTACTTTTTCTCCTACTAAAGCCATAGGTCCTTTGTAATTTGAAAAAAAAAAAAAAAAAAAAATTGAAAACTTAAAAATTGTGTTGAACAAATACTAAATAACATTACTTAAGATTAGGTACACTAAGCTTTCTAGTATTTTTTTAAGATTCTTTCTAGCAGAAATATTTACAAAATTATGATTTTTAAAGTGCACAGTGGCTTTATGGACACCACATGTTATAGCACTTTATCCTTGATAGGCTACACCTCCATGTTTGCCAGACTTGACTCCATTAGATTTTTTTTTATGGAGACATGTGAAAACAATTGTGTATGCAACCAAACCTCGTTTGTTAGATGACTTGAAACCTAAAATAACTGATGTGCTTTCAGGCATTACTGTAAATCAATTGGCAAATCTTTTTGGAGAACTGCAAAATTGTATTACCCTTTGTATTACTAATGATGGTGGGCATGTGGAAACTTAAAAAATACAATAAAACAATAAAAAAATATATAGATTTTCTTTTTAATATTTTTTGCAGATTCTTTTTATCACAAATACTAGTAAAGTTATAAAATTTTTAAAATGCACACAGACTTTATGGACACCCTGTATGTCATATCAAGCTTGACATAACAAACACAAGTCTGAAAATTTCTTGAAAACTGTGATTCCATAAAACAATGCAAATGCGAATAATAATTTGTATCCTTGTTACCATGACACTAGTTTTATTTTATTTAGGGCAGTATCATTCGGGATATGTAAATTATTAAAAAATCATCTTTAGTTGCTCATCCATTACAATTACATTTTCATCTTTATAACTAAGAATGATATATCTGTCTGTCCCACATTTCCACAACACTGAGGTCTGGTTTTGAGATAAAACCATTTAACAAGAAATCATTAAGAACTTGCACTGAAAAATTACAAAATTTCAAACAATTTTTTTATGTACTCAAACCTTTTCATTAAAACCTGTCATTGTAGTAAGACTAAGGAGTCTACTGTCACACATACCAAAGCATCTTCCATTCTTAACATTCCTACAACACACCAGTGGATGGGATCTCAAAAAAAAAAAAAAACGTAAAAGATTGAGAAAAGGGCGAGTGACACCTCCTTCAGCACTTCTTTATAGAACCTTCTTTTTCATGCTCATGTCAAACAATCTATATTGAATTGTTATATACTTCTCCACATCATACTTGCCTTATTCATTCCAATCTTCTTTACTGTAACCGTTCTTCCTTCCACAATAACATGCAATCCATCATACCTGAAACAGTCTACCTCCTCACAAAACTTACCATTCAAAACTACATTCATTCTCTTTATCATTTACCCTCCACATGCACTTCCATTACTTTAATCTTACCATCATATACTTAATTTTCTCCAGTTACACATCATTCCAAACTCCACTTACAGTTGTTTTGGTCTACTATCTGCATATGCTATCAGTGCAACATCATCTGGAAGCAGATATAAATTCAGATTCCATCCTCTACCATCACCATTCATTAGATTCCCATTTATTTCCCTTAGTTAATCCATATACAATGGTACCTCAGTATACATCTGCTTCGAAATAAGTCTAACTTGGTATATGTCCTGTTTGGATGTGAAAAAATTTGCTTGGTGTACGACTCTTGTGTAGAACATGACTCGCATACTAGAACTTGTATGTGTCAAAAATGAGTCATGACACCACATGCTATCCTTGTTTACCTCTCTCAAAATAAAGTCACAACAGTCCACAAGCACCATTGCCAGGTTGGCAGGACTTATCTTCCAAACAATAACATTTCCTTCCTTTTCAGCACCATCCTAGTAGGCACTTTACTTTCCTCAGCAAGATAAAGTGAGATTAAATTTTCATTTATTTCACCTAATTGCTTTTGTATTTACCATATTTGATGGCATATAAGACACCTTTTTTCATAAAAATGGCTAAAAAAAATCATTCACATCTTATGTGCAGATGTAAGGCATCCTGTAGATTTAATTTTGAAATTTCCTTCACCTGTACACCCGAAGGTTTACACCACTACATTACAGGTAAGGGTGCTATATCATATTTTTCAGCCATAATATGATGTAAGGAAATGCTGAAAATTAGAATGTGGCCCTGTCCAGTGATGTGCCAAGTGTGTTGTTGATATCTCAGCAGCTGGGCTGTTTTCTTCGCCTGCCTCCATGACTAGGCCATTATCTCTGTTTTTATTACTGCAATCATATAGGATATTTTTAATATTGTGATTGCTTACTTTTTGTTCAGCTGTACTGCTAGCTTGCTTTAAACATTATATGCTTGAATACATCTTTTTTTTTTTTTCCTCAGTATGCCCTGCTGAAATGGGGATGCACCTTATATGCTTGTGTGTCTTATATACCATCAAATATGGTATATATTTTTGTATGAAGCAGAGTTTAAATTATTTTTTTCATGGGAATGGATTAATCATTTTCCGCCTATTTCTTATAAGAAAAATTTGTTTGCTATAAGTACAAGGATCTGAAACTGATTAAATATGTGTACTGATGTAGCACTGTAAACATGAGTAATCTAAGGAGCATCATACAAGTATATCCCTGTTGCAACCCTACTCAAACAGGAAACCAGTCAGTAACATTACTTTCCTCTCATAACATGCTCTTCTATTCTCTTTAACAATCTCAAATCAGTCCATAATACTTTCCTTTCTTTTCCATCAAATACCTTCTCTGATTCCAGTAACAACCAAAACACATAATTACATACTTTTTTGTCAAATACCATTCACATCGAATATCTGGTTCATGCATTCCCTTCTTCTAGACGCAGTGGTTCCCAAACTGGGGGTCATGGATCACATAAGGCCATAAGCTGAGGCTATGTACACATTAAAATCCCAAGGCACACCAGCCTAGAACACCCAGTCAACATTTGAGTCAGACTGCGGGAAAAGGAAGACCGTGAATGAGGATCATATATGAAAACTGTGTAAAGATCAGAAAAAGTTTGGGAACCACTCTTCTAAAGCAACAATCATCACAAGTCACTCAGTGCCAAGTACTCAATTAATTTCAATCAATATTTTGCCATACACTCAAAAGACTCATGAATGTAGAGCATTTATAGTTATCTCTATACAAAGGAACAACATAAGCACTTGCTCAGTCAGTTCATACCTTACTGCTCATGAAACATACAGTTAACAATCTTACTAACTACTGAGCACCAGTTGCTCCACCACTCTCCAAACAATTGATTGCACTTCCATCCAAATGTGTAGCTTTCCCAACTTTCATCTTCACTGGTTTTCGCATTTCTTCCCCTGTGATCTTTAATTCATTCAACTTCACTGATACTTTGATTTCTTGCTTTTTTCATTATTATTGTCTATTATCAATACCAAACATACAGATCAGTAAGTGTTAAGATGGTTTGGGCATGTGCTGAGAATGGAGGACAGCATACTAATAAAGAAAATAATGGTCAGATGTGCACCATGAAAGGTAAAGAGGAAGGCCATGCCTGGAGTGAATGAACTGTGTGGGGAGCGTACTGAATAAGAGATGAATGATTGTGTAGCAAGCAAGACCCACTGTGAATGGCAGAGTTAAATGAAGTGACAGTAGTGGTTCATGAAAATTACATGGTCTCATTGACCTCTAGGAGGGGTGTGGGTGTACTTGGCATGCCCCATTGGTGTATGGACCCAGTTAGTGTCTGTGGCACTATGCTGTGGTCTTAGCATTGGAGTTGGTGTGGAGTAGGAAACAGTCTTATTATGAAGGAGTAGGAATAAACCAGTGTATGCTGTCGGCCTTTATTGTGGATGTGAATGGCCTGTATTGCTATGCCTGGACTCTTGGGGGTGTAGTATGGTCTGCCATGAAACTGTCCCTTTCCATTGGGAGCAAATGGAGCTAAAAGTGTGTGTATTTACCTAGTTGCATTTACCTAGTTGTGGTTTACAAGAGGGGAGTAATCTCATAGTATCCCGTCTCTATATCTATCAAATTTGGTCTTAAAAGCTCGGACAGTCATGGCATTGATGTCTCCACTGAGTTCATTCTATTTGTTCACACTTCTGTGAGGAAAACTGAGTTTTTGATGTCTCTTCTACAGTTAACTTTCTTCAACTTCTTACAGTGTCCACTTGTACTGTGTGTCTAAATTTATAAAACATTCTTTGTCCACATTTTCCATACCATTCATCTTTCTATAGATGTTTATTAAATTCCCCCCCTCTCTCTCTCTCCTATTTTCAAGGGTAGGAATCTCCAACATTCTTAATCTCTCTTCATAGGTCGACTTATTCAACTCCGGAACCATCTTAGTGACTACTCTTTGTACTCTTTCTAATTTTAAAATATCCCTCTTTATATGAGGAGACCACACCACTGCTGCATATTCCAATCTTGGCTTTCTCATAGAAATCAACAACTTTTTTCATCATTCCTTCATCTAAATATGAGAATGCCATTCTTATTTTTTTTAACAAATTCATCATCACTCTAGTAATTTTATCAATGTGTATGTCTGGAGTCAAATTTTCAGTAACTGTTACTTCCAAATCTATTTCCTCTTTTGATTTCTGTAACTTCACACCATCCATCTCATAATGATATTATATTCTTTTCTTATTCTTACCAAACTCCATTACTTTACATTTAATTAAACTGAATTCCATTTGCCATGATTCACTCCATCTATTTATCTTATTTAAATCATCTTGCAGTACCATACAGTCATTTACTTTTTCTACTTTTCTCATCAGCTTAGCATCATCTGCAAATAAGTTCATATAACTGTATATTCCTTCATTTATGTCATTCACATATATTACAAACATTATCAGCCCCAACACTGACCCCTGTGGGACACCACTAGTTACTTTCAGCCAAAATGAATTCTGGTCTTGTATTACTGTTCTCATCTCTCTCTATCATCCAGATAATCCTTCATCCACCCCAGCAGTCTTCCTACAATTTTTCCATATTTTTTATCTTCCATAACAATCTTCAGTGTGGTACTTTGTCAAACACTTTCTTAAAGTCTAAGTAGACATCATCCACCCATCCATCTCTCTCCTGCACAATAATGATTACCCTTGAATAAAAGGACAATAAGTTCATGGAGCATGATCTTCAACTCCTAAATCCAAATTGACAATTTACCAAAACTTTATCTTTTTACAAGTGTTCCATCCATCTTTCCTTTATTGTTCTTTTGCTTAGTTTTCCTACAGCACTAGTCAAGGACACTGGTCTATAATCTAGTGGGTTTTCCTTATTTCCTCCTTTGAATATTGGTGTAATATTTGCTCTCTTCCAATCTTTCGGTACTCTTCCCTGTGACAGTGATGTCACCACTAGACTGTGAATTTTATCAAACGGTTGTTCTCTACATTCCTCCAATATCCAGTTTGTTATCCATCTGGACCAGTTGCTTTATTTACATCAAGTTCTTTCATCATCTTAAATATTTCTTCATAACTGACTGGGACTGTATTTAGTATATTCCTCACCAACTTATCCCTTCCAGCATCAAACTTCCCTTCCACAGTAAATACCAAACTGAAACTATTGTTCATAACCTCTACCATGTCCTGTGCATCCTCATAGATTTTTCCTTCAACTTTCAATCTTGATATACCTTCCTTCTTCTTCATCTTTCCATTAATATGTCTAAAGAATAGTTTGGCTTTATTTATACACTTATCTATTATATCTCTTTCATAGTTTCTTCTCTCCATTCTTATTATCTTAATGCACCTATCTCTAGCATCAATACATTCCTCCCATCTGTTCTCAGTTTTCCTCTTCTTCCATCTATTCCAAGCATTTAGCTTACAATTTCTAGCCTCTTTGCATTTTGTATTGAACCATTCTTTACTCTTTCAACATCTTACTCCTCCTCTAGGTACAAATTTCTCTACGGCAGAATTATATATCCTTATAAATTCATCCCATTTTTTCCAAATATCTTTTGTGTCTTCAAAGTCTTTCCAGTTCACAGCAACAAAGTATTTTCTTAATTTTTCAAATCAGCTTTACTATATTTAAATCTTTTCAACTTATAATTTTCATCAATGATTACATTTTCATTTTTTAATTTAAATTCCATCAACACATGATCACTTTTACCTAGAGGGCTATCATAGTATATAGTTTCAATAATTTCCATGTCCTTGGTAAACACTAAATCAAGTCTTGATGATTTATCTTTTCCACTAAATTTTGTATCACAATCTACCCAATGAGTCTGTGTGTGTGTGTGTGTGTGTGTGTGTGTGTGTGTGTGTGTGTGTGTGTGTGTGTGTGTGTGTGT
Organism: Scylla paramamosain; assembly: GCF_035594125.1. Taxonomy (NCBI): domain Eukaryota; kingdom Metazoa; phylum Arthropoda; class Malacostraca; order Decapoda; family Portunidae; genus Scylla; species Scylla paramamosain. The sequence goes on from NC_087154.1 coordinate 11,731,550, forward strand.
GTGTGTGTGTGATGCACTGTTTATGGCATCCAGTGTGGGATTGCCAGCCTGGTACATGGACTGACAGGTGCTACTATAGTATGTGGTCTACCACGGTATCAAACACTATACACTTATTACTATAATATGTGGTCTACCAGGGTTATCTAACACTATAGCATATAATCTACCTCATCTACAATATACTTAAATGATATATTAAAGGAACTATAGAAAGAACACAGAACTTTTAGAAAGATGAAAATAAAGTAATAAACAAATTATCAACTACAAGACATTTATTTCAGCAATACATCTTATATCATTAAGGAATGACACAAATAAATCAAGAAATGTATTTCAGCGATAAACACTTCTTATATACGAGTATCATCTGATAGAGGAGCATTGTCACCATTCAGCATTCTTCCTCGATTGTATTTTTCTTAACCAGCAAATCCTGCTTTGTCAGTCAGAATGGGGTTATCATTTGTTCCAACCATCATCCCTTGTTGTTGATGAGAAACTATGGCTCCATACACCTCTTGGCACATATTGTACCAATCAATTATTGTGTTTGGAGATTTTCCTGTATCACTGCTGTGATCACTGGTATATTCATGACAAAGAAAAACATTAGTTATAAAATTTCACTCAGACTCAGCTCACAGTTTAATTTGTTGTTTATGTTGGTATAATGGAAAAGGTGAGGTGAGGTGAGTTGAGTGCTTCCTTTTATGTGGACAGGTGAGGTGAGTTGGGGTGAATGGTAGACCACAGGTAGACAACACGAGAGGTGAGGTGAGGTCACAGTAGAATTCATACTGTGGTAGACTGCATACTATAGTAGAACCAACTGATAGATTACTAATATTGTTATTGTTTTGGTGAATTTGAAATGTAAAGCTGAAAGCAGGCCAACCAACACTCAAAAGGTCCAGGGATTAAACAGGAGGGGTCTGTCTCCTTTCATACTGTAATTTTTGTTCACCTAGCAGTGAATAGGCATGTAACTTATGTCAGAGTTATGATCTTGCAACTGAACAACAGGTCAAGACTAGCAATGCTGCTCTCTTATGTGTACTATATGAAGTGAGATCTAGAAGTTCCCAGACCATCCCAGTAAAGAAATTTAGGCTTACCTTATGTTTCCCTTCAAAGCAACCCCTTTAAAGCTGATACAATGAGTACAGCACTTTGGAAGCACCTCTGGAACTTCTTCTGGAGCATGCAGTTCAGCAATTCCTGGATTTCCAGTTGAATCTCCTCGACAACATCAAGCCATTGCCCCCTTCAGATGAAGCTTCAGTTTTAGAGACAGGAAAAGTCAAAGGGGTCTAGGTCAGGAGAGTATGATGGATAGGAGACCACTGCCAAATTGTTTTGGGAAAGAACTGATGGACAGACTGTCAGATGAAAACTGTAATGATACTGAAACCAGTTCTGTGCTTCACTCATCTGGACATCTTCTCACTGATGGTTCCTGAAATGCCTCTGGACTTCAATATAAAACTGCTGCTTCACTGTCTTACTTGCAGAGATGACCACATGTTAAAGACACAGAATAGCAGGCTCTTGAAAGTGCTCTTACCATGCCTCTCATTTTCTTCAGTCAGGACTCTTCCACAGAGGTAAATCCTGTTTAATTTCTGGTCACAGCTGTAGACCCAGCTTTTCTTGAAGAGAGGGTTTTGATCACATCAGACACATTCCTCAAGATCTCTGAACACAGTCGGATGATGCCGCCTTTTGGTCTTGTGTTAACAGGTAAGGTACAAGTTTGGCAGCAGTCAGCTTCATGTTAAGTTCTTCCATGGGAATGTGTAGGCATGATCTGAATAATAGGCCAATAATATTATATAGTTGTTAATCATTTGCCAGCAGCTCTCATGGATGGCCCCATGTTTTCCTTTGCTCTGCTGGTTGATGGATGACCACAATGGTCAGCATCCACAATTAACATTTGTCTATACTTGAATTTCAATATTTATTTATTTTATTATTTTTTTTTTTAAGAGGCACTCCAGCCCTGGGCAACAGTAAGGAAGTAAATATATATATATATATATATATATATATATATATATATATATATATATATATATATATATATATATATATATATATATATATATATATATATATATATATATAGTAGAACCTCAGTTCATGAACTTAATCCATTCTGGGCCTTGGTTTGCAAACCATATTGTTCAAGAACCAAAACAATTTTTTTTTTCCCATTGAGATTAATGTAGATACAATCAATCCATTTCAGCCTCAGAAATATGCTATTTTTACATATTTAAGTGTTTTTTGTGATGAAGAAAATATAATGAAATACATATCCTTAAATAGAGACAAATTTAAAACAGTACTGTAATTTATCTTTGTTGCTTATAGTTGTTGGCACAGATGGATGGTGAGGGAGGAGAGGAAAAGAAGCTACCAAATTTTGAGTAAAAGGCTGTTGCCTGCCTCCTTCCCTCTCTGCTTCATACACTCTCTCTCTCTTTCTAGAGAGAGAGAGAGAGCATCATCAGCAGTTGTCGCACAACTACAACTCTCTCTCTCTCTCTCTCTCTCTCTCTCTCTCTCTCTCTCTCTCTCTCTCTCTCTCTCTTTTAACTTATCTGAGAGAGAGAGAGAGAGAGAGAGAGAGAGAGAGAGAGAGAGAGAGAGTCATTGGCAGTTGTCAAGGTTAACATACAAGGCTGACACACACAGCTACAACTCCTCTCTCTCTCTGGATATAGTGAATTTTCATCTTTACTAACCTACCCTCCCCCATGTGAGTTCGTTACTAGCAATGTACTGTAATTTACAATAACTGAAAGAATAATTCAGGCTCTTTAGGCAGAAAGACTGAGACAGTGGTGACATCTATCACTGTTTCCCTTCTTAGGTGGCATAATAGTGTCTAAAATAACAAAAGGGAAAAAAAGAAAAAAAATTAATGTTTCTTAACACATCACTCTCATGTTTATGACAAGTGTGCCAACTCACAACTGAACACAAGGTTCCATGGATTGTGGATGATGTGTGTTCATACCCCAAAGCAATGTTTGTGAACCAAGCTAAAATTTGTTGGCAAAACTAGTTTGTGAGCCAGTTTGTTTGTGATTTGGGGTGTTTGTGAACCAAGGTTCTACTGTATTTATACACACACACGCACACACACACACACACACACACACACACATATATATATATATATATATATATATATATATATATATATATATATATATATATATATATATATATATATATATATATATATATATATATATATAGTGTGTGTGTGTGTGTGTATGTGTGTGTATAAATACAGTAGAACCTTGGTTCACAAACACCCCAAATCACAAACAAACTGGCTCACAAACTAGTTTTGCCAACAAATTTTAGCTTGGTTCACAAACATTGCTTTGGGGTATGAACACACATTATCCACAATCCATGGAACCTTGTGTTTAGTTGTGAGTTGGCACACTTGTGTATATATATATATATATATATATATATATATATATATATATATATATATATATATATATATATATATATATATATATATATATATATATATATATATATATATATATATATATATAAAGGCCCACTGAGGTGCCAGTTCACAAAGAGAACAGCCAAATGTTGGATGATAAATGTCTTGAAACATCCCTCTTGAAAGACCTCAAATCATAGGCTCATTACACTGTCACCAAATGATTGCTAAGTATCACATGGGTCTGTGCAGATGTTTTAAACAAAAATCAATACAGATATGCTGAGTTAAGTTTGTCATTCTGAAAGGCAACTACTTACAAAAATGCACACAACACTTAACACTAGCTCACAAAAATTGGCAGTGAAGGTAAATGCATCTACCATGTTTTTCTCACCCCCGCCCCCCCCCAGCTGCTAACTCTGTACAACGGCCTTATCCATCCATGTATGGAGTATGCTTCTCATGTCTGGGGGAGTTCCACTCATACTGCTCTTCTGATCTTGCTAACTGCATGCCTCCCCTCCTACAGCTTCACTGCACAAGACTTTCTTCTCTCTCTCACCCCTATTCTGTCCACCTCTCTAGTGCAAGAGTTAACCAGTATTCACAATCATTCATCCCTTTCTCTAGTAAACTCTAGAACTCCATGCCAGCTTCTGTATTTCCACTTTCCTATGACTTGAATTCCTTCAAGAGGGAGGTCTCAAGACACTTATCCTTCAATTTTTGACTACTGCTTTGGATCCTTTTATGGGACTGGCATCTCAGTGGGCTTTTTTTTTTTTTTTATTGGATTTTTGTTGCCCTTGGCCAGTGTCCCTTCTGCATAAAAAAAAGTCACTGTTAGTTCGCACACTGTATAGGAATACAATTGTATAGTGATGCCTAGCATCCCAAGTTTGTACTAGTATGATCTGTCAACACTCCATGTAGACAGTTTGAAAACTCTTGAATTGTACCTTGCATATTATATTGTGTGTTTGTTTATGTACCCTTGCTTCATGAAACCAAATATACATCTTGAGAGGTGGAGCTGGTAAGATGCATAAAATAAAAATATATTTATTACAGTCATGTTAGTACACAGTATCATTATCAATTGATGTGAAGATTAACATAATCTACAAGCTGTGGAAAGATGTAAAGCAAGGAAGGGGGAGTTGAAGGTGAATGCAGAAGTGCAGCACAGAATGGAAGGTTTCATCAAGACTGATGTGAGTGAAAGTGTTTGTTTGCAATTATGTAATGAGAGGGAAATTTCCTAAAATGATGTTGAGTGATTGAAATTTTGTAGTGAATGTAAATGCAGTGTTGTTAGGGGTTAGGAATGTTAGGAATGGCAGTTGTTGTGGTTGGTATATCCATGGTCTGCTTGAAAAAATGGAAATGAAAAAGGAAATCATTAGTTCTCTGTGCATTCAGCAAAAACTTGTGATTTGGAGATACACTGTGTCCAAGAGGGAGGCTGTTTAGAATTATGCAAATTGGGATAGGCAAGCTGGTTGTCAATATAGCAATTATGGATGATGTGGCTGCATCCAGAGATGGAACAAAAGAATGTTGATAGAGTGTAGAAAATGGGAAAGAGGAGGTATACCTAACCATTGCCTGGTAAAGGGAAAGTTGAGAAGGTATGAGGAGAGTGAGAGGAAGGTCAGTTGGATATGGAAAGGAAGTTTTAAGAGCAAGTTTGGTAGAAGAAATTGGACAGTGAATGAGATGCAGTGAAAGCACAAGATCAAGGAGACATTGAAGGAGAATGTTGGTATTTTTAGTGTTGCAGTGAGGTGTATAGAAGGGGATTTGTGGTATAAGAAGAGTAAATGTTGGGGTTAAGAGGAATGCACATGACAATAACTGGAGAGATATGGTATGCATGTAAAGTGTTTTATAAGTGATATAAAGAGAAGAGGAACTGAGCAAAATGGCCTGTGTGATGTGTAACCACGTAAGTGCGACAGGGGGCTGACAAAAAGTTTTAAGATGATTTAAGTGAGAAAAAAATATTTTGGAGAGAGATGAAGAGGATGTTACAGAGAGGATTTCACAGAGAGAAGAGAATGCAAGAGAAAAATATGATTGAGCAACATGCTCTAAGTTAAAAATAGGGAGGGTAATTTGAAAGACAGTTAAATGTAGAAGAGGTTAAAATCTGAGCAAAATATATATCTGACAGTGCTCAAGGTACAGCCATATAGGACAATTTCTCACTACTCAAAAAATCTCATTCTCTTTGGTGCTTTCAGAGGAGGTTACTAAATATTTGTTGATTTCATTGGCTGCCAGCGAAATATTGAGAGGTACAAAAAACAAACAATAAATAGGCAGCAGCTTTATTTAGAAGAATGTTATACTAAAAAATTTCATGAATATTGTTAGATAAAAAATATAATTTGACAAATATTTTCTTTTCAAAACTTAACAACTACAAAGGTAAAATATAAATATTTCTTTGTTACCTCATATTTTCTCTGATACATGTCACAAATTTACAATGTAATACATTTTTAATACAACCAGCCCTTTCATGCATTCTGTTACTTAGCTGTGCACTCTTGTTACAAATAATAATAATAATATAATTATTTTCATTAATAGTCCCAGACTCATTCACTAAAGTCATGAATTTGTTACAAATGCTCTTCTTGATTCTTTTTACTAACTGAAGATGCACTTTTTTCCAGATTATTTTTTTCAACTTTTGTACTTGCTTGACAGTTCCACAAAGTACAGAAAAATTTAGTAAAACTTTAAACAAACAGATTAGTAAAGAGTAATCTACTACTACTACTACTACAGTAATTCAAGAGTGTTCTTATATATTGTTATTGCACTTGATGAATATACAACAATGTGACAACATCAGTCTTACTCCAGTATGTTGGGAAGACTGTCCAGCTTGATGCAACTTTACACCTCAACTACCTCGATATGTAGAATAGCCATAAGGACTAATGAGCAGTGGAACATGATAATGTTCTTCAGGGTTTTCAATGACAAACACAATCTGGAAAAAAAATAAACACATGATGATAATGGCACTTGTGGTGGTGATAATCATGATGATCATCATCATCATGAAGATGCATTCATATCTGCTTCTCATTTAACCATACCATGCACAATCATTCTTCCTTCCTTCACAGACATCCCTTTTGCATCCACTGCTCCCATCACACCATCCATCCATCCAATTCATGATCCTCCCTTAGCCTTACACCACTCACATCCAATCCAATCATCTTCTTCATAAATAGGTCTTCTTTCATCTTTTGTATGTCCAAACCAACAGAACTATTCCTGCTTTTCTCAGTCAGCTAATAATCTTACATCACCAGTTTTCTTAGGAACTTCTTCACCTCTTTCTTTATCCATACATGTTATTCAGACACCTAATCACTACATTCTATCTCCTCTTACCTCCTACCCCAAGTTCCATGTAAAGTCAACAAAAGTTTATCTTACATTGCAGCAGCACATGCTACTTGGGGACTGCCTTTGCTTAAGGCCTATCACCAAGCATGAAAAAAATGGGCAGAAAAAAATTGACTTATTGGTATCTCAACTGCACCTTTCCTCCTCACTCATGCCCATAGCAAGAAAGACCAGTGTTAAGTAGGTTAATAGCATCAGTATTCATTGTGTCTTTGGTGACGTGTTATTGGCTCTATTCTTTTTTTTTTATTTAACTTTTTTTTTTTTTTTTAATTAAGTAGGAGCAGCCAAGGGCAACAAAATTGCAATGGAAAAAAAGGCCCACTGAGGTGCCAGTACCTGAAAAGAATCGAAAGCGACACCATTCAAGCCCAATATGTAAAGATCAATGACTGAATGATATCACCATCCATTCATAACTACAAACACCACAGTATGAACAGAACAAAATGTGTTTCATCCTGAGAAAAAATCTGATTATGTACTACCAAAAGATAATGAAAGCTGACACTGATAATTAATACTGGTCATTGTTGCTATGGGCATGAGTAAGGAGGAGCGATGCACTTCAGATACCAACAAGTAAAATAATCTCAGCCCATCTTTTTTTATGCTTGCTGAAAGGCCTTCAGGAAAACAAGCTCTCTGAGTAGCATGTGCTGCCACAATGCAAGATTGGCATTCACTGACTGTATAAGCCACACAATGCTGTCAGTGCTACAGCAACCTTATGCAACCTAGTTTATGCATTCACTTCAAACAACGTACAACTAAAAACAATTCAATCTTTCTTCACTATACCCTTTTTGTTTCTCTCAATCTAAACTTCCTTTCTATATGAATTCCTGCACCCACAGCATCATGCAACCCTACAACAGATACAAATTAAAACAAACCACCTCATACAACTTTGCATTTAGAACTATGTACAGTTGGCCACACTCCTGTGAGGTCCACCCAGGTTGCCAAGGCTGGGGAGCCTGTAACCACAGAGCACTAGAAGTAGTGAGCTTAACTCAAAACATTCACTGATGGGAGAGAGGGAAAGGGCAGCCCTTACCTCTCCCTCCCTTCAAATGAATGCCTTGAGTGAAGCCCACTACTTTTAGTGTTTTATGGTTACAATCTTGCCAGTCTTAACAACACTGGCTGGACCTCACAGGAGTGTGACCAATTATATATGCCTTCACTTTCCTCCATCTGCCCTTCTCAAACATTTAATTACTTTACTCTTCACCTCCTTCACTCTCCAGTTTCCTCCTTTCATGTGCTCTTCTAAACCTCTCTGTTAGCTTTCTCAACTTCTCCCTTGAGTAAACATACTAGTACAATAAAATCTGTAAATAGCAGCACATCCCAACTTCACTCTTTACCGTCACCACTCACCAGACTTGAACCTTTATCTAACATTTTCACATTCACCTCTCTTACAATATCATCCATATAAACACTAAGCAATGAAAGGGATATCACATATACTTGCCAGAATCCTATTTGAACAGGAAACTACTCTGCTACACTACCTCCCACTCAAACCCAGGCTCTGCTATTCACACACAAATTTGTTGTCTTTTAAGAATCTATGATATTTTCTTTTTTATACAAGCTCAAAACAATCCACAATTCTTCTCTATCTATTGCCATATATCCTCTATATCCAAAAATACCTAAATGACATCCTTAATTTTTACTAACTACTTTTCACACACAACTCATAGCAAAGACATGATCCATTCAGCCCACATTCTTCTAAAGCAATACTACACCCTTAAAAGTCATGCCCTCTTTACTCTTTTTAACCCTCCTTATCAACACTTTACCATACACCTTATCTACAACATTCAAAAGATTTATACTTAAAACTGCCTACATGTTTTATTTACTCTCATACAACAGGAATGCACATGCATTTGCCTACTCAAATGGAACCATGCACCTGGTAAACCATACATACATTCAGCAATCTTACCAGACACTCAACACATCCATCCAAACCTGCAGCTTTCCCAGTTTTCACTCACTATATTATTTCACTTACACAATTACTCACCTGTGATGAACATTTTCAAGCTGAATTGAATAACCTTCTAACCTACAGATAAATACAGAATGTACAATCTAAAGATAAAACTAGACAGGCTAAAATCAAGATTTAGTAACACTCCTCACTTCCTCTCAATCTTGACAGTTGTGTCATAAAGCATCATATATGAGTATTGTTTTGCTTGTCTAATTTCATTCCTGGATTATACACACTCTATTTAATTGGAGACCTAGACATTATTAAGAGGCATTACAATTAGTTTTGAAATTCCCCTTACTATATTACAGCATCATGAGCAAGGAAAGCACTGAACATGAATGGGGACAGAGCATGTTATAGGATGGGGAATTGTATACAGTTGCTCCCATCTTGAGAAAATAAATAAGAGAAAAGTACCCTGCATGCATTCCATCACCAGTACAGCTGCCAATAAATTAATATTGATAGTAAGGTGATGTGTGAATGAGACAGACAGCAAAACAGATGTCGGGAAAAGTAAGGTGATGGTTTTTAAGAGGAAGGAAGTAGAAGAGTGTGACTTTAGGATATCTTACTGAGGGTGCCAGTAGTGAGAAGATGTGAGGTGAATTTGGGAGAAGAGAGAAAGAAAGAAAGAAAGGATGTGAAAGAGTTAAAGTATCAGAGAAGCATAATTCTTACTACTGCACAGAGAGAGAGAGAGAGAGAGAGAGAGAGAGAGAGAGAGAGAGAGAGAGAGAGAGAGAGAGAGAGAGAGAGAGAGAGAGAGAGAGAGAGAGAGAGAGAGAGAGAGAGAGAGAGAGAGAGAGAGAGAGAGAGAGAGAGAGAGAGAGAGAGAGAGAGAGAGAGAGAGAGAGAGAGAGAGAGAGAGATATATGGGGGGCAGGGCCGGGTAGGTTGGAATGCCATGAACTGCAGTGCTTCCAGAATGTGTATAGTTTACAAGTAAAATGAACACGGATCAGGAATATAACACCATGCCTATATATAATGTCTCCTGAAAGATATATTTTGCTAATAACTTTTGACAGAGAAAGAATTCTTGGAATTTTGTAATTGTGTGCGTGCATATCAATCATAAGTGTTAACTTTTCCCAAGATTTGGCCTCATCACTGTGAAGGTGTTGATAGACATTCCGACAGACAGGCTAAGCACTCTTATATTATTATAGTTATATTAGTGCACTAAAAATATCACTATAACTCAAATTCATTGAATATTAGATTCAATTTGAGCATACAAACTAAAATAATAATACACATTATGTATTAATAGGTAGGACTGATGCCAAGTATTTACTTACAGACTACATAATGAACATCACTCTAAGCTGCAAATGCATATATTTTTTTTTTTTACAAATAGATCAGTTCAGATTATGAAGTCAGTTCTCCTGAATTTACAATGGAAAAGAGTACGAAAACAGTGCACAGTTATTAGATGTTCATTGTAACATATGGTAGTTTGATGTATTTAATCCTTTTACTGTGATGTGCAACAGTTCACAACATTAGAAGCAATGCATGAAATCTTTACAAGCTTAAAAAAAAAAAATAAAAAATGTGCATTTCCTACCTGGTATAATGTTTGGAGATGATTGTATGTACAAGAAATGTCTCACAGTGGGCAATGATTAAGGAAAGATGTGTCAAATAGTGGTGAAAGGGTTAAGTTAACCTACTCCATGTATTGTGTTGTTATTTCTGTCGGGTTTGATATATAGTAAATCTCAATTACTTTTATCTTTAGCAGAGTGCTGTTGAACCATTTAGTATGTTCTATTTATTCCATTATTGTATTATTATTGAAATACAGTATGTTTAACATAGTTATGTAAAAGGGACTGGTACTACTTAGCTATAGATATGTCACATACATGCTGCACTCTGGCAGCAACCAGTAGAGATAATTCAGAACAGAGTGAGGAACTTGCAGTTGGTCCATGATATAGCTATCATACATGTGTATTCATGTTTTGCACTCATGAGCACCTTGCCCCTATGCCTTTACACCTTAGAGTGCCAAAGAGTGGTGAGCATTACATATTGGCTTGCACATGTTTGATGGACAGATCAGGGATATGGAGTTGCAGTCTATATGTCAGGGTTGCAAAAAAAAAAGCTTTCTTTTTTTTTTTGAAACCCAAACCACTTTTTTTTGGGGGGGGGAGGTTTTTATTTATTTTTTTCTTTATTTCTCATATTGATATGTAAATCAGTTTAAATAAGTAATTAAATAGTAATCTAGAGTGAAACAAAAGGTTTGAAGTTTTTTCATGTTGGAGGGGCGTTGCCCAAGAGTAACAAAAATATAATAATAAAAAGGTCAACAAAGGTGCTGGTCATCAAAAATTACAAGATAAGTGTATTGAAACCTGCCTCCTGAACGAGTTCAAGTCACAGAAAGAAGTAAATACAGAAGCAGAGAGTGAGTTCCATAGTTTACCAGAGAAAGGGATGAATGATTGAGAGTAATGGTTAACTCTTGCATTAGAGAGGTGGACAGAATAGGGATGAGAGAAAGAAGAAATTCTTGTGCAGCAAGGCCATGGGAGGAGGGGAGGCTTTTTTTTTTTTTTTTATGTAGGAAGGATACTGGCCAAGGGCAACAAAAATCTAATAAAAAAAATGCCCACTGAAATGCCAGTCCCATAAAAGGGTCAAAGCAGTGGTCAAAAATTGGTGGATAAGTGTCTTGAAACCTCCCTCTTGAAGGAATTCAAGTCATAGGAAGGTGGAAATACAGAAGCAGGCAGGGAGTTCCAGAGTTTACCAGAGAAAGGGATGAATGATTGAGAATACTGGTTAACTCTTGCATTAAAGAGGTGGACAGAATAGGGGTGAGAGAAAGATGAAAGTCTTGTGCAGCGAGGCTGCGGAAGGAGGGGAGGCATGCAGTTAGCAAGATCAGAAGAGCAGTTGGCATGAAAATAGCGGTAGAAGACAGCTAGATATGCAACATTGCAGCAGTGAGAGAGGGGCTGAAGACAGTCAGTTAGAGGAGAGGAGTTGATGAGATGAAAAGCTTTTGATTCCACCCTGTCTAGAAGAGCAGTATGAGTGGAACCCCCCCAGACATGTGAAGCATACTCCATACATGGACGGATAAGGCCCTTGTACAGAGTTAGCAGCTGGGGGGGTGAGAAAAACTGGCGGAGACGTCTCAGAACGTCTCAGAAAAAGGAGGGGAGGCATGCAGTTAACAAGATCAGAAGAGCAGTTGGAATGAAAATAACAAGATATCAAGAAATGCAATATTGCAGCGATGAGAGAGAGGTTGAAGATAGTCAGTAAGAGAAGAGTAGTTGATAAGATGAAAAGCTTTTGATTACACCCTGTCTAAAAGACGATATGAGTGGAACCCCCCCATACATGGACATGGACAGAGTTAGTAGCTGGGGGATGAGAAAAACTGATGGAGACAACTCAGAAAGCTTAACTTCATAGAAGCTGTTTTAACTAGAGATGAGAGGTGGAGTTTCCAGTTTAGAATATAAGTAAAGGGCAGACTGAGGATGTTCAGTATAGAAGAGGGGGATAGCTGAGTGTCACAGAAAAAGAGGAAATAATTATCTGGAAGGTTGTATTGAGTTGAAAGATGGAAAAACTAAGGCAATGAACAATACTAAATTTGCTTGGCCCTAATCAGAAATTTTAGAGAGCTCACAAGTCAGGCATTCTGTGGCTTCCCTGCGAGAAGTGTTTACTTCCTGAAAGGTTGGATGTCTACAAAAAGACGTGGAAAAGTACAAGGTGGTATCATCAGTGTAGGAGTGGACATAACAAGTTTAGTTTAAAAGATTATTAATGAATAATAGGAAGAGAGTGGGTGACAGGACAGAACCCTGAGGAACACCATTGTTAATAGACCTGGAAGAAGAGTGATCATCTACCACAGCAGCCAGCAGCAATAGAATGATCAAAAAGGAAAGTTGAATTGAAGTTACAGAGAGAAGGATAGAAGCCATAGAAGGATAGTTTTGAAAACAAAGCTTTGTGCCAGATTCTATCAAAAGCTTTTGACAAGCCTAAGCCAACATCAAAAGTTTCACCAAAATCCCTAAAAGAGGATGGCAAAAACTTAATAAGAAAAGCCAAAAGGTCACCAGTAGAACGGCCTTGATAAAACCCATACTGGTGAGCAGATAACAGGCTAAGAAGTGATTGATGTTTAAGAATCTTTCTGTTGGGGATAGATTCAAAACTTTAGAAAGGCAGAAAAATTAAAGCAACAGGACGATAATTTGAGGGGTAGAATGGTCACTCTTTTTAGGAACAGGTTGAATTTAGGAAAACTTCAAGCAAGAAGTTGGAAGAGTTGGAAGAGTTTGACTAGGCAAGGTGCAAGAACTGAGGTACAGTTTTAGAGAACAATGGAAGGGACCCCATCAGCTTCATAAGGTTTCTGAGGGTTAAGGCTAGCGAGGGCATGGAAAACATCACTGTGAAGGATTTTAATAGGTAGCATGAAGTAGTCAGAGGGTGGAGGAGAGGGAGGAACAAGCCCTGAATCATCCAAGGTAGATTTTTTAGCAAAGGTTTGTGTGAAGAGTTCAGCTTTAGAAATGGATGAGGTGGCAGTGGTACCATCAGATTGATATAAAGGAAGGAAAGATGAGGAAGCAAAGTTATTGGGGATGTTTTTGGCTAGATGCCAGAAATTACAAGGGGTGTTAGATCTTGAAAGATTTTGACACTCTTTTAGTGACGAACACATACTTGTTTAGGTCATGCTGATACAGGTTGGCCCAGTCAGACAAGGCCTGTGTTAACTATATTTTACAGTGGAACTAAATATTGATAATTTTTTTTTTTTTTCCAGACACCCTACAAAAACCCACTGAGAATTTTTTTTTTTTTTTTTTTTGGTGGGATGGGTTTTTTTAATGCCAACCCTGATATTTGTTGTTGTTGTTGCTTTTGTTGTCATTGGCTACTACAGATAGGATTGTTACTACTTCAGTTGTTGGTACATCTACATGACACTCAAACTTGTCAGGCTATGTTGTTCTTTCATGATGACTAATGGCATATGAGTAAGTTACATAATCAGTTAAGTCTACTCAAGAAGAGGTGCTACAGTTAAAAGTAGCAGGTTAGCTTTAATGTAATACATTGCTATTTTCTTACTGATACAATTAAATTCAAATTTGAAACAAAATTAAATTATTGACAGTGAAAAAAAAAAAAAAAATAGAATGATATTGACCACCAAACTTGCTTGGCAATCTTTTTAGGAACTGGCACCCACGTGGACCTTTTCCCCTAATATTTTTGTTCCTCTTGGCCAGTGGCTCTTACATAAAAAAAAATAAAATAAAATAAAAATAAATAAATAAATAAATAAATAATTATATATATATATATATATATATATATATATATATATATATATATATATATATATATATATATATATATATATATATATATATATATATATATATATATATATATGAAATTATAGGTATGTAAGGGAGCATAAATAAAGGCAATTAATCAAGCATTAAGATACTTACAGAGCACATGCATAAGTTTTTTTATTTGTTTATTTTATTTGTTTATTTATATATATATATATATATATATATATATATATATATATATATATATATATATATATATATATATATATATATATATATATAAATAAACAAATAAAATAAACAAATAAAAAAACTTATGCATGTGCTCTGTAAGTATCTTAATGCTTGATTAATTGCCTTTATTTATGCTCCCTTACATACCTATAATTTCATATTGTGTTGCCTCAATGCCTCAATATGCTAAGTGCCTAGAATCATGCTATACCAAGTGCTGTTTTTTTTTTTTTTTTTTTTAATGAGAAAATTACCTCCACAGTTTGGCAGCATTTAAACAAGCATACCTCAAGGACTAAAAGAGATATCCCACAGCATTTTCTTTTTAAATGTTGTGTAACATCTCTGCTATTATGTTCTGTCATGCTCATTACAAAAATGACAACAGTAATAATGTATATGATTAATTTGACTACAGTGATAATGTTTACAATGAAGTAAAAGTACTAATAAAGTTAAACAAACAAGATGAAAATAGAGTTTTACTTCATTATTATTGATCATACTTCAGTGGTAAAACCACACAAAAATTATAATGCTTGTGTCTCTACTTGAGTGTAAGTAAAATCTGTCACCAGCAACGGAATCATGGACTCTGATTGGCCAGGAGGGTGTCTCATGCACATATATTGGCCTAGAAGTGCTCAATGGCACTACATGCCTTGCATGGCTATCTCTCATTGGCACAGAATTCTCTACACCACATGATCCCTTTAGAGATGCTTGCTATTTTATACTTCCAACCTCTGGGCTTAGTGCAAGGTTGTGCAACGGAGGGGTTAAAGTTCTGTTTACTTAATGGGAACCTCAACCTTATTGCAGGATACATTCTGTACCTCTGACTTATTTGCCAGATAGAAAGATGTTTGGGGAACACATTACTATACTTAACTCAGTTTTGTGTACTATGGCACTTGGTAGAGTGTGATTCTAAGTGCCTCAATTTAGAGTGAGTTAATGTAACTTTGATGACACCATTAAACATTCATTATACATATTCATGAAAAGTCATATATTATGGATTTATGCTTGTATTTTTGGGGGAGGAACATTATAAACAAGATGCTTTTTATTACATAAGACATACCAACTAATTAAAACATTTCTTGAGATTTAAATTGAGATGCATTATGTAAGCCAGTGAACTGGAAAGGGCTTATTAACCTGAATATGAGGCATGAATGTGAATCTTATTAGATCTTCAATGTTATATTGTGGGTATATTGTTTGCATGTTTATAGTTGGACCATTTGCTATGCGTCACATAAATAATTTGTACCAACAAGAAGACTGCACCTCAATAACGTGGCTTATAACTAGAGGATACACTCCCTTGCCTAACACAAGAATCTGGATCAACAGCTCTACCAACAATGTAGTAGCAATAATGCTCCGCTTACCTCTACATAAGGATAGAAGCCTTTCACTGCAAGCTGCTTGAAGTATGCTCCTGTATCAAATAATATCTTGTATGTTCCTTGGGTAAATGCTTCTTTAGGAACAAAATATCCAGCCCTTCCATCACAATTAGTAGTTCTGAAATCAGGAGAACATGGCACATTGAAAAAACAAAAGTAGATCAGAATCTATTTCTGTAATAAAAACTAAGCACTAATACAGAAAAAACCTCAATCCAGCATGTAGGAGACCAGCATCATACCAGACTACCAGAACCATTGGAAAACTACATGGCTTTATATTTACAGGAAAGGTGTAGTGTTAGTCACTTAAATAAGTATAATTGTCAATTTACACTTTCATCAAGTCTGGTTTTTCTACTGCTTCTCCTCAGACACATTTGATTGTCTTGGGCACCACATCATTGCCTTGAAAGACACCAAATTGTGATGAAGTTTGTGTGCTCTCTCTCTCTCTCTCTCTCTCTCTCTCTCTGATGGTCTGATGTCACTGAGGCAATACAATATGTGATCCACTTATTCCTAATGTAGCTCACTGCATTTTGTGTCACATATGGGACATGTATGTTGGTGTTCCATCCATATATCATAAATTTTGTTTAGAAATTTAGATGACATCTTTGGTATCAATGCAGCACAGAGATAATTCCAATGAAATATGTAGTCCTAGTTCATCCCGTCTTGTGCAAATAGGTTGCCTCACATGCATCACTGACTTCTGTAAGCTTCAGAGAAACAAGAACAGACTTTGTGAAATATTTTCCACAAAGCTGCTGCAATGAGTCCTTGAATCATGCAAAGGGAATAGAAATATGAATATTTACCATGAAAACTGAACAAAGGCCAGATTTTATGCTTACAAACCTTCTTGAAATTCCATGACCTCTTTATACCAATAATGAGCATGCCTTGCTTGTCCAGAAGCACCTTGTCACTATATTCTATAAGCTATAGCTTTCTCTGAATCTGAACAGGATTTAAACAGCTTGCTATTTAATCACCAAAATATACTAGTACTTAGCAGACAAATTAGGCTCTAAAACTTGCCAAATATCACATCACTTAAACCCAATAATCTACCTACAAATTATATTCCTGAGTACAGGTTTTCATATAAAAAAAAAAAAAAACAATAATGGACTCCCATATAGACAAAGTGTTCAAGGAAGAAGTAACACTGACAGTCCATGAAATTTTCTATTATTTCTAGTGCCAAAAGAAAACAAGTGAATGGCAACCTGCAGTACATTACTGTTATCTTGAACACACCATGTAAAAAGACAAGGTACCCGTTGCCAGAGTTTAAAAAAAACATGGGGTTTTCTTTTTCAAAAGCCCAAACCATTTTTTTTTTTATTCCTCATATTTATATGTAAATCAGTCAAGATAAGCAATTAAAAATAATCTAGAGTGAAACAAAAGGCTTGAAGTGTTACCTGAAGAACAGACACTTGTTTAGGTCATCCTGATACAGGTTGGTCTAGTTGGACAAAGCCTGTGTTAATTTGTACTGTACAGGAAATGAATGGGTCAGGCTTGACTTCTTTTACAATTTTTATGTATATGTACAGACAGTTCCCTACTTGATGAAGCAGCCTTTCTACCCTTATTTTTAGCTAAAGCCACATGCCAACTCAGGGATTTAAATAGGTAAATATCATAGGCCAGAAGTTATGACATGCCAATTAAGCCACACCTTTCTCTCTCTCTCTCTCTCTCTCTCTCTCTCTCTCTCTCTCTCTCTCTCTCTCGAGAGAGAGAGAGAGAGAGAGAGAGAGAGAGAGAGAGAGAGAGAGAGAGAGAGAGAGAGAGAAACACTCAGGCACACCACATGGTTGCTTAAACTTCCAAGAAAAAGTAGATAACAACATCCCATGTTTGTCTGAGTGTGTGACAAAGTTATGAAAATGCCAGTTGGACTTGTCGCACATGCAGACAAAAACGGGATGTTGTTATCAATTTTCTTTCCTGGAAGTTTAAGCAACCGTGTGTTGTGCCTGAGTACATACACTCTCTCTCTCTCTCTCTCTCTCTCTCTCTCTCTCTCTCTCTCTCTCTCTCACTGTATGTATGAATGTATATATGTATGAAGGAGGTATGATAAACATGGTAGATTGGGAGAGGGATAGGAATGGGGATATAGAGGGGGAGAAGAGGAAAGCAGGCCAAAGATTCATGTCAAAGGCAGCTCTAACCAACGTCCCCCAGGAAAAAAGATGACAGGTGTCACTTTTGTTAAAAATATAGGTAGGAAAGCTGCTTCATCATGTATGTATGGATGGCTTGTACAAGCCATCTCTATATACATAGACCTTATTGATCAATGTGATATAAAAAAAAAATATATATATATATATATATATATATATATATATATATATATATATATATATATATATATATATATATATATATATATATATATATATATATATGCACACACAGTGGAACCTCAGTTACCAAACTCCTCCCTTTTGAACAATTCGGTTTTCAAACAAAATTTTGAATATATTATTGCTTCGGTTGTGGTATCATAATTCGGTTCTAAAACAAAGTTACTTGATTTCAAATATTAACAGATATAGCAAAAGCTGCTGTTTACTACTAATTTATAGTTACTATAAATATCTACTTCATTTTTATATATTTGGAGGAGACACAGAATGTAAGACAGTAACTCAATCTTTGAAATAGGGTAAATGTGATTCCGTTGAAAAAGCCTCAATGTAAACAAACAGTTTTCTGTGCTCAACAAAATATCTGCATCAATATCAATAACCACATTTTCAGAGGTTGCGGATCTGTGTGCATGTGTGTATTTACCTTATTGTGAGATATAGGAAAAGAGCCATACTTAGGATTGTGCTGTCCCATCTATTCATTTCTCAGCATATGACTTTACCTTAAATTCATGAATTCTTTTTGCACACACAATCTCTTCATCGAATTCATTCCAATCTGTTATATATTATGTGAAAAGCTATATTTCTTGAGATCTCTTCTTTATGTTGTCTTTTTCAGTTTCTTACTATGTCTTCTTTTATCACCTGCATCCCTGATCACTAAGTCTTCTCTAGCGATGTTCTCCATTCCCTCTTGGATTCTGTATATTGTTATTGGGTCTCCTTTCTGCCTTCTTTCTTCCAATGTTGTTAGCCCTAATCCTTTTAGTCTTTCTTCATATGGGAGATCTCTCAGTCTTGCTAGTATTTTTGTTGCAGCTCTCTGTATCCTTTCCAGCTTCCTTATTTCTTTCTTTACTCTTGGTGACCACACCAATGCTGCAAATTCCAATCTAGGTTGTATCATCAATGTTATCAATTTCTTGATCATATTTTCATCCAAGTACATAAAGGTTGTCCTTATATTTCTGAGCAGGTTATACACTTCCCCAGTTATTTTATTTGTGCTTCTCTGGTGATAACTTATCTGTCATAATTACTCCCAAGTCTTTATCTTCTGTTGTTTTACTAATTCTTTCACTGGCTAATGAATAATTCCCTTTAATTCTTCTGCAGCTCTTTCAAATTCCATGAAGCTGCACTTCTTAGCATTAAATTCCATTTTCTATTTAAAAGCCCATTCATTTATCCTATCAAGATCTTGTTGCAGGGCACCACAGTCTTCTTGGTTTGTCACTTTCCTCATCATGTTGGTATCATCTGCAAAATATACTTATGTAGACCATTAGTAAGAAATCTTCCATCCATTTTAGTACTGACCCTCCAATTCCTGCTTCATGTTTCAATTTCCACATCAGCCATTTGTGTGGCACCTCATCAAAGGCCTTTTTCAAGTCCAGGTCCAATCTACCCATCCTTCTCTTTCATCCACTATATCAATTATCTTGGAGTAGAAGCTTATTACATTTGTGGTACATGATCAGCCTCTTCTGAATCTAAATTGTCCTTGTGTTAAGATGCTAGTCTCTAAGTGTTCTATCTACTTCTTTCTACTATCCTCTCACATATCATTGCTGTTACACTTGTTAGCAAAATGGATCTGCAGTTCAGAGGATCTTCTCTATATACTGAAACTGTGTCTTCCCATTTCCAATCCTTTGGCACTTTTTCTTTGTTCAGTGAGGTGTTACTTAACTCTATTATCAGCACCTTTCCTGGATTTTCGCTCTTCCTGACCAGGGGTCATGTATTAAGTACGAGTAAACATCACTGGACGAACAATATTCTATGGATCACCTGGCGGCAAAAGGTCCCAACATATTGTATGGCGCCATTCCGCCCGATTACCTAAAATGTAGCACATATCATTACATACAATGTTGGCCATGATTTTTCCTAACACCATTGTTCATATTTGCTTTTTTCCACATCACTATCAGCATTTCACATCAGATGGATATATTCTGTACATACACACGTGCACGCACATGCACACACACCGAGTGACAACTGGGGCAGCCACCCTTGAATGATATCATGCAGAGGAAGAGAGGAAGTTGGACATCTCATGGTTATGTCTGGTTTCATCAAGCTACCAGATGATGATTAGGAAGGATGAACCTACCATCGAATTAAAAAAAAACATTGCTGCATCTCTAGAGTATAAATTGGTTACAGTAGACTATGCATAAAACATAAAAAACAAATAAATAAAAGTGAGCAAACATTTTCTTTCCATTTCAACTCCCTATTGTTCCTGTATTGTTGCTGGCAATGAATTATCAGTCACTGTCTCAGAATCTGCATATTTTATTTTATTGGTATGTGACATGTAACAATACAAAAATATGCAGGTCCTGGAGTGCAGGGAGACACGGAGAGCAATGATTTCCTTTGAACTGGTAATTCAATCATATTCTTGATTAGCAGCAATGTCTTGTGAATACCACAGTAGGCTTAGTTTTCCTAAATATCATTATGGAAGTTTGATAATATCTACTGATGGAAGAGGTGGCTTCACCTTTCATCAAGGTGGAAGCTTGGGACTGCACCCTGTATTTTTATTGTAACACACCACACACACACACACACACACATTATTATTATTATTATTCAATAATGTTGAGAGAGAGAGAGAGAGAGAGAGAGAGAGAGAGAGAGAGAGAGAGAGAGAGAGAGAGAGAGAGAGAGAGAGAGAGAGAGAGAGAGAGAGAGAGAGAGAGAGAGAGAGAGAGAGAGAGAGAGAGAGAGAGAGAGAGAGAGAGAGAGAGAGAGAGAGAGAGAGAGAGAGAGAGAGAGAGAGAGAGAGAGAGAGCATTACAAACCTGCAGGTAGATGTTATGAACACTACTGTGGATTTTCAGTGAATGAATACCCACTTACTCTAGCTAAGCAACTTTTAGCCACACTGAAATCAGTGTTACCAGGATCTGTGCCGGGGACCCAACTCACATGTATCCCACCAAACACTTTCCCCAAACTCCACATCTCTTGAAAGTGGTTTTTATTTAGATGAATTTTGATGCAAAAACAGGCAACAGCAAAATTATAGTTCAAAAGTTATTATTCGTGACTGTAAGAAAAACAACTGAAATTCATACGAGATGATCAAGCCAATGATTGCCTCTACAACTTTGTGGAATCTGTTGGTGATTTGAAGCCACTTGGATATCAAGATAAATTTTGAAATGGATGTTTGTTCTAAATCAAATGTGTTTTATTTATTTTTATTCCATCTCTCTCTCTCTCTCTCTCTCTCTCTCTGCATAATATATATATTATATATATATATATATATATATATATATATATATATATATATATATATATATATATATATTTATATATATATATATATATATATATATAATATATATATATATATATATATGTATATATATTACTGTCAGACTTTAATACATTTACTTACAACTTTATCAAGAAAGTAAACCTTAGTTTAACAGAAACAAATTATCATAGTGCCTGGCTGCAATAAAATGGACAACATTTCTGTGCTGCTATAGCTCAAGATGCCATGATTACAATGAGGGAATGGCAACTGTTTCCAGATAGTACGCAGGGATGGGAGATTTGACTCCTCATCCAGTGTAGAATCCAGTGATCTCATGAGCTTCCCTAGGTGTAATCCTGCAAGTAGTAGTTTTGTCAGTCAGTGTCAGCAAGGGCACAAACATTAGTTCTACATACAAACAAATAGGTAACTAATACATGTACAGTATTTTTCTAATTAGGAATTCCATCTCTTGAGTAGCAAAGAGCACAGAGGACAGGCCATTGTAAGAGGAAAGCTCAGTGAGTATGACTTGATTCACCACTTACTTAAAGTCAGGTAACTATGGGTATATCACAGAATTTTCCTATTTGAGTAGCATTCTCAGTGGAAAATGAACATCAACACAGAGTTACTAGCAGTGTTAGATGGAATTCAGAAGTTCTGCTGTATGGCACAAGTTCACTCTACATACCACATAGCCTTCTCAGCAAATAAGACTATAATAAAACCTTTATAATTATTACCTATATAGTATATCCATATAACATTGCAGGATAATAGCCATTTGTCAGCAGATAAATCTATAAGTATACTTTTACTTAAGTGATGTATACCTATATAACATTGCAGGCTAACAGCCTCTGTCAAGAAATAAATTTGTAACCTTTATATAAATTGTATAATATATTCATATAGCATTGCAGGCTAATAGTCTGTATCAACAAAGAAAAGTATCATAGATAATTTACATAAACTATATATACATTATATGCATAAAGCATTATAGACTAATAGCCTCTGTCAGCAAATAAAAGTGTAATGAATATACCTTTACATAATATATCTATATAACAATGCAGGCTAAAAGCTGTCTGCAAATGATGTTAGGGCATTCACTGTCCATATATCAAAATTTAGTGTGCACTGTATGAAAATTTATCCTCTGATCTATATGTCAGTTCCTCCTTTAGTAAAATCATACAATTTATGTATGATTGGCTTTCTTTTACCATCATCCTTGCTAATTCCTAATATTATAAGGGGAGGACTGTACTGAGAAGCAATACTTTTTTCTAACCATTACTTTTGGTGGATACTACATGATAATTCAGTCATTTCCTCATTATCTTTAGTCCAGTACACCTGGTATGACCTCTTCCCTTCCAGTGACTGTCTTTATCTCTGTTGGTATGCCTTTTCTCATGCAATCTACAGTACCTATGCCAGCAACACCTTGTGTTTGAGGGTACTCAAACAACTCTAGGCTGGTACACAGTCTGTCTAGATTACCATTAAGGTCTACAAATTCTTGTATCTGACTTACAAGAACCTTCACTGTTGGAAATAAGCCATGGATGTAGTGGGGTCCAAGCTCTCTGGAAGGTTTACCTGAGTATACTATTGTCCTGAAGATAAAATGAAAATTCTTACCACATCCACAAATTTATACAACAGGCCATATTGTTTAGGTTTTGCTCTTATTGTACTGTCTGAATCCTATTTGATTTCTAGAAGAATATAAAGTTTCATCAGTGGTCAAGAAGTTACCTGGCTCCAACACTGAACATGTGGGGTCATTAAAATTTTAACAAAGATCCCTCACTGCAACATAACGGTCATGTAGCTATCTCTGATGTCTGGTATCAATGTTGTCAATAGTTAGGTTTGCAATGTAAAAATCCTAATCTTTTCACAGACATTACTTCATTAAATAGCAGGGAGAAAATTGAAGCTATAATTAATAAAGTCTTGCTATTTCTCCGTAGGAGCCATTCTTCATAATCTATGTCATTGTCCACTTCCTCGTCACTTTCAAATTCCATGGCAAGACCAGCTTCGTCACCTATCACATCTGCGAAATCTTTGTCAGGCTTGTCTGTAAAGTCAGGGGCTGTGTCTGTAGAATCCATTGTAAGCACTAAGCAATCATACACAAACTGATAAAGCTCTCGTCTGCACACTGCAGTGCATTTTTACCAAAAGTTGCAAGGTTTTTATTTCATGGAGGGTAGCTAGCTAGGCTACTCGGCCCACTCTCACCTACTGCTGTGATGTCACGAGTGGCTAACTCTTGATTGGCTGCTGTGTGTCTCCTCCCCCTTTCTCTCTCTCTCTCTCTCTTTCTGAATCATCATAATCCTACTATTGTCTGTTACAATGATTTTTCTTCTTATGTTCCTCTCTCTCTCTCTCTCTCTCTCTCTCTCTCTCTCTCTCTCTCTCTCTCTCTCTCTCTCTCTCCCTGAGTCATCATAATCCTACTTTCTCTCTCCTTTATCTTCTAGTTTCATGGGTAGCATGTGTACAGAGCTTTGGTGATGAACTTGTCAATCAAGACCTTGAACTCAAATGTCCAGTAAAACAGCTGATGTGGGTGGGGGTGGCTGGGTAGGTTCTGGAGTGGAAGGTGGAAGTCCATTGCCATGGCAACTCCAACCTCAAACTACTTCCAAGGTAGCCATTCACACAACCTCTCAGATCATAGTAACAGACAATAATGAGATTACCATGTCAGAGAGAGAGAGAGAGAGAGAGAGAGAGAGAGAGAGAGAGAGAGAGAGAGAGAGAGAGAGAGAGAGAGAGAGAGAGAGAGAGAGAGAGAGAGAGAGAGAGAGAGAGAGAGAGAGAGAGAGAGAGAGAGAGAGAGAGAACCTTACCACCTTTCAAAAATATTATGCCTCTCGTCTCTGAAATGCTCCATATAACCGCCTTGCATATCATTGAAATTAGCGTGATTTCTGGTAGAGTTTTCAATTTCACATATCGTGTTATCACGAGATTAAACCAAGTAACTAGACTTACTTAGCACTCACATTATGTCTTTATAGTTTTATCGTGAGATGATGCAGGAGAGAAAGTAGAACACACACACAAACACTGATCACAATGCCTGATTGTGTGACACATACCCAGTTATGCCTCATTTACAAGTCACATGTTCTTGTATTTTTACATGAAATACTGAAGGAAGGAGAATAATAACTACACTGAAACTATATACCAAAACACATACACACACACACACACACACACACACACACACACACACACACACAAAAAAAAATAAATAAAAAATAAAAAATAAATAAATAAATAAATAAAATAATAATAATAATAATAATTACATGGGGAAATTTATCATACAGCTGGCAAGGAGGTGGCCATCAGCAGTGAACTCATTGATCACTGATTTTTGTCTGTTGTCATATTGCTTCACAAGCAATCGAAAGAAGAGTATAAAATATCATAGATTATACCGATTTTTTGGCATTTTTTTTTTTTGCAAGGTCATTCCTTATCAAATCTTGAATGACATAGCAAGAATAATACTGCAGCATGGGTTGTTTTCGACCCATGCTGCAGAGTATAGGATTAAGTTGCAAATCTTCTCAGACAATTGAGGACTGCACTCCCACAGAACCCAATTTGATATGCCATCTGTTTATCACTCTCCTCTTATCTAGTATATCCATCATTTTCTTGACTTCTTGTGTTGTTGTCCTTAACCTTGCTAATTTGTCTTGCCTTCCTGTTCTAGTTAATTCACTGAAGACAATTTCTCTAGTGAAAACTGACTGAAAACTATTATTTATCACCTATACTAGTTCATTTGTATTTTCTTTCATTTTGCCACTGACTCTGAGTTTCTTAATTTCTTTATTTTTGAATTGCCACTGATGATAGGCCACTACTCACATGATATGGCTGTGGGACAAGGCAGAGCTCCCTTCATCGTAACCCAAGTCATACAGCATGAGCTTCTTTGTTGCAGGGGGAGCAGAGAGTATAGCACAAGCCCTACATGCCCCACTGAGAATACACTTGCAGACCAACTGACCAGCCATGGTTTGGCTGCCGCTGCCAGGCTAGTGCCGCTGCCAAGTACTCTGCCTGGCTCTACTACAAACGGAACCCAACTTGGTGAAATAAGGGCCTGCACCAACCAGCCTGCAGGAAGATGGTGGTGACCAGAAAGTGGGCCATAGGAAAGTGGGAAAAAGACTTGCAGAGAAAATTACATGGACCAGGTGTAGGCAACAAGACTTGATGATCACTTGTAAAAGAAAAGCAGGGAATCAGCTGGCAAGACACCATCCCTCCCCTCACCAGACACAATGGAACTGTGGCCACCAGCACTAAAGAGAAGGCCCAGTTGCTGGCTGACCTCTTCTCCCAGAAAATGAAGGTGGACAACCCTCAACAGCCCCTGCCTCATCTAGAGCACCTCCACCAAGGTGGAGGTGACCCAAATGCAAGTTGCAAATTTAATGAGGGGACTGAACAACAAAAACACCACCAACCCTGGCAACATAAGTCCTCACCTATTAAAACATTGTCCCAAGGAGGTGGCAGTTCCTCTCACCACAGTCTTCTCAGGCTGCTTGCAAGAAAACATCTGGCCCTCAGTGTAGTAGGAGGTTCGGGTGGTTCCTGTCCACAAGGAGAGTTCCAGGTCTGACCCAAAAAACTATAGACCCATATCCTCACTGTCAGTGTTGAGGAAAGTGATTAAGAGGATTGTGGCTGAGGTAATCTGTCGTCACCTTAATGAAAATTTCCTCCTCTCGGACCAAAAATTTGGGTTCGGACCTGGATGGTCCACCTCTAACCTGCTGTTGCTTCAGACAAGACACTGGCAGAACTCCCTCAATGAAGGACAGGACACTACTGTTGTTGCCCTGGACATCACGGGTGCCTTCAACAGGGTGTGGCATGGAGGCCTGCTTGAAAAACTTTGTGCAAAAGGCATCCAAGGCAATCTCCTGCTGCTTCTAGGGAATTAACATCAAGGAAGAACCTTGCAGATGGTCGTCAATGAACAGGCATCAGAATCCCTGCCAGTAGGAGCATCAGTGCCACAGGGCTCCATGCTAGGGACAGTCCTGTGGAATGAACGTCTATGTGGATGATCTTCTCCAGCAACTGCCAGCAAGCTCTTCATTTGCTGATGATTGCACCCTCTCCTTCACCTATCCCCTACAAGATAGCAGGTGTGCCGCTAAGGATATCAGTCAACAGCTGAGGATGATAGAAGAGTAGAGTGCATGCTGGCAAGTAACTTTTGCCCTGGAGAAGACTCAGGCAATGGTGGTGTCTCTGTCTCCTGCTGCCAAGCCAGAAGTGGATGGAAGACCGTTTTTTGGTGGTATTCCTTTCCTACTACAGAAATCTGACAAGATTCTGGGAGTGGAGATGGACCGAGCCCTACAATTTCTCACATCAAGATCACTACCAAAAAGGCTTCCCACAGAGTCTCCACCCTGCAAAGGATGACTGCCTTTCTCAATAGGAGCATACTAGAGTATGCTTCCCTTTCCTGTATGTCAAGCACCACCTCCCACACCAAGAGACTGGACAGCATCCAACGCCAGGCTCTGCAACTAGTGGATGCTGCAGACCCTGCTGCCCAGCCTGAGCCTGTGAGCCCCTCGACTCACTGGAACATTGCAAAGACATTGGAACAATAGTGGTGTTCCACAAGGCGCAGCTGCAAGAAGTGCCACATCCAGCTGGGCTGTGCCAACCTTCAAGAGTCGCTGCACAGTGCATGAGAACGATGCAGTCAGACAGCATCGCAGTGGATGTGCTGTTTTCAGAGCCAGCTAGCATCAGTGCACCTTTGTGGGACACATCTTTAGGATGTGGAACATTTTCAAAGCTACTGTGCCTCAGATCCCTCACATGAACACTCATAGTGTCAAAGTGACAGCCCATAACTGGAGACATACACAGCCCACTCCTAAAATATTACAAACACAGTGATAGTGAGTACTACCTACAGTATCCATCCAAACTGACACACATCACACACAGAGACAGAGAAACTAAAAACATGAAATGGTTCAAGACACTGTGTAAATATGTATATTTTAGATTTTTAAGGTGTATATTTTGTTAGATGTATATATTTTTATTTTTCAATACAAGACTAAGCTAGACTAAGTTAGGATGTATTTAATCCTTTAAATAGGTGGCACACAGCAGTGCACCTTTGGACTTTAGCAGTGACTTATGTTTCAATAAAGAGAGAGAGAGAGAGAGAGAGAGAGAGAGAGAGAGAGAGAGAGAGAGAGAGAGAGAGAGAGAGAGAGACAGAGAGAGAGAGAGAGAGAGAGAGAGAGAGAGAGAGAGAGAGAGAGAGAGAGAGAGAGAGAGAGAGAGAGAGAGAGAGAGAGAGAGAGAGAGAGAGAGAGAGAGAGAGGGAGGGAGGGAAGGGGGAGGGAAGGGGGGGAGAGAGAGAGAGAGAGAGAGAGAGAGAGAGAGAGAGAGAGAGAGAGAGAGAGAGAGAGAGAGAGAGAGAGAGAGAGAGAGAGAGAGAGAGAGAGAGAGAGAGAGAGAGAGAGAGAGAGAGAGAGAGAGAGAGAGAGAGAGAGAGAGAGAGAGAGAGAGAGAGAGAGAGAGAGAGAGAGAGAGAGAGAGAGAGAGAGAGAGAGAGAGAGAGAGAGAGAGAGAGAGAGAGAGAGAGAGAGAGAGAGAAAGTTGTGGGTAATAAGCATCCCCTTTTCCTGTCTCCTACTCATTTTTTACCTTCCTACATCCACCCCCTTCCCACTTCTACTCCCTCCATCACCTCACCCCTTGTACTTCCACTTCCCATTTACATCTTCTATGTTTGTGAAATATATATATCATGCATTTTCTATTAATTTCATTACATTTTCTACATATTTATCTATATTTTTAGTTTTGCTATCTCCCTTTCTCTCCTTTCTGGAGCTTTGTGTCACAGTTACGACATACTTTGTATTACTGTAATGTGTAAAGATGATCCACATCCACAACTGCAACTGTAGATGTGGTTGCAGTTCAAAGAAATCTGCAACCACATCAGCAAATATTGATTTTTTCAACATCTGCAATCTTATCTGTAACTGCATTTTATGAGAAATACACATCCAGCCTTTCATCACATCCACAGATCTCTCAAATTTAATATCTGATACATCACTAATATCTGGCATAGGTCTTGGTGCCACATTGATGCAAAAAAGGTATCAGAAGTAAACTCTGATAGTTAGTTGCATATTAAATTTAGAAGAGGTGCATCAGTCCACTACCCAGAGAGAGTTTAGCTGTTGTTTGGATTTTAAAACACTATACTAACAATTATGTATGGCTATCCCATCAAACTCAGAACTGATCATGCTTCTGTAATAGAGTCATTCAACTCTAAAATACCTTACCAGTAGTTCAGCTTGCTGACAGCTAAGAGCACTAGATTTCCAACTTACATTTGAATATCTAGCAAGAAAAACTAGCACAGCAGCAAATTTATGATCTTGTAACACAGTGGCTTCCTTCACCACATACAACATTCCTTCAGACATGCTGCCTGAGCAAAGCCGGGATCTTTATGTACATTCACACCTCAGTACTAAGGACTAAAAGGGAGGAACATCAGCCCGATGAATTCGATTGTCTGTAAGTATCAGCATTAAGCATTAGGTTACATTAGGAGTGGCTAATATCAACAATTACATTGTGAAAGACAGAGAAATAAATACAGTACTGTACTGTACTTTTAATCAAGCATGCCATGGTGTCCCATAGTATCCATGGTAATCATGGCTGGTACCAGAAGAGTAGCAGCAGTGACAAGGAAGACAAGATGCTGGTGACATTGCCAAAACTATCAGAGGTGTGTAGCTGTATAGATACTGTGTTGCAGTTTGTGGAACACACCAAGAATAGAGATATCAGTCTTCATTATGGAAATATCATAATTCTTCGAGAAGCCATAATTAAAGAACAATTTCAAAGCGGCAAACAATTAAAATTAGACAGCTTTTTCAAACCAGTACAGGCTCCGCAATCACCTGATGCACCAGCGGTACCAGCCTGTCCACCCTTACTATCACCTAATGAACCATCAGCCTCTACCCTGCACTGTTCGCGTACTACTGATGCATCTGTACCACCAGCACAGCCTACAGCCAGTAGTACATCATTGGAGCTGCAAAGCTGGCTGTTACTGCTGGTGCATCATGTGACTGCAGTCTGTACTAGTTTAAAATTGTTCTTTAATTATGGCTTCTCAAAGAATTATATTTCCATAATGAAGACTGATATCTCTATTCTTGGTGTCTTCCACAAATTGGAACACAGCATCTATACAGCTACACACCTCTGATAGTTTTGACAATGTCACCAGCATTTTGTCTTCCTTGTCACTGCTACTTCTTGAAGAATTCTGATATTTCCATAATAAACACTGATATCTCTATTCTTGGCGTGTTCTATAAATTGCAGCATGGTGTCCATACAGTTACACACCTCCAACAGTTTTGGCATTGTCACCAGCATCTCATCTTCCTCATCACAGCTGCTACTCTCCTGGGTATCAATCACGGTTACCATGGGACAGCATAGTTATAGAAAATTATGATCATTCAAACACAACACATAAAAAGGGCAAAAACCATGGAGTAATGAGCTACATGTGTTGTTACATTGATGTAAACAAAGTGACCGCCTATAACAAGCAGTCAGTTCTTGAAACAGTGGCTTCTGTCCAGTGTTGCCACAACTCTATCCATAGCACACAGGACTTTCAAATTGAGTCAGCTGCTCCAGATTTTGTCCACTGCTTCCAAAATCCATTGAAGCGAGGTCCATAGTACCAAGGTATGAGTGTACTCCCATTACATGAGTGGTGGCATGTAACAAGGGTCCAATGCGCCATCCCCCGTGAAAACTGTTTTATTGCATATAACACTACTTTAACCTGTCCTCTATGCACTGGGATTGAATGTAAGACCTTTGTTACAGTGGAAGTATGGTTGATAGTCCCTACAAAAAAAATTTAATTTTCATCCTTCCAGATAGGCACAGCTGCTGACCCAGGCAGGGGTCGAGAGATGGGTACAATATTCTGTTGCAGTGAGTGGGTAAGTGAACCAGTTTTAGGGCTCAAGAGAGAAGGGTCCAATATCCCATAGCATGGGTGGGTAACACATTGGAGTGTGACATCATGTGCTGTGAGGGTGTATGGGGGAGCATGATGATGATGATGATAATAATAATAATATAATAATGTTATCATTAATCATGTTTTTAGACTATTATTATTATTATTATTATTATTATTATTATTATTATTATTATTATTATTATTATTATTATTATTATCATCATCATCAGTACCCCCATTTTCTAACCAATATTGTGCCAGCAAAATGAGGTCAAAATTCAGTAATAGCTGATAAATAGTGAGAATTTAAAATTATTTATTTATTCTTTAATAAAAATAAACATACATAATTTTACTAAAATTACTAAGGCATTTTAAAAAGTCTGAAATAATGCATTTCAAGCTTCATTTTGATACATAAATGAAGGTGCTGTCTCAGAACTTAGAAGAGTTACAGTAATTTGCATATTGCAGAACTTTAACCTCATTTTCTCGTGTTTTTTTATGCAGTGCGCTGGACCTTTGCTACCTGCCACCACTCATATATCATCTCCATTCAGGTGATCCCATCATTATTAGTACCATTCCCAGAATTCAGACTACAGTAAGGTACATGACAACGCACATTCATTGTAACATACAACTGCAATAACGCACCAAAATTTTAATAAAAATTTAATCAGAGTAACAAACCAAAACTGACAAGACAAATTGCCATTCTTGTGAGCACTGAAATTTTAATAGACATTTATTCAGAATAACAAACTAAAACTCGCAAGACTAACTCACCAGCTGTGCAAGCTGCTGCTCACCTATCTGAAGCCTGTAACTTCCTTGCTTTTTCCTGTCCTCTCCCTTCTTTTATCTTGTCTCAAACCTCTCTCCCTATCACCTCCCCTTCCCCTTAATTGTCTGATATAAGGGATAAGTGAATGATACCTCGCTCTCTCTCTCCCACCTTATTCATTTAATGTCATTTTCATTTCATCTATTTTCATTCTTTCTCACTCTTGTATATGTAGTTAATTTTCATTCTCAACCAGTGTCATTCTATTTAGCAATCCTTAAGACTGTTTTTACCTTCACACACACACACACACACACACACACACACACACAGAGAGAGAGAGAGAGAGAGAGAGAGAGAGAGAGAGAGAGAGAGAGAGAGAGAGAGAGAGAGAGAGAGAGAGAGAGAGAGAGAGAGAGAGAGAGAGAGAGAGAGAGAGAGAGAGAGAGAGAGAGAGAGAGAGAGAGAGAGAGAGAGAGAGAGAGAGAGAGAGAGAGAGAGAGAGAGAGAGAGAGAGAGAGAGAGAGAGAGAGAGAGAGAGAGAGAGAGAGAGAGAGAGAGAGAGAGAGAGAGAGAGAGAGAGAGAGAGAGAGAGAGAGAGAGAAGGGGAGGGAGGGAGAGGGAGGGAGAGGGATGTTTTTTTTTTTTATTATTATAGATTTTTATGTGATTTTCTGGTTCCCTGGAAACAATTTTTTTTTTCCATAGATTCTTCACTTGCCATAATGAACGCTACATTGGAATGAATCATGTTCATTGTCATGTACCCTATTGTATATGTTAACATACTACTTAGAGACATATCTAATCTCAAAATGTGAACCAAAACATATTGTCATAAAAAAGTGGTGTTTCTTCCTCTAAAATGCACTATATCTTTAGCTGAATGTTTGTGTAAGTGGAGTCATGAAGAAGGAATACTACAGTATTCCTTCTTCATGACTCCACTTACACAAATATTCAGCCAAAGATATCTGGATCAGACTACATTAAAAAGAATTCAAAATTTTTTTTTTTTATTTTAGAGTCATATGTAGTTTTCTGTAAAACATTTAAGACCACATTCCTTTCTTTCAATCTGATGTTCACTTTCTGAATGAATGACATATACTGAAAAGAAGCATACTAATGTCTCTTATAACTACATTTTTTTCCTGTGTGTGTGTGTGTGTGTGTGTGTGTGTGTGTGTGTGTGTGTGTGTGTTATGTAGGAGGGACACAGGCCAAGGGGGGGAAAAAAAAAAAAGGCCCACTGAGATGCTAGTCCCTGAATAGGGTAAGGGTAGTCAAAAATTGATGGATAAGTATCTTGAAACCTCCCTCTTGAAGGAGTTCAAGTCATAGCAAGGTGGAAATACAGAAGCAGGCAAGTACTCCTTGAGTTTACCAGAGAAAGGGATGAGTGATTAAGAATACTGATTAACTCTTGCATTAGAGAGGTGGGACAGAATAGGGGTGAGAGAAAGAAGAAAATCACGTGCAGCAAGGCAACAGGAGGAGGGGAGGCATGCAGTTAGCAAGATCAGAAGAGCAGTTAGCATGAAAATAGTGGCAGAAGATAGCTAGAGATGCAACACTGTGGCAATGAGAAAGAGGCTGAAGACAGTCAGTTAGAAGAGAGGAATTGATGAGACAAAAAGCTTTTGATTCCACCCTGTCTAGAAGAGCGGTATGAATGGAACCCTAACAGACATGTGAAGCATACTCCATACATGGAGAGATAAGGCCCTTGCACAGAGTTAGCAGCTGGAGGTGGGGGGGTGAGAAAAACTGGCTGAGACATCTCAAAATGACAAACTTCATAGGAGCTATTTTAGCTGGAGATGAGATGTGAAGTTTCCAGTTTAGATTATAAGAAAAGGTCAGACCAAGGATGTTCAGTGTAAAAGAGAAAGAC
Source organism: Scylla paramamosain (assembly GCF_035594125.1). NCBI lineage: Eukaryota > Metazoa > Arthropoda > Malacostraca > Decapoda > Portunidae > Scylla > Scylla paramamosain. The sequence goes on from NC_087154.1 coordinate 11,765,027, forward strand.
AGTTGAGTGTCATTGAAGAAGAGGGGAAAGTTGTCTGGAAGGTTGTGTCGAGTTGATAGATGGAGGAATCGAGTTTTTTTGGGGTACTGAACATTACCAAGTTTTCTCTGCCCCAATCAAAAATTTTGAGAGATAAGAAATCAGGCATTCTGTGGCTTTCCTGCATGAACTGTTTACTTCATGAAGGGTTGGATGTCTCCAAAAAGATGTGGAAAAGTGCAGGGTGGTATCATCAGCATAGGAGTGAATAAGACAAGAAGTTTGGTTTAGAAGATCACTGATGATCTAAATGATGATGATGAATAGGAAGAGAGTGGGTGACAGGACTGAACCCTGAGGAACACCACTGTTAATAGATATATAAGAACAGTGACTGTCTACCACAGCAGGCAACAAAATGGTCAGAAAGGAAACTTGAGATGAATTTACGGAGAGGAGGATAGAAGCCATAGGAGGGTAGTTTGGATATCAAAGCTTTGTGCCAGACTCTATCAAAAACTTTTGATATGTCTAAGGCAACAGCAAAAGCTTCACCAAAATCTCTCAGTAAGGAAAGCCAGAAGATCACCAGTAGAGTAGCCTGGTGATCAGATAGAAGGTTGTGAAGTGATAGATATTTAAGAATCTTCCTGTTGAAGATAGATTCAGAAACTTTAGATAGGCAGGAAATTAGAGCAATAGGATGGTAGTTTGAGGATTAGAATGGTCACTCTTTTTAAGAACAGGCTGAATGTAGACAAACTTCAAGCAAGAAGGGAATGCAGATGTTGACAGACAGAAATGAAAGAGTTTGACTAGGCAAGGTGCAAGCACGGAGGCACAGTTTCAGAGAACAATAGGAGGGACCCCATCAGGCCCATAAACCTTCCGTGGGTTTAGACTAGCGAGGGCATGGAAAACATCATTGTGAAGAATTCTAATAGGTATCATGAAGTAGTTAGAGAGTGGAGGAGAGGGAGGAACAATCCTGAATCATCCAGGGTAGGATTTTTAATAAAGGTATGAGCAAAGAGTTCAGCTTTAGAGATAGATGTGACAGCAGTGGTGTCATCTGGTTGAAATAAGGGAGGGAAAGAAGAAGAAGCAAAGTTATTGGAGATGTTTTTGGCTAGGCACCAGAAGTCATGAGAGTAAGATCTTGAAGGATTCTGATGCTTTCTATTAATGAAGGAGTTTTTGGCTAGTTGGAAAATAGACTTGGTATGGTTCCAGGCAGAAATATAAAGTGCATGAGATCCTGGTGATGGAAGACTAAAGTACCTTTTGTGGGCCACCTCTCTATCATGTATAGCACGAGAACATGCTGTGTCAAACTGTTTGGAAGGTTTAGGTCGAGAAAAAGAGTGAGGAATGCATGCTTCCATGCCAGACACTATCACTTCTGTTATGTGCTCAGCACACAGAGACAGGTCTCTGACACAGAAGCAGAAGTCATTTCGAGAAAAATCAACAAAATACCTCCTTAGGTCCCCTCCACTAGTAGAGGCAAAACATCAGAGGCACCTCCACTTAGGGGGATCCTGAGGAGCTACTGGAGTGATAGGACAAGATACAGATATGAGATTGTGATCAGAGGAGCCCAACGAAGAAGAGAGGGTAACAGCATAACCAGAAGGATTACAGGTTATGAAAAGGTCAAGAATGTTGGGCGTATCTCCAAGACGGCCAGGAATACGAGCAGGATGTTGTACCAATTGCTCTAAGTCGTGGAGGATAGCAAAGTTGAAGGCTAGCTTGCTGGGATGGTCAATGAAGGGAAAGGAAAGCCAAAGCTGGTGGTGAACATTGAAGTCTCCAAGAATGGAGATCTCTGCAAAAGGGAAGAGAGTCAGAATGTGCTCCACTTTGGAAGTTAAGTAGTCAAAGAATTTCTTATAGACAGAGGAGTTAGGTGAGAGGTATACAGCACAGATAAATTTAGTTTGAGAGTGACTCTGTAGTCGTTCCCAGATGGTGGAAAATGCGGAAGATTCAAGAATGTGGGCACAAGAGCAGGTTATGTCATTGTGCACATAAATGCAACACCCAGCTTTGGATTGGAAATGTTCATAGAGAAAGTAAGAAGGATCAGGAAAGGGAATACTGCCTTAGTGAGGAAAAGATTAGGTTTAGTAGAGGAGAGATGGTGTTCTACAGATAAAAAATTAGATCCAAGACCACAAATATTGCAAAAGTTAATGAAGAAAAAGTTGAGGGGGGTGTTGAGACACTTAGGGTCAATACCAGAAGAGCAATCTGACCTGGGGACATTTGTGGTCCCCTTCCCAGATGGAGACTCTGAGGTTGGTGTAGGAGTTGCCATGATAATTTTGAATTTTACTTCGGCAAAATCACCTATCCGCTGGGCGGACATTTCCCATGAGAGAGAGTGCATCACGCGCTGCCAGCAGTTGTTTGCTGATCGCCGCGTCGGGCAGACACAGTCATTCTGGGTCATACGGACTCCCAAGTTTTTGCTGTTTTCTTTCAGATAAGGCCATGATACTTGTTACGCAGGTACAGTGCCTTCAACTTCGTTACCCGTTTTTGGGGCGAGTTGTATTATTGGTATATCGGTCTCCACTGACGATGGAACTGTGTGGGAAGCTTACGGCTTTGTTCTCCTTATCGCAGTGCGGCAGCCATGTCGGAGTCTGGTGAAGCGTCCTCTGCCTCTCGATCCCCTTCCCCTCCTGCCCCACGTGCCTTCTGTGGGCCTTCTCCTCTCCCTGGGTCCACTGTTCGCCCTCAAGATGACGACGACAGGCACAGGGATCATTCATCTCGTCGCTTGAGTGGGAGGCATGGTTGCGTGTGATTACGTAACAGTGCTGACGCATGTGGTTCCCGCGGCACTTCTCCTGCTCCTCCCCCTTGGTCAGTTGTGTTGGACGCCTTGGCTGATTTGCGGGGTGAAGTGGAGGCCTTGAAGGCAGACAGACGGCAACTACCACCCCCTACTGGGTCGGCGCAGGTGACTGTGGAGGACAGTACTCTGGGGGGCTGGGGTTTGTCGCCTCCTTGTTCTGCCACTTTTTCTGGTTTCTCGGCCAGGATGAGTGAGGATGAGGCAGTGTCGATGCCTGCCGCCCCTGCTGACAGCACCTTAATTCAGGGCACTAAGGCCTTTGGTCCTTCTGACACGGTGGTTGCTGACATTGACAATAGAGTGGCAGAGATGGTAAACTTTCTCTTTGATAATGGTATGAGAGAGGAGGACTACAAGGCCATGTGTGAGGACGATGTTGTCAAGAGGCCTAATAACTGCCATGCTCTTGCGCCAGTGGAATGCAACCCACAGGTGTTGGAGGCCCTGAAGCTGGATGCCAGGAAGACAGACTTCCGCTTGAAGGAGGTAAATAAGGACATCCTGCGGGCTTCAACCATTATCACCAAATCCTTAGTGGCACTGGATGATTTGGCTGAACAGGAAGGTAACCCCAAGTTGGCACATGAGGTGAGCATGCTAAATGGTGCATTGGCATTGCTAGGCAATGCCAATCACAGGAACAATTTGGCCAGGCGTTTTGTCATGAAACGCGAGATAAACTATAAATATGCTCATCTTTGTTCAGATAAGGTGCCAATTACTCGCTTTCTGTTCGGTGACGATGTGTCCCAGTCTGCCAGACAAATTGAGGAAAGGGAGAAACTGCGGAGTAAGTTCTCGCAGAAAAAGCCTGCCTTTACTAGCAAGTTCGCAGGTAAACGCCCTGGTGGATATTAGAACAAGCCTGCTAGTAGGGGATATTACGCCAGGTTCCAACCCTACGGGCAACAGAGGTATGGCTCCAGGGCTGCCCCACGACTGCCTTCCACTCGTCAGGATGTGGAGCCAAAAAACTCCAAGGGCCGGGGCGGCCGCAGCAGGCAGCCCCAGTAAACTTACAGGCAAGTGCATGTTTTGAAGCTGGCAGACTACACTCTTTCCTGCATGAGTGGCGTAAAATTACCAGTGACCCTGTCATTTTGGATATTGTTCAGCATTGCCACCTTGATATTGATGTCGATAGTGTTCATCCTTTATTTTTTAATGATTTGGAATACAGGTTCAACACTGTGCAACAGGGGGTAATTTCTGGAGAGATCAAAAAACTTTTACAGCTTAAAGTCATTAAAGTCACACACAAACAAACTCAGCAGGTTATCTCTCCTATTTTTTTTGCGAGAAAAGAAAAACGGGGAATTTCGCCTGGTTCTTAACTTGGAGAGGTTAAACAAATACATACCATATAAACATTTTAAAATGGAAAATTTTGAACAGGCCATCAGGCTCATCAACCAGGGTGATTTTTTGGCTTCTGTCGATCTCAGGCATGCTTATTATTCTGTTAGGGTTGCAGATGAGCAACAACGATTTTTATGTTTTACATGGCAAGGTGTTATCTATCAATTCACCTGCCTCCCTAATGGCATTTCTGAGGGACCTCGGCTTTTCACCAAACTGATGAAGCCAGTATTTGCTACTCTAAGGCAGGAAGGATACACTATCACCAGCTTTATAGATGACACATTAATTTGCAGTAACTCTTACTCAGGATGTCTTCAGGCAATTCAGGCCACCATTTCTCTGTTGCAGATGTTAGGCTTTTGTATCAATATGGAGAAGTCTGTTCTCACCCCCACACAATGTATTGAATACCTAGGCAATGTTATTAACACCAAGTTCATGACTGCCTCTTTACCTGAGCGTAGACTAATCAAAATTCGCCAAGGATGTGCAGAACTTTTGTGTAAAGATGTTGCCCCCATTCGAGAGGTGGCCAGGGTGATCGGCCTCATGGTGGCTGCGATCCCAGCAGTGGAGTAAGGTAAACTTCACTACAGGAAGTTGGAGGGGGGAAAAATTGCCGCTTTGAAACAGGAGTATGGTAATTTTGACAGGCCTTTGAATATTACTGCAGACATGAAACTAGACCTTTCCTGGTGGTTAGACAATGTGGACAGACACCACAGACACATTTTTAGGCCAGGTACTGACATCGATTTATTTACTGATGCCTCCAGCCTTGGTTGGGGGGGTCATTTGGGGTGTCAGATTACAAGTGGTACTTGGTCCCTGGATGAAAAGGAGCTTCACATTAACATCCTGGAGATGAAAGCCATTCTATTCTCTTTGCAAGCATTTGAACATGAGCTGGAAGGTAGACATGTTAGAGTTTTTTGTGATAATACCACTGCCATAAACTATGTCAATGAAATGGGAGGCACAAAGTCCAAGTCCTGTAATGATGTTGCTACCCAGATTTGGGATTGGTGTCTGGAACATGACTCATGGGTTACATGCTCGCACATACCGGGGAAGGACAGCACCTTGGCTGATGTAGCCTCTCGCAAGATTAATGACAGACATGAGTGGAAACTCGACTCACACATTTTTACTACCTTGTGTAATGTTTTTGGGACACCGTCCATTGATTTATTTGCCTCAAGGCTTAACAAACAGGTTAATACATTCTGTTCGTGGTTGCCAGATCCGGAAGCTAAATATTTTGATGCTTTTTCCTTGGACTGGTCAAACTTTGATTTGTCTTACATTTTCCCCCCATTCTCATTAATTGCTAGGTGCCTTCAGAAGTTACGTGCGGAGCAAGCACGAGGCTGGATGGTGGTTCCTCTGTGGCCGTCCCAGTTTTGGATGGGCATGCTGCTCCAGTTGCTAATAGACTTCCCACGTTTGATAACGAACAGGAGGAATGTTCTAACACACCCGTCCACAACAGATCCACACCCCATCATGTCCCACACGAGGCTCATGGCATGCCTTCTGTCAGGGAAAACTTGCAGAAACGAGGAGTTTCGCCGGCTGCTGCGGACATCATACTTGCCTCCTGGAAACCAGGTACTGAGAGGCAATACCGCCCACATGTCCAGAGGTGGTCGTTGTTTTGTGGTAGACGGAATGTCGATCCCACTTCTCCAACTGTAGGTCACATTGTAAATTTTTTGACGGAAACCTTTGACAGGGGTGTGGGTTATGAGTGTGTGAACACTGCGAGGGGTGCCCTGTCTTCTCTCGGCATTGTGGTGGACGGATGCAGGGCAGGAAATCACCCTTTGGTCATCCGATTCATGAGAGGGGTTTTCAATCTTAGAACTCCTCAGCCCAGGTACACTGACACTTGGGACGTCCAACCTGTCTTAGAGCAACTAAGGTCCATGTTCCCCTTACATGCATTAACCCTTAAAGAATTAACGCTAAAATTGGTTATGATGATGGCCTTAACTCAAGCTGCCAGAATTCAAACTTTACAACTACTGTTAATCAGAGACATGCTCATTAATGAACACTCCATTTCAGTACAGTTGGGGGGCACTCTTAAACAATCCAGACCAAATTTTAACATCAACAGGGTCACATTCCATCGTTACCCTAAGGATCCACGATTATGTGTCTGTAGCACTCTCCTGAGGTACATTGATGTGACTAAAGAACTTAGACAGGATGAGATGCACACTGATGCCAGGCTCCTCATTAGCTTCATAAAACCCCACAAATCAGTTTCCAAAGACACTATTGCCTGTTGGGTCAGGACCATTCTCCGCATGTCCGGCATAGACATCTCAAAGTTTTCCGCTGGTAGTGTGTGGCCAGCAGCAGCTTCAAAAGCTGGAGTGGCGGCTGTCCCTGTCGCATGCATTATGGCTAAGGCGGGCTGGTCTAGGGAATCTACCTTTGCAAAATATTATAATAAGAACATTGTGGCTGCTTCTGACCTCTTTCAGGATGCAGTGCTAGAATAAGACATGATTTGGGTTTGTTGCTGCACTCCAGTGTTGCAGTACACGGATATTTTAAGTATTTAGTATCTAGTACCTTAGGTTTACCTTATGATGTGAACTGTTACCATATTTCAACATTGTTTGTAGATTGGATTAAGTTGGATGCAATGTACCTTATTTTATACACCAATTGTATGATTGTCTCATGTACAAGATCCTTCCATGAAATAATAGTTATAGTACTGTTTCTTGTGGGGCATTTCCTTTTCCTCTCTACTATTGCATCCTCCCTCGTCATCCACATGGCTTCAAAGCCTCATGGGAAATGTCCGCCCAGCGGATAGGTGATTTTGCCAAAGTAAAATTAACAAAGTACACGAGACTTACCGTAGGTCAGTTGAAATGTACTTCTAATTTTTCGAGGCAAATCACCTCTGCTGGTGCGGAGATTTCACATGCCCTCCTCTCCCTCCCTACCTTAAGCTCTACAGGTTACTTAATTTCCTAATTGGTTCATCATGTGGATGTCGAGTCCTTGCTTTAAAGTCTGCCGGCAGCGCGTGACGCACTCTCTCTCATGTGAAATCTCCGCACCAGCAGAGGTGATTTGCCTCGAAAAATTAGAAGTACACTTCAACTGACCTACGGTAAGTCTCGTGTACTTTGTTAATTTTGAGTGAAGGGTGTGTGTAATTAGATGCTTGTAATTTTGTGTGAAGGAAGAGAGTTGTATTTAGAGTGTAGGCTGTGACTGCCTCCTTGTACTGTGAGACACAAAGGGAAACATTCAGTGAGGTCACGACTGGGTTTTATGTTATGTTCACATCACCCCTTGATGCAGTGTTTTAGACCTCACTGGGAGTAATTATTATTTTGGCAGGTGTCTACTGTTTCCTCCTTGTGTGTGTGCATGTGTGTGGGTGTGAAAGAAGTTTAAGATTACATTCCTTTGTTTTATTATGTAATGTTCTTTCTACTTAATACATATGCTAGTGAGAAGCAGAATACCAATTATACATGAGCCAGAGCACACTTTTCTGCACCTTAACTGTGGCATTATTTCATAAAGTATATGAATTTCTTACAAAATAGAAAGAGTGCTTGAATTCCGAAATATCAAAAACAACATTGGCAAAAACAATCCTGGAAATGTTATATTCACCTACATGTGAGCCACTTAACCTATCAATAAAGATGGGAAACTGTATTTATAACAAGAAAATAAGCATGTCTAATGAGTCTTGATATTTAAGAAAGGCAAATTTACTACTTGAATAACTATTAGATATCTTACTTGGTAGTAATCTCCTGCCAGGCATCTCCTTCAAGTTTGTGAAGAACTATCCTCATGTTGGCAGCAGGCCGCCCTGTGGCAGTGTCAAGTACATGGCTGGTAAGTGGATTGTCTGACATTGATGACTTGGATACAGCTTTTGTTGTGATCTGAAAGTATTACCAAGTGTGGTAAATAATGGTAGTACTAAGTGGAATCTCATTCTATATCTAGATAATACTACCCTTTTAAAAATCAGCTGGTCAATCAATCAACCAACCAATCAAATTGTCTGTATTCATTTACTTTTCATGAAAGGACGGGCAAGAGCAATAAAATAAAAAATATATAAATAAATAATCAAATAAATGAGTAATAAACAAAGACCTATTTAATTCCCATTCCCTGAAAAAAGTTGAAAGAAAGGTGTTCCAGGAAGGTGAGAGAAGAGTTTGGGAAAGTAAAAGGAGAAATGAGAGCAAATGATACTGAGTAAAGTAATTTGGAGTGGGTACAGGATGATAGATGATAGAATGAATGTAGTGTTGAATTATTGTAAGCTGCTTGAAAAGGTGGACAGTTTCAAGCATTCAGTGTTGCTAATGATGGTGGAATGGATGTAGAGGTGAAGTTCAAAATGAGTGAAACAGAACAGTTGAGGTGCAGAATGAAGCCTTTAGTAGTATATCCCTTGGAATGAATGTGAAGAGAAAATTGCAATGGGGTGTAATGATACTAACATAATTGTAAAGGGATGAAATATGGAATATGGGAACAGGAGAGAAAACAAGATTATACAGTGTCTGTGGGTGTCTGTAGAACCTTTGTGGATAAAGTGAGGAGTGAAGTATGAAGAATTAGTGTGGAAAGAAATTTGACAGATTAAGCAAGCATAGCAGGAAGAGTTATGGCTTGGGAAAGCAGAGGAAATAGACAAAGATACCTGTGGTTAAAATCAGACATGGGCATGATTATGATTACAAATAAAAAAAAAAATCACAATCCATGGCTCTGATTATATATCATAATCAAATCATAATCAAATTTTCTTGATAATAATTAATGATTAAAATGTGATTATTATGATTATTTCTTTGTAATTTCCATGAAGCACTTCACTTTCAAGTCCAAGTATGTTTTGAAAGCTTAGCACCATCTCATGTTTTTTCTTGCTTGTCTCCCATGATATACAAGTATCAGTCAAATGCACACAAAGCCTATACATGTTTCAGCAGACTTCAAATGCAGTACTGATAAAAATGACTGCTGCCAGGCTGGTGTGGGAGTGCACAGCCACAGGGTTACATACGAAACATGCTGTCTGTGTAATCAATGTATGTGCGTATCAATAGTGGAATTGTCTATCAGTGTGTGTGTGTGTGTGTGTGTGTGTGTGTGTGTGTGTGTGTGTGTGTGTGTGTGTGTGTGTGTGTGTGTTGTAGTACTGTATCACCCAACACATTTGTACATGGATATGCTGCTGGTTATTTAAGGCAAACAACACGTTTGTACATGCACACACTGCTGCTGGCTTATTTAAGGCAGACAGCTGGTAGACTCATCACTCCACTCCACTCCTCCTCAACAAGTACATCTCTAGATCATCATGGGGAAACCAATACTGGACCATTTTCATGGCAGCTCCAAGGCAGATCCTACTACTCAAGTGAAACTGAAATGCAAGCAATGTGACAAAGTTGTTAGTGGTAACATTTGACAGACTTCAAATTTCCATACTCAAATGAAGGTAAAGTAACATGTAATTGTATCATATTGTCACCTTCATAAACAAACTACCTAATTCATTTTATCAACTGTTCAGGAAATTGAAAAATAACTGTCTTTTCTTATTTTTCACAATAATTCAGAGTTTACCTGTTTATAACTTCATAATAGAAGGACAAAAATTTTTGTATGTTTTTTTTTTTTTTTTTCATGTGGAAAGTGCTATTTGTTGAAAGAAAATGAAAGTAAAACTGACTTAGGTAAATTTGTTTATAATGTTTACATAGGACTTAAGCATAATGCTAAAGCACCAGTACATTTAAAATTACAAAATAAAATACATAGACCATATAATAAAGAAATTCATAAAGAGATACAGATCCTCTAAAACAGAAACTCAAGAAAAATAACTGAAAACATAATGAAATTATTCTTAAAACATTATTTCCTTGAATCTTTTCATAACTAAGATTAAGTCATCACCTGTGAGACAAGGTGTCAAAAAACTATGGCAGTCAATTCGCATAACAGGCTTCATGGATTTAAGCAGAAGAGTTTTGGTGAATTTTAGACCATTTAAACCAAAGGATCTTAACTTGGGACGCGTGCCTCCCTAAGGAGGTGACAGTAATTCCCAGGGGGAAGAAGCAAGCCCTGTAAAAAAAAAGTGAGAATTTTCCTATTATAATGATTAAGCTGGTGGCACATTTGTTTTGAAAACAAACTGGTTTTACCTTCACACAGTGAGACACCCAACAGCTGTCCATATCATTTTTTTTTTTATGACTATGACACTATAGATATATTGGCTGCAGTAATACTGTGAATGCAGTTCATTCAAGGCTTTGCTAATTTCAGTCTTCCACCAAACTGGCATGGCTCACTGGTAGAAATGTTAGCTATCTTTAGTGGCTTATGTCCTGCTGCAGTGCATCTTGAGCTCTCAATTATTTGCTATATATATTTGCTATATATGCAAACGTCTCTCTCTCTCTCTCTCTCTCTCTCTCTCTCTCTCTCTCCATGAATTAGAGAGAGAGAGAGAGAGAGAGAGAGAGAGAGAGAGAGAGAGAGAGAGAGAGAGAGAGAGAGAGAGAGAGAGAGAGAGAGAGAGAGAGAGAGAGAGAGAGAGAGAGAGAGAGAGAGAGAGAGAGAGAGAGAGAGAGAGAGAGAGAGAGAGCGTGCAAACCTTGACTTATACCTGTTATCTGTACTCCTCAACAACCAAAGTCCCCCAACTTGCAACTAATTTTGAATAGTAAAACAGAAAAGGAGTAGCAAAAACAACCGTTATTGAGATTGTCCTAATGTGCCATCAGCATTAATCTGTTAACCAGACTGTTAGTTCATGATGAAAAGTGTTTTTCTTTCTTAATGCAATGCCATATAATATATATATATATATATATATATATATATATATATATATATATATATATATATATATATATATATATATATATATATATATATATATATATATATATATATATATATATATATATATATATATATATATATATATATATATATATATATATATATATATATATATATATATATATATATATATATATATATATATATATATATATATATATATATATATATATATATATATACATATATATATACATATATATATATATATATATATATATATATATATATATATATATATATATATATATATATATATATATATATATATATGTGTGTGTGTGTGTGTGTGTGTGTATATTACATGAAAAAATAGCAATAGAAATAGCAATAAAAACTCCCTCCCTCCCACCCCTCAGGCTTTGGGATAAATTTATTTATATATATATATATATATATATATATATATATATATATATATATATATATATATATATATATATATATACATGAAGTGTTTTTCTTTCTTAATGCAATGCCATATAATATATATATATATATATATATATATATATATATATATATATATATATATATATATATATATATATATATATATATATATATATATATATATATATATATATATATATATATATATATGTATATGTATATATATATATATATATATATATATATATATATATATATATATATATATATATATATATATATATATATATATATATATATATATATATATATATAAATTACTGCAATGTATTCTGTTCTTTCTACTTTCAGAAACATCATCCAGATGTCAAGGTGGATAGCAATGTGGAAATCAGCAACAGCAGCAGCTGATGGAGCCCTTGTTCCAATAACTGAATTTGGGATATCTATTACTAAGAAAAAATGGAGCAATAGTGATCCCTGCCAAAAGGAAGTTATTTCTTTGCTTCATTGCCAGCTTTCTCCAACCTTTTTCAAGCATTGAGAATCCTAACTTTCAAGTTCTTCTTAACAAGGCCCAGCCCAGCTACAGCATCCCAAGCCACAAGGAGCTCAGCAGCAAGCTTCTTCCTTCGCAAACTCATCAACTACTGGAACATCTCAGTAAGAAATTTCATTCTGTTGGTTATGTCTGTTACAGTTGACCTTTGGACAAACAGACAGATGCAGTCATACAATGGGATCACATGTAATTTCAGTGATAACTTCCAGCTCCAATCAACAATGTTGGCATGCACAAGATTCAAAGGATCCCACACTGCAGAAAAGATTCAAGCCACATTCACCAAAATCATCACTAGCTTTTACCTAGAAACAAAGATTTTGACAACTGTAACCGACAGTGCCAGCAATGTGCTTAAAGAACTTGTGACACTTCCTGGTCTGGACGATGCGGACACTAATCAAGACAGTGAAAGCGAAGAGGAGGATGACACCTTTGACATTCCTGATAACAATGAGAAATTCCTGGAGCTATTGCCTGAGCATGTCAGATGTTTTGTTCATACTTTACAAATTACTGTGAAAGATGAGATAGAAGAACCAGGGCTTGTATCAATCATTGGAAAAAGCCTCACATTCGTCATTCTGCACTGGCATCTGACATTCTTGAAGGTGAATGCAGACCTCAGGCCAAAAATGCAACCCAATGGAACAGCAGTAACAAGATGCTTTGCTCCCTTCTGAATAATGATCCAGCCAAGCTTGATCAGTTAAACTGTACAGTAAAGCTAACCAAATATGAACTTAATTTCATCAAGGAAAAAACAGACATTTTGACACTATTTGAAGTAGCAACTCTAGTGTCAGGGAGAGAATGTTGTAACGTCAAGCAAAGTAATTCCATGTACTCGTGGACTGAAAGCTGAGCTTGAACAGCTGTCACAACATACAAGTCAAAGATGATTACTACTCTCAAAAGCTCAATCAAGAAAAGACTGAAGATCTATGAAAACATGGAGATGTTTCAGCTGGCTTCACTCCTAGATCCACACTTTAAGATGGACTGATGCTCACCAGAAGAAGTCATGTTCATGAAATCCCTACTGAAGTCTAAAGTAGATGAAATTATGCCTACTACCACTGAAGAAAAGGGTTCCTTTCAGGAGAATAAGGAGGCCGCTACAAAGAAGTGCAAGCTGTTCAGATTCAAGACACCATCAGCTTCAATGAGCTCTTTCCTCTGTACATTAACATCAACTTTATCACAAGTATGATCCTACCTGAGTCAGCCAAGAACAGAGGATGACAGTGATCCCCTTTTCCTCTGGGAACAAAATCAGTCAACATTACCTCAATTAATTATACTGACTCTCTGATATCTGTGTATCCAAGCATCATCACCTCCAGTTGAGAGACTTTTCTCTATTGCTGGGAAAGTCTTTCATCCTTAACAATGCAGAATGACCAATATTCACTTTGAAGAGTTGATGTTTATCATGTAACCAACACATAGTAAATTAGACATTACATTAAAAATAATCTAGCCTATAAGAAATCATGTGTATAACAAGTTCTACATTTTTCATTATTGCTGTGAAAGCCTATGATCATGATTTGAAATAAATTCATGGAAGCAATGTATTATGTATTGTAAAGCAAAAACAAATAAAACTTCTTACACAATGTATGTTTTTAATACCATTAGTTAGTAAGTGATTTAAAGTTATATTACTGTGCTAAAATATGGAAAAATGCACCTAACAGATGTAGTTTGCTATTTTGGCATTGTACTTAATCACTGGTAATTGTTACCTTTTTATAAATAATCACAGCATAATCTAATCCTAATCATGCACAAAAAGAAAACAGATAATCATAATAAAAATAACAAAACTAAAGTAATAATAATTTAATCACAGTCAAAAAAGTATTCCAGACCATAATCGAAGTCAAATCATAGTATTTTTTTATAACCATGCCCATGTCTAGTTCAAATAGGAGAAGTGTAAGGCTTCAGGCATGATAGAAATGGAATGGACAGATGCAATGACAAAAGTATTAGAAGCAAGAGATGTCTGTGGAACAAATACAAGTAACTACATGTCACAAAACTAAATGGAGGGCACTTGTGACTTCCATGAATGTTTCCCTTTGTGTCTCACAACACAAGGGATAAGTCACAGCCTGCCCTCTAAAGATAATTCTCTTACTTCACACTACACTATTTGTGGCTAACATATCTACAGCTTTTTTTTTCAAAATTCATAATGTCCCCAATAATACCAGTCTTGAGCCAGAAATATCCCCAGATGTACCACTCTTCTGGCATCAACCCAAATTGTCTTGACACTTCCCTCAACTATTTTTACATTAACTTCTACAACATTCACAGCCTTAGATTTAATTTTCATTCTAAGGAACATCACCTCTCCTCACCATTTCCTCACTAAAACACAGATATCTGAGGTCAGTAACCCTTTTTCTATCCTCACTTTTAATCCAAAACTGGATGTTGTGTCTAAGTACACAATGATGTAACTTGCTCTCAAACCCTCACCTGAATTCTCTGCCTTAGCTTAGACATCAGAGTCTTTCTCAGAAAAATGAATCTGTGCTATGTATCTAATCTTGCTCCTCTAACTATAAAAAATTCTTTGACCAGTTAACTCCAAAGTGGAGCATATCTTGACTCTCTTCCCTTTTAAGGAGATCTTCTTTCTTGAAGACATCATTGTTCACCACCACCTTTGGCTTTCTCTCCCTTCACTGACCAACCTGGTGAACTAGCCTTTAACTTTGCTATCATCCACAACTTTGAGAAATTATGGCAGCATTTTGCCCATATCCCTATTCATCTTGAAGATTCACCCAACATTCTTATCCTATTCCTAACCTCTAATCCTGCTTATTCTCTCACTCTGTCTTCTCCATTGGGTTCCTCTTATTATAACCTCATATTTGTATCGTCCTCTATCACTGAAATTCCTCTTCAGGATTCTCCAAGGCATAGGTGCCTCTGGCACTTTGCCTTTGCTAAATGGGGGGATCTGAACAAGTATTATTCAGACATTCCATGGAATGACTACTCCTGTGTCAGGGATGTCTCTGTGAGCTGAGTGCATAACAGAAATGATAGTGTCTGGCATTCTTTTTCTCACCATAAACTTTCCAAATCTTGGTTTAAATGAGCCTGTTCCTGTGCTACACATGATAGAGAGGTGGTCCACAAACATTACATGAGCCATCCATCACATGAAACTTACATACTTTTACATTTCTGTCCAGAACCATTCTTCAATTGGCCAAAAACTCCTTCTCAATAGAAAAGTCAAACCTTTTCTAAATCTAACCCCTATTGCAACTTCTGCCACTTAGCCAAAAATATCTGACAACTCTTATTTTTCAAATTTCTCTCCTTTGCTTCAACCTGATGGCACCACTGCTGTCTCATCTATCAATAAAGCTAAACTCTTCATACAGACCTCAGCTAAAAACCCAATTCTGGATGATTCAGGGGTTGTTTCTCTCTCTTACACCCTCTGAGTATTTCATCCCTTATATCATTATTCTTCCTTACAAAGTTTTCCTTGCCCTCACTGGCCTTAACTCTCAGAAAGCTTATGGACCTGATGGAGTCCCTTGTATTGTTCTCTGTAACTGTGCCTCTGGGCTCACACCTTTCTTGTTCAAACTCTTCCATCTCTGTCTGTCAACATTTATCTTTACTTTCTGCTGGACCATTACCTACATTCAGCCTGTTTCTAAAAAAGGTGACCACTCTAACTCCTCAAACTACCATCCTATTGCTTTGATTTCATGACTTTCTAGTTTTCAAATCTAACCTTAAAAAGATTCTTAAACATCTATCACTTCACAACCTTATATCTGATTGTCAGTATGAGTTCCATTGTGACCATTCTATGATTCTATGATCTGGATTTTTCTTGGCAAGTCTTGATCACCCTCTTTAACAGCTTTTGATGAAAGTTTCACTATTGCCCTAAAAATATCAAAAGCATTTGATAGAGCCAGGCACAAAGCTTTCATTTTCATACTATTCTCCTACAACTTCTATCCTCCTCTCTGTAACTTCATCTTTAGCTTAATGCAGGCTTGCTAAAGTATATATGTATGTATATTTATAGATAAGAAAAACAGAATATCATATATTCTAATTACATAAATACTGAAGCAATAAATACATCTTTCAAATGCTTCTCTAACTGTTATGTGGCTTCTGTAGCAGATAGTCACTGTTCTCCTTAATCTATTAACAGTAACATTCCTCAGGGTTCTGTTCTGTCACCCACACTTTCTATTATTCATTAATGATCTAAGCAGACTCATTGTGCTACCCACTCCTGCACTGATGGTACCACTTTGCATTTTCAACATATTTTCTTAGAAATCCAACTCTTCAGTAATTCAACAACTCACACAGAGATGCCATAGAATTCCTGATAAGTTATTGAATGCATGAATGTAAGAGTAGGAAGTGCAAGAAGAGATGGGATTGAGAAAGGAAAAGAGCACATGACAAAATGTTGCAAAAAAATGTGCCACAAAATAAAAATGAGCAGAATAACCAAATATAAGTCTTGGAATAGGAATGTGAAGAAACTAATAAGAGTAAGTAAAAGGACAGTAGAAGTAGAGTTTGGTATGATGCTGAGTAAAAAGTTTTGTGTGTATAAGAATGTTTTGGAAAGAAGGTGAGAGAGGGGAAGAGAAGTGTGGGAAAATGAGAATGAAGAAAGAGGATGGAGTTCTTAAGGATGGCTAAGAGATTAAATATGTTTGGAAAAAAGGCATTTTGATTATTTATAAATTAGAGGATGGTATGGGAAGCAACAGTATCTAGTGTAGGTATAAAAGCAGGTAAAGGCAGGGTGAATAGGGAAGTTCCTAAGATTTATGTTGTTGCAGGGTAGTTGTTAGAAGGAATGCAATTGCAAGCATGATGGTAGAGGGCAAAGTAGTGTAGAAACAGAAGTGTGGCAAGGATGTGTGATGTTTCTGTGGTTGTTTAATATTTTTCATGGATGGCTGTATGAAGGAAATCAAAGCTAATGTAGAAAACATTGCTGGACAGTGGGATGGGTTGTAGTAATATTACTGCAGATGATAATGTATCAGTTTTAGGGTGCTTGTTAACTAAGTGTTATTTGAAATTTCCAAGAGTGTTCTAATTTGTTCTTGATTGTGTGTGTGTGTGTGTGTGTGTGTGTGTGTCTATGTATACACACACACACACACATCCATATATATATATATATATATATATATATATATATATATATATATATATATATATATATATATATATATATATATATATATATATATATATATATATATCAGGGTTCATCATAATTTTTAACTGATATATGCAATGCCTGCCATAGTACAGTGGTAGTGTACACTTTTGAGACCAAGGGCTAATCAGGCACATGGGTTTGAATCTTGACCACAGCCTAAGGTTACAAAAAGCATCCACTCTGGGAACCAGTTCTCAAATGCCAAAACTCATGGCACTTATGATCATGCTCAAGTTGCAGATCACATAATTTGAAGCATTTTCAAAGGTTACACCATGTAGTGCAAACAATAAACTACTTGCAAATTAATTTTCAAATTTATCTCAATTTTCTCTCTCTCAACCCTGTGCTGACTCAATGAGTAGAGTGTGTATTGTTGTTGTGTGTTGGTTTCTGGTATAGAAATGGTGCATGCTCACTTGTACCACTATCATTTTAGCCAAAGAGGGCTGTCTTTTGAATGACGTATTAGAATGTCATTGAATGTCATTTACTTCAGACCAATACATCAATTATTTTTAGCCAATCACTACGTGTATACATGGCGGTTGTGGCAGTCAGCTGGCAGGCTACCCGCAAGGAAGCTCAATGTCCAAGTGGCAGCTGAATACAGTGGATGCAAATTTCTATCTTGCAGTTTCATAACCAAGATGATTGAGTGTACATTAACTTACGATCACATGGTGTTTTGCCAAAGTTATTTGAGTACTGAACAGTAGGTGGCACCAGTATCCTTTGAGGATGAGGATGTGGACCTTCCACTTCCTATTATGGTACATATACGTTTAGGTCAAGTTAGGTTAGATTAGTATCCTTATGGGGGTCCAGGATGGGGAGAAGTCTCCCAGTTATGTTAGACTGAGTAAGGTTAGGTTAGTGTCCTTAAAAGGGGGTGGGTGGTAAAGACAAGCTAGTCCCCCCACTAGTTAGGATTGGTTAACCTAGTGTCCTTAAGAGGAGGGGGATCCTGGGGAAGAAAAGCCCCCTCCCCCCCATTGGCTTAGATTAGATTAGATTAGGCTAGAAGCTTCTCTTTTTCAAAATATGGTGTTCCATCATTAGACTTTTCACGATGTCTAAATCTGACCAAATTTGCCTCCCCCATCCTAAGACCCTGCTTTTCCACCCAGTCCCCAAGCTTGTTTGGGAGAGAAGATAGGATGCATTATGCTAAACTGCAATTTTACCAAACAATATTAGGGCAACAAGTGATACTGCATTTAGTGGTATGTCATGTTGCTCTAGAACTGCCATGGATTGTACAAGTCTTTAACAACACATGACAGTACCAAGGCAACAGGTGACACACAATACTACTTACTATGACAGTGATTATCATCTTTGTTTGTCCCATGCACACCTTTCATCATATGTTAGAATGTCATTCCCCCTCCTTTCCAAGATTGTCTGCCTCAAAAAGTGCATTCCAAATAACATGCATATAATACTGAAAATCCATGTGGTTTGATAGTTTGATATGCTGCTTGCAGCAGGTAACCGATGCATGCTGAATTTTGTGCCGGCCTGGGGCATTCAAAGGCGATAAAAAGATCAACATTCTAACATTATGAGTTTGCCAATCTGTGGTCCCTCCCACACCTGAAATTTTCCCCCTGCGGGAAATTCCCCCTGGTTGAAAACCCCTGTAAAATGACATCAGGTGACGCACCGTGCTAGAACAGCAGGGCCCGTACTGTGAAACGTTGTTTTCTCCGAAATTTCAAAGCCTGCAGAAATTACTAGTCCCGTGTTCATGGACGTTTTCTTTATTCACGTGACATTATCTTTTTTTTTTTTAACTATAACTAATGAAAAGACTTAAAACTCCAATACAATAGCCAGTTTAGAGATAAGACGTTGAAATCTCTGAGAATACTGCAGCAGATGACACACCGTTGTCGTGCAACAGGTGGTTACGGTGAGATAGTACACTTACATAAACACTTCCTCGCCCTGTTCCTCACATGCATCGGCAATCAACTAAGCAATGCATGCTCATTATACCTCTTGGGTGTAACTTAGATGGTTGGCGATTACTCGTAGACGAGAAGAAGCAAATAACATCTTTCACCAGAACACAAATAATATAACCTCGCCGTACCAGGTCCACCTGCAACGAACCACTGAACCGCGGACAAGTTAACTGAGCCAAGGAGACTACGTCCCTTGACAACAGCAGACAGGATAGTCTTTACGTACAGCTTTCAAGGCCTCAGATTTTTTGCTTCCTGGACTTTTTAATTATTTTATTTATGCACAGTATATATATATATATATATATATATATATATATATATATATATATATATATATATATATATATATATATATATATATATATATATATATATATATATATATATATATATATATATATATATATATATATATATATATATATATATATATATATATATATATATATATATATATATATATATATATATATATATATGGCCTGGGGTGTCTTTTAACAGTGGCATTGCCAACGTGGATATATCTGGCGAGGACATTGACACTGGTCAGCAACGCAACACAGTCCATATTACACGCCACCGAGGCATGTATTTCGAAGACTTCTACAGTTCACACAAAGCATGGGGCTTCATGGTGGACAACAGATTGCCGACAAGCACTTCGTGAGCGCAATAGATGATACAGGCATTTCAGCCAGCAGCCCAGTCAAGCAAATTTCACAGCCTATAAAAAGGCAAGGGCTCAGGCAAGGAAAGTCATTCGTGATGCTAAGAGGGACTCATTCCGACAGTCTACATCAACTGTGAACCGCACTACCCCCTTGTCACAAGTTTGGAAAACCATACACACATTAAACAATAGAAGACCATATACTCCAATCACAACCCTCAAAATAAATAATCGTACAATACACACCCAAGATGACATCGCCAGCTCAATAGCCCAACATTTCCACCAGGCAAGCAGCACCACCCGTTATGATCCTGCCTTTCTTCCCCGTAAGGAGGCAGTAACACACTGTACCAAACTTTGTTTGCATTATTTGCATTATTATGCACTGTTTTGCATTATGATTAATGATATTCTGTTGACAACTCACTGTACGCTGACGACTGTGCGTTACAGCACTCCTCGCCTAACGCACAGTTCTCGGGGGGGCGGATTCAAGCTGCTCTTGACTCCGTCCAGCATTGGGCGTCTCTGTGCGGATTTAAATTTTCCGTTCCCAAATATATCGGTGTTGTTTTCACTGGACGTAACGTACCAGTTTTGCGATTAACTCTTCAAGGCCAGCCGATACTGTTTAAAAATTCAGTAAAGTTCCTGGGTCTGCATTTTGACAGCAGACTCAATTGGAAGACTCATGTTAATGAATTGCTTATTCGTTTTCGCCAAAAAAAAAAAAAAAAAAAAAAAAATCATATATATATATATATATATATATATATATATATATATATATATATATATATATATATATATATATATATATATATATATATATATATATATATATATATATATATATATATATATATAAAATAAATTAATTAATTAATTAAATAATGTCCTCAAGTATCTTTCTGGTACCTCATGGGGAGCAGACAGAAAATCTTTATTAATGGTGTATAAGTCCTTAATTCGTTCTCACTTAGACTATGGCTCACCGATCTATGGGTCTGCGTCGGAACCAACACTGAGGAGATTGGATGTTTCAGAATGAATGTGTGCGAATGTGTCTTGAGTCCTGCGCTGCACTCGTGTGGCGCGAATGGAGGCTGAGATCAATATACCACCAATGCACCTTCGTCACGACGCCCTCCTTTTATCCCATAGGATAAAAACATCCCAGAAGGCTCCACTCGGTAACGCAGCAAGCAGAATTATGCGGCAGCTCCAACACCTCAACACTGCAGTCCGCCGTCCAGTCGCTTCAAGACTATACGCTCTGCCAGCTCACCGGCATCAGACTGAACGACGCGGATTTGCTCGTGCTGCCGATTTCTCCCCCCTGGAAACATCCCACGACCACCATCATTATCAATTGGCTATCATGGAAGAAGGCTGTCGTTACCAAGGCTGAGCTCCACCAATACTTCCGGGCCCTCGTCGCTGGCCTCCCTCCATCCCTTCATCTTTACACAGACGGATGAATGTGTGGGGTGCAAGCGTGTGGTCGTGTGAGTGTGCCCTCGGGTTCCGACTGCCTACCCATACATCAGTGTTTTCTGCTGAACTCTTTGCTATTGATAAGGCCATAGATTATGCATTAAACTCACCTCATGTTTCAACTGTAATTTTTTCGGACTCTGTGTCAGCCCTTCAGGCAATGGAGTCGGAAAATCTTAAGAACAACGCACCCAAGATTATTTTCAATAAGGTGTGCTTTCAAGAAGTGTAAGTAGTATAAGTACATGTCTGTAAAGATTTTACTGATCGCTCGTTGATATTAAGGTTACAATACAATGTTAAAGTTTCTCCAGTATTCCCGAGATCCGTCCTGCTTACCTGTCCGTGCTGAAATTACACTGCGTGCGTTCGAGCGTTGGTTTACACGCAGGGTGCTTTTGCGCATGCTCCTAAGTGTATGGGGGGGGTTAGGTTAGGTTAGGTTAAAAGCATAGGTTAGGTTAGTAACCTTAGGGGGGGTCCAAGGGGGACGCAGCCCCCTCCGGTTAGGTTAGGTTAGGTAGGTGTTAGGTATATAATTATTCTGGCGTATTGGTTAAAACTTAAATTTTACCCCAATTATTTTTATTCTAGGGAAATTTCCCTAGATTTTCAGACCATTTATCGGTCTTTTATGTCTGCCTCCCCCCAAAAAAAAAACTCGATTCCCCACGTGCCCCCAAGTTTGTTGGGGGAGAGGGGAAAATATTAATAAGATATGTGTGGAGGTGTATTTCTTAAGAATTACCATAGAGTCCGGCCACATGGATACAAATGAAATCCAGGACAACATCATTGTTGTAAATCCTTCTCACTGATCTGGGTGCCTGGACATTCCAGTATACGCAAGAATGAACAGGCTGACATGCTGGCTCGGTCTGCTGCTGAGCTCGAGGGATCGTGAAACCTTCGTTGGGACCTGCAGTCATGTCTCTCAGTTATTAAATCATCAGTAAAACTCCTGTGGCAGAGTCACTGGGACAACCTCCATCTACATACACCCAAATCTACGAGTATCTTGAGCGAATGGACCTTCTCCAGTCGCCCCACACGGCAGGAAGAGGTGGTCCTTGCACGCCTCAGGATGGGCTGCACACTCCCTACACATATGCTCCCCTACAGAGCCAATGCCTTTCCACCATAATGCACCACCTGTAATGTTACCCTCTCTAGAGAGCACATCCTGCTTCACTGTGTGCATTATCGGGAGGAGAGGTGGCTCTTGGCAGCTTACTGCCGGGGCAGCGACCTTCCGCTAACGCAGACCACCCTTTTGGGTGATAAGCACCCGGATGTGGTCGATGGACTGATGATTTGCCTGAGAGCTGTGATTTACATTTATATAATATGTAACATATCTATTTTATGCACTTTGTACATACACTGACACATGTAAATAAAATTATGAAACTGTTTATGAATTACGTACTGCATGATCTCAATATGACTGTGTTCCCCATTTATGTACATATAATAAGTAGCGATGCTGCGTAGCCTCCCTACCAGTGTGCTAGTGTGTTACTCCTCCCGCTTCCCTATCTTGACAATGGACAATAGATTTGTGATAAAATCAAGAATCCCGTACGAATGAAGCGTGTGCGAAGGAATGAATGTGTTATTGTTCTGTATATTTTGTGAAAAAAAAGTAGATAAATAAATAAATAAAAATAAGGCAAAATTACAAAAAAATAAAATATTTTAAAATTACTACAAATACACTAAAATAAAAATGGCCTAATATCCACGTTAGGTGATGGCCAAAAATAAAAGTCTGGACTGAGCCAAGACACCGCGCTGGAAACACATGGCCTGCCGCCTCTGTCTTTCCTGCACCTTCGTGTGGAATTTTTTTTTTTGACAGTATCAGGCTTAGGTGCTCCACTGTCCCTGACTCTAGCTTTGCGTTGTCACTGTTCTCTCCTTAGCGGTAGCAGAATGTGTCTGTTGCCACGTTGTCAGACTGTCTTTCCTCTCTCACATACGAAGGATCTGCCTCAGTAAGCGTGCTTTTGGGAAGAATTGACAACGTCGGGGCCCCCTAGAGCTGTTTGGCAGGACAATCTGACCATAGAAAACTCCCTGACCTCCTCCCACTTGTGTCCCACTACCCTCCTGTAGGAGAGGGGATTATCCCTCTCCATGCCTGATGGACCAGCTTCCCCTCCCCCGCCATGGGGGTGGGAGGATACTGACCTCCGACCTCCGACTGCCAGACTGTCAAGGCGACTCTCCGCTCAAGGACTGATACCGCCCTTTCAACTGTAAATTTATTCATAATTAAGAAAGTTATCGATTGTAATGTCGGTAATGTCGGTAATTTTGCCAATGTCAAGAAACTTGCCAGCGGGACTTACTTGTTTAAACAATTACCGTATTAATGTAAGCCAAGTCAAGTCCCTTTTGAAACCGATTCATCCATGAGATTGAAATCGAAACGTTGATTCCGATGGAGATTGAGAGATGTAGGGTGGGAGAACTTTCAGTTTGATCTGAGTGAAAGAAGCTGGGACGATATCGATAAGTGTGAATGATGTGGAGCACCTGAATGAAAAACTGAGGATGCGCGGAGGGCTGCTGAGAACCAGAAAGGATTTGTGAAAGTGGGCAGAAGAAAGAGAGTATGTAAACCATGGTGGAATGCTGAAATCAGAGAGGCTAGGAAGGAACGAAGGGGAATGAGTGGACAGTGTAGATAGCTGAGGAAAATGAGGCATGAAAGCGATGAGGCGGAGAATGAGTAACAGAATGCATGGGCAGCGTATGTGAAACAGCAGTGATTGAGGCCCGGTTTACACTACTCCGTTTTCAAGGGTTCCATTTCTGTACACCATCCAACAATGACGTCACCACCGTTTCTGCCTCCGCTTGAATGGACGCCATCGAGCGGAAGGGATGAACTAAGTGTTGCATGTTCTAGGTATGATACTCAAGTACATGAAAAAAAAATGTTGAATTACAGCTTTGTAATATAATAATACTATACTGTAAAAACATATTTACACTTCGTGGAAAAAATGAGTGACTGAGGTCCCAGCAAGAGGTCTAAAGCACTGTTCAGGGGGTGCTGTGAACTTATCATTAAACCCAGCTGTGACCTCACTGAACGTTTCCCTTTGTGTCTCAAACACAAGGGGGCAGTCACAGCCTGCCCTCTAAAGACAACTCTCTTCCTCCACACGAAACTACAAGCACCTAATAACACACACACCCTTCACTCAAAAATTTTAAACTCATGGCGACTCCTACACCAGCCTCGGAGTCCCCATCTGGGGAGGGGACCATAAATGTCCCCAGTTCGGACTGCCTTTCCGTCGACGACCCTAAGTGTCTTGACACCCCCCTCAACTTTTTCTTCATTAACTTCTGCAACATTCGCGGTCTAAGATCTAATTTTCAATCTGTAGAACACCACCTCTCCTCTTCTAAACCTCATCTTCTTTTCCTCACTGAAACTCAGGTGTCTGAGGCAACTGACAGTAGCCCCTTTTCTGTTCCCTCCTACTTTCTCTATCCTCATTTTCGATCCAAAGCTGGATGCTGCGTTTATGTGCGCAATGACTTAACCTGCTCTCGTGCCCACGCTCTTGAATCTTCCAAGTTTTCCACCATCTGGCTACGACTACAGAGTCATTCTCATACTAAATTTATCTGTGCTGTATACCTCTCTCTTAACTCCTCTGACTATAAGAAATTCTTTAACTACTTAACTTCCAAAGTGGAGCACATTCTGACCCTCTTCCCTTTTGCAGAGATCTCCATTCTTGGAGACTTCAATGTTCACCACCAGCTTTGGCTTTCCTCTCCCTTCACTGACCATCCTGGTGAACTAGCCTACAACTTTGCTATCCTCCATGACCTAGAGCAATTGGTGCAACACCCTACTCGTATTCCTGACCGTCTTGGAGATACGCCCAACATTCTTGACCTTTTCCTGACCTCTAATCCTTCTGCTGTCACCCTTTCTTCTGCGTTGGGCTCCTCCGATCACAATCTCATATCTTTATCTTGTCCTATCACTCCAATCCCTCCTCAGGATCCCCCTAAGCGAAGGTGCCTCTGGCGTTTTGCCTCTGCCAATTGGGGGGACCTGAGGAGGTATTTTGCTGATTTTCCTTGGAATGACCACTGCTTCCGTGTCAGAGACCCGTCTTTGTGTGCTGAACGCATAACAGAGGTGATAGTGTCTGGCATGTAAGCGTACATTCCTCACTCTTTTTCTCGACCTAAACTTTCCAAACCTTGGTTTAACACAGCTTGTTCTCGTGCTATACATGATAGAGAGGTGGCCCACAAAAGGTACTTAAGCCTTCCATCACCAGAATCTCATGCACTTTATATTTCTGCCCGGAACCATGCCAAGTCTGTTCTCCAACTAGCCAAAAACTCCTTCATTAACAGAAAATGTCAAAACCTTTCAAGATCTAACTCCCCTCGTGATTTCTGGCATCTAGCCAAAAATATCTCCAATAACTTTGCTTCTTCTTCTTTGCCTCCTCTACTTCAACCAGATGGCACCACTGCTATCACATCTATTTCTAAAGCTGAACTCTTTGCTCAAACCTTTGCTAAAAACTATACCTTGGACGATTCTGGGCTTGTTCCTCCCTCTCCTCCACCCTCTGACTACTTCATGCCACCTATTAAAATTCTTTGCAATGATGTTTTCCACGCCCTCGCTGGCCTAAACCCTCGGAAGGCTTATGGACCTGATGGGGTCCCTCCTATTGTTCTCCGAAACTGTGCCTCCGTGCTTGCACCTTGCCTAGTCAAACTCTTTCAGCTCTGTCTGTCAACATCTACCTTTCCTTCTTGCTGGAAGTTTGCCTACATTCAACCTGTTCCTAAGAAGGGTGACCGTTCTAATCCCTCAAACTACCGTCCTATTGCTTTAATTTCCTGCTTATCTAAAGTTTTTGAATCTATCCTCAACAGGAAGATTCTTAAACATCTATCACTTCACAACCTTCTATCTGATCGCCAGTATGGGTTCCGTCAAGGCCGCTCTACTGGTGACCTTCTGGCTTTCCTTACTGAGTCTTGGTCATCCTCTTTTAGAGACATTGGTGAAACTTTTGCTGTTGCCTTGGACATATCAAAAGCCTTTGGTAGAGTCTGGCACAAAGCTTTGATTTCCAGACTACCCTCCTACGGTTTCTATCCTTCTCTCTGTAACTTCATCTCAAGTTTCCTTTCTGACCGTTCTATTGCTGCTGTGGTAGACGGTCACTGTTCTTCTCCTAAATCTATTAACAGTGGTGTTCCTCAGGGTTCTGTCCTGTCACCCACTCTCTTCTTATTATTCATTAATGATCTTCTAAACCAAACTTCTTGTCCTATCCACTCCTATGCTGATGATACCACCCTGCACTTTTCCACGTCTTTTCATAGACGTCCAACCCTTCAGGAGGTAAACATATCACGCAGGGAAGCCACAGAACGCCTGACTTTCTGATCTTTCTAAAATTTCTGATTGGGGCAGAGCAAACCTGGTATTGTTCAATGCCTCAAAAACTCAATTCCTCCATCTATCAACTCGACACAACCTTCCAGACAACTATCCCCTCTTCTTCGATGACACTCAACTGTCCCCCTCTTCTACACTGAACATCCTCGGTCTGTCCTTTACTTATAATCTGAACTGGAAATTTCACATCTCATCTCTAGCTAAAACAGCTTCTATGAAGTTAGGTGTTCTGAGACGTCTCCGCCAGATTTTCTCACCCCCCCAGCTGCTAACTCTATACAAGGGCCTTATCTGTCCATGTATGGAGTATGCTTCACATGTCTGGGGGGGTTCCACTCATACTGCTCTTCTAGACAGGGTGGAATCAAAAGCTTTTCGTCTCATCAACTCCTCTCCTCTAACTGACTGTCTTCAGCTCCTCTCTCAACGCCGCAATGTTGCATATCTAGCTGTCTTCTACCGCTATTTTCATGCCAACTGCTCTTCTGATCTTGCTAACTGCATGCCTCCCCTCCTTCCGCGGCCTCGCTGCACAAGACTTTCTTCTTTCTCTCACCCCTATTCTGTCCACCTCTCTAACGCAAGAGTTAACCAGTATTCTCAATCATTCATCCCTTTCTCTGCTAAACTCTGGAACTCCCTGCCTGCTTCTATATTTCCACCTTCCTATGACTTGAATTCCTTCAAGAGGGAGGTTTCAAGACACTTATCCACCAATTTTTGACCACTGCTTTGACCCTTTTATGGGACTGGCATTTCAGTGGGCATTTTTTTTATTAGATTTTTGTTGCCCTTGGCCAGTATCCTTCCTACATAAAAAAAAAAAAAGAGGTTTGGCAACACCGTAAAGCATGTAAATGCAAGCACATGGATGGAGTTGACAGGTTTCAGGCCAACAAACTGCAGAAACGCAAGAAGTCTCACTCAGCAGCTATGGTAATGGTGTATTAATAATTGACGACCAGACAACTGGAAAATACTAGTATAGCCTCCCTCTCCATTACAACGTGCATTGATACAGCATTGTTGCCCCCACCGTGCCTTGTAATATTTACTGGCGTGTAGTTACTTATATTTCTTTACTATTCAATAAATGACACTCTTTTCCTCCTCCACCGTGCCTTGTAATATACACTGACGTGTGGTCACTTACATATATTTCTTTACTGTTCACTAAATGACACTTCTCCTCCCTGACCTCTCTTCGTCAGCTGCGCGTAACAAGTTGGCAAGAAATAAACAAATTCCTTGTCGAGGTCTCTCCTCAGGAGAGCCTGCAAGCAAGAAAGTCTGCGCATGTCCGAGCCAGTCTCGCCTTGTGAATGGCCGCCACCTTCTCATCAGCTAACTTAACGCAACCTTATCTAACCTAACTAACCTAACCTTACCTAATCTAACCAAATCTAACCTAACTAACCAAACCTAACCTGACTAACCTAAACCTAACCTTACCTAACCTAACTGAAATAATGTGTTATAATAAATAAGAGACCATATCCAATAATTTGATACAAGTTAGTTAGGTTACAGGACAGTTAGGTTAAGGTCAGGTTAGATTTTTTTTTTTTCTTTATGTAGGAAGGACACTGGCCAAGGGCAACAAAAATCCAATTAAAAAATGCCCACTGAAATGCCAATCCCATAAAAGGGTCAAAGCAGTGGTCAAAAATTGATGAATAATTGTCTTGAAACCTCCCTCTTGAAGGAATTCAAGTCATAGGAAGGTGAGAAATACAGAAGCAGGCAGGGAATTCCAGAGTTTAGCAGAGAAAGGGATGAATGATTGAGAATACTGGTTAACTCTTGCATTAGAGAGGTGGACAGAATAGGGGTGAGAGAAAGAAGAAAGTCTTGTGCAGCGAGGCCGCGGGAGGAGGGGAGGCATGCAGTTAGCAAGATCAGAAGAGCAGTTAGCATGAAAATAGCGGTAGAAGACAGCTAGAGATGCAACATTGCGGCGGTGAGAGAGAGGCTGAAGACAGTCAGTTAGAGGAGAGGAGTTGATGAGACGAAAAGCTTTTGATTCCGCCCTGTCTAGAAGAGCAGTATGAGTGGAACCCCCCAGACATGTGAAGCATACTCCATAGATGGACGGATAAGGCCCTTGTACAGAGTTAGCAGCTGGGGAGGTGAAAGAACTTGCGGAGACGTCTCAGAACACCTAACTTCATAGAAGCTGTTTTAGCTAGAGATGAGATGTGAAGTTTCCAGTTCAGGTTATAAGTAAAGGACAGACCAAGGATGTTCAGTGTAGAAGAGGGGGACAGTTGAGTGTCATTGAAGAAGAGGGGATAGTTGTCTGGAAGGTTGTGTCGAGTTGATAGATGGAGGAATTGAGTTTTTGAGGCACTGAACAATACCAAGTTTGCTCTGTCTGGATGCTGGATGTTGTAGATGAGTATGGAAGAGACTTTTGAGTGAGATTTAGCTCTGGGAAAAGCAAGGTCATGATTGTGAATAGGTCATAAGATGAAAGTAATGCAGTATGGAGACTTGAAGAAAATGAGTTGCAACAGACACAAGAATACAAGTACTTAGACATGTGGATGAGCCTGAATGGGTGTGAAAAGGCAAAGACTAAAAAGATAAGCATGATAAACCAGTGGGTAGGTCGACTGGGAAACGTGGTAAGGATGAGAATGAGTAAGTGTGATGTGCTGAGAAAAGTGTGGAGTGTGGTTGTGCTGAGTATAAGGTATGGTATGGATATGATTGCATGGAATGAAAGTGAAATTGATAAGTTAGAAGTGGGACAAAATAGAGTAACAAGGATGAAGCTAAATGCACCTAGGTACACAGCAGTAGAAACTTTAAGAGGTGATATGGGATGGGGCACATTTAGGGAAAGGCTGACAAAAGCGACACACAAGATTAGATTTGAGAGAATGAACGATGCAAGAATATCAAGAAAGTATAACTGTGGAATGAAAGTGGAAGCAAATGGAGGTAGAGGTGCATGAGAATGATAGACAGGAATAGATTACAAGTTGTGTGGGGGATTAGAATGGTTGGGAAGCATCAAAATGAGCGTGAATTGGTCGTGACAAGAGGAGCTAGAGCGGAAACTGAATGGGATCTGAAAAAATGGAAGAGTGAGATAGACAGGGAAGTAAAGTTTGTAGGACTGAATGAATGAAGAATGTGATGGAACGAAAGAGCACTCTAGAATGGTACAAGGAGAAAGAGGCTCGATGTATGTTACTGTATGTAAAGCGTATGTACCTCATGTCATTATTCCTCGGCATATATAAGTGAAATGTTCAATAGTTTTCTATTTGCATGAAAACGTGTAATATGTGTAAGTATCAGTATTTAATGCTATATTAAGCACCGAAGCCGATGCTCACTTGTTAGTAGTGTGGGGTTAACCTGCTAGTCGCCTGCGGGCATTACTCACGGCCAAGTCGCGCTCAGACAAAGACGGGCAGGATGGTGACCGAGGTAAATACTTTAATTTTGTAGTAAAAACTGATTGTCATAGTGCCAAGTCAATTGCATGTATTGTTAATGAATATTGTAATATGTTGAAAGTGTTTAATATCAGTGTATAATGTTATTTTGTAAGAAAGTGAGACCGAGAACTTGTTCGCAGTTCTTACGGTCATGCCTACCTCATCAATAAACGTGTCAGGGAGAGCTGCCTTTCCTCGACCCTACGATGATGGGTGTGATCAGTAAAACAGATCACCTGAGAGCCAATTGATGCCCAGCCGGTGCGGCTACAATGTATGAAAGGTTGTATGATGGAAACCTGGGGGGGTGATCTCTTCCAAGCTAGGGCACAGTGTATGGACGTGAATGCCATGAATTACCAATGGTCTGAGTCCCGCAGCAAAGTGTACCAGATGTGTGACATGGTAGGGGACGAGACAGCAGAGTATGTGGTGTTGGAGTGTGAGAGATATGAAAGACAGGATAGAGATGATGCAAGTGATTTTGACTGAGCATAATAGGAATGAAAGAGTAGAGAAGATAGGAAGGAAATGGACTGGGACTGTGTGGAGGGACAAATGAGAGGATAATTGAGGCAGTGAAGGAGTCCCTGGGGAGAATGTAGCGTGCTATATGTAGGGACTTAGTGTGAAGGATAATTTTCGTTTTCTGCTTGTTTTGTGCGTTTTTTCCTCCTGCAGGAGTTGCAGAGCAGGAACAGTGACAAGTTGGCAAGGGAGCGTGTGAGAGCGGCAACAAGTGGTTTCGCCCTGTTCTGAGTTTTGTGATCTTTTGTTTCACCCTTTGTCGTAGATTGTGTGCTGCATCATCCCTGAAGATAGTAATGAGTACGTGTGGTACTTGTGACGAAAATAAGGCCAACAGGCAAAAGGCTGTGGCATGGGAGAGATGCATTACCTGGTTCCATGTGACCTGTGTAGGGATGAGGGAAGCCAACATGAAGGCAATGGCCTTTGAACTCCTGGTGCTCCTGTGTAGGGAATGCCTGAGCAAGAACTTCAATGAATGGAGGAGCCAGGAAAACGATAAAGAAGAAAGAAGAGTGGAGCAGAGCATGCATCCAGACAGAAAACTTGGTGAAGGAGGTAGAAGTACAAATAGTGTAGAATGAAGACCAACAAGAAGTGGTGGAAGAGGCCAAAGTCAGGGTTGGCATTAGAAAATCCCACCCAAAAAAAATCCACCCCCCCAAAAAAAAAAACATAAGTGTTTATATATATATATATATATATATATATATATATATATATATATATATATATATATATATATATATATAAACAAGCTTTTTTGTGAGATTATATATATATATATATATATATATATATATATATATATATATATATATATATATATATATAATGTTACTGTGTGTAAAGCGTATGTACCTCATGTGATTATTCCTCGGCATATATAAGTGAAATGTTCAATAGTTTTCTATTTGCATGAAAACGTGTAATATGTGTGAGTATCAGTATTTAATGCTATATTAAGCACCGAAGCCGATGCTCACTTGTTGGTAGTGTGGGGTTAACCTGTTAGTCGCCTTCGGGCATCACTCACGGCCAAGTCGCGCTCAGACAAAGACGGGCAGGATGGTGACCGAGGTAAATACTTTAATTTTGTAGTAAAAACTGATTGTCATAGTGCTAAGTCAATTGCATGTATTGTTAATGAATATTGTAATATGTTGAAAGTGTTTAATATCAGTGTATAATGTTATTTTGTAAGAAATTGAGACCGAGAACTTGTTCGCAGTTCTTACGGTCATGCCTACCTCATCAATAAACGTCAGAGAGAGAACTGCCTTTCCTCGACCCTACGATGATGGGTGTGATCAGTAAAACAGATCACCTGAGAGCCAATTGATGCCCAGCCGGTGCGGCTACAGTAAGAACTCGACCTACAAGCAAGAAATTGGCTCCATGTGAAACCGCAGCAAGAGTGAGTCACAGGACGAGGGGACGCTGACGTAAGCCTAAAGGTTGACCTCTGAGGCCCCGGGGTCAGCTCTACCCTTGACGACAACCACTCCCTTCTACCCACTGTGCCTCGCCACCATTTTGTAGAACCCATGGTCACAGGCAAGAAAATATAATAGTATGTATGTGCACTGAATTGAGTAGCCTAAGTGAAAATTACCCACAATTAGCTAGTATTAAGAGTGGTAATTTAATTGCTCTTTCAGTGTCTCAGTATTGACACAATTAAGTTGTTAGATATGTCTGATACTGAGGAAATTAATGCCGTAGATGGCCTTAGGGAAGGTGAGGGTGAGCAAGTGGACAGGGATCAAACTTGTATTGAAGAAGTTAGTGTCAGGGAGCGAGTGCCAACCGATAAAGGAAGAGAATATCAAGTCAGTGTAACCAAAGGAAGAGCAGAGTCCTGTAAGCGTAAATGGAGCAGTGTTACCAGCAAAATTAAGAAAGGATTAAAAATTGTAATTAGCCCTTTTGAATTAGAGCCCATGTCAAGTGAAGTAATAGAGGCATTTCATCAGTATTATGTGGAATACACAAAGCTGGTGGAACTAGAGCCAGAAAGGTCAGAGGAGCTAAATGAAGAGCTGGAACACAATCAACAAGTTCACCATGAAATATTAGAAAGTATAGAATGTAAAAGAAAGGAGTTAAAGAATGACAGAGGATCAATTTGTTCTAGCAAACGGTCTAGGCATTCTAGAGTCTCATCTACTTCATCACGATCATCAGCAGCACAAAGAAAGCAAGAAGTAGCAGCAAAGGTAGCCAGACTTAGAAAGGAAATGGAATATCATGATAGTTTAGCAGAGGCAGAAGTTATGTTAGCTAAGACAAAAGCAGAGGCAGAAGCAATGTTCTCAAAGAAAAAGAAAGAGAGAGATTTAGCAGTTGCTAGTGCTGAACTTAATGCTCTTAGCTTAGTTGAAGAAGAAGTAAAAATGCTTCCAGGTAATGATGAAAGTGTAGAGAAGCAAAGTTATCTTCAACAATACATAGAGTCACAAAATGAAATGAAAGCACAAGCAATTGCAAATCAACAAAGTGACAATGCCATGCCTCACAAATATGTTACATTCCATGACCCACAGAAACCTTCTTCTTGCAATAGAGATAATGAATTGATGACAAATGAAGTAGATGGACAAATATTTAGTGAACCTCAGGTAATAAATCTCAACCCTACAGCTCAAAGTCTTGTACCAAGCTCTCGTAGACACACTCATAATGTCAACATGCCTAATAATGTGAATAATGTGAGACAGAATCATCAATCCTTTTCCCATCCTGGGGGAACCTTTGCAATCAACATACCTGATCTCAAGTGGAGCCTCCCTCCAATAGAGCCTAACACTTTTGATGGAGAACCCATGGAATTTCCAAGTTGGTTGAAAAACTTTGAAACTTATGTAGAGTCTAAAACTTCTGTTGGTAAAGAGAGACTTGCCTACTTAGAGAGGTATACAACTGGTGAGGCAAAGAATGCCATTAAAATGTTAATGCACTTTAACTCTGATGCTGACTATGTGCAAGCAAAGAAAATTCTTAGTGATAGATTTGGAAACAAAAGCATCATAGCTGATGCTTACACAAATAAGTTAATGAATTGGCTACCAATCTCTCCGCATAATGGTCCAGCATTAACAGCATTCTCAGATTTTTTGAAGTGCTGTTTAGCTGCAATGAAACACACTTCTTATTTGTCATTTCTGAATGACCCTAGAGAGCAGAGAAAAGTGCTAGCAAAACTCCCTGAACATGTTGTTCATGACTGGAGAAAGCAAGCGATGATATATCTTGATACTAACAGTAATAACACTTCTAGTAGCAATGAAGAGCACCACCCACCCTTTGAAATGTTATGTGAATTTGTCCAGAAAGAAGCAAAAGGAGCAAGCAATCCATTTCTTTCCTGGAATTCAGTAAGTAGGGAAGTAAATGATTGGATCAAAACTCAAACATGGGCAACCAATTGGAAACCAAGGGAATCAAACATCATGACAAAGAATAGAGGGAGTAGAACTTTCATGGCTAAATCAATTGAGGAAAAACCAATGTGGTCATTCCCAAGTAAAGTAAATGTACAAGCCAACAAACAGTATCCCAAGGACCAGGAAAGGAAAGGACGATTCTGTCACTACTGTACAAAGGATCATGATTTAGATGATTGCAAGGAATTTGCCAAACTTGATGGTAATACTAGGTACAAATTTGCTAAAGAAAAACGGTTATGTACAGGGTGTCTAAAAATGGATCACAAAGGAAAGGATTGTAGAAGAAGGAAAGTTTGTAAAGTATGTCAGAGATACCATCCCACAGCTCTTCACAATGATGACATGACAAGAACTGAGAGCCAAAAGGTGCCAGCACAAGCAACTCAGCCTAAAGATGATAAACCCACAGTAGTAGCCAATAAGGTCAAAGTTACAGAATCAGTGACACATGACATGCACACCATGATAGTTCCTGTATGGTTACATCATGTTAGTAACGAAGAGAATAAATTTTTAGTGTATGCCCTGCTGGATGAGCAGTCTGATGCTTCATTCATCAAGGAAAGCACTCTGAATAAATTGGGAGTTAGTGGACCATCAGTGTCACTCAATATCCACACAATAAGTGGAAAACAAATCACTGATTCTATCAAAATTCATGGACTTAAAGTAAGAGGTTATAATGAAGAAGTGGAAATATCAATCCCTTCAGCATATTCAACAGAAAACATTTCAGCTGGACGGAGTCAGATACCAAGGCCCGAGACTGCTTGTGACTGGCCCCACTTAAAGGCAATCTCTGACAAACTAATGAAATATGACCCAAACGTTGACATAGGACTCCTCATTGGTCTTGATTGTGCAGAAGCTATTATGGCAGAAGAGCAAATAGCAGGTGATAGTAAGAAGCATCCCTATGCTCGTAGGACAGAGCTAGGTTGGGGGATCATTGGTAAAATCTCACCCCATTCAAGTCCATTGGAGGATACAGTGGTAGTCTACAGAACAGTGACACAAGAAGTAGAAATCAATGAAGAAAAGAGGGTTAATTTCTTAGTGGTTCCTACTAAAACCAAAGAGATGATTAATCCTTCTCAAGTGAGAGATATGTTTGAACTTGACTTCAGTGATAGAAAGTCAGCTGACACTCCATTATCATATGAAGATAAAAGGTTTATGAGTAAGATGAAAGAAGGAGTACATCAGCTGAAGGATGGCCATTATGAGTTGCCCCTTCCTCTTAAAGATGATAAGGTCAAGCTTCCAAACAACAAACTATTAGCAGAGCAGAGACTCAAGAAGTTAAGAGCTAAACTTGAGAAGGATGATCAACACAAAAGTGATTACAAAGTGTTCATGGATGATATGATTACAAAAGGTTATGCAGAGGTTGTACCGACAAAGGATTTAGTTAGGAATGATGGTAAGGTCTGGTACATTCCACATCATGGAGTCTATCATCCGAGAAAGCCAAAGAAGTTGAGAGTTGTCTTTGACTGTAGTGCAAACTACAGGAACCAGTCATTAAACAGTCACCTGTTACAAGGCCCAGACCTTACCAACAAACTTATTGGAGTGTTGTGTAGGTTTAGGCAAGAAAGCATTGCACTTGTATGTGATATAGAAGCAATGTACCATCAAGTGAAAGTCAACCCAGAACACAGAGACATGTTAAGATTCCTTTGGTGGGAAAATGGTGACCTTAATAATGAGATAGCTGAATACAGGATGACAGCTCACCTGTTTGGAGCTACTTCATCTCCAAGTGTAGCGAACTTTGCTCTTTAGAAAGCTGCAGATGACTATGGATGTGGATCTGATGCAGCCAAGTTTGTAAGAAACAACTTTTATGTTGATGATGGTTTGAAGTCAGTAGCTACAATGGATGAAGCTGTCACTCTTATTCAGCAGAGCAAAGAATTATGTTACAAGGGAGGTTTTAACCTTCATAAGTTCTTGTCAAACAACAAAGATGTATTAGCTGCAATTTCTCCTCATGAGAGAGCAGATGGAATTAAAAGTTTGGATTTTAGTAAGAATGAAGACACACTGCCTATAGAAAGAACTTTGGGAGTTGAGTGGTGCATAGAATCTGACACATTTCAATTTAGAATAAAGCTGAAAGACAAGCCACTCACCAGGAGAGGCATTCTGTCAACAGTGAGCTCCATATATGATCCATTAGGTCTAGTGTCACCTCTCATACTGACTGGAAAGCAAATTTTACAAGGATTATGTAAGAATGCAGTTGATTGGGATGATGAGGTGCCAGATTATGTCAAACCTAAATGGATAAAATGGAAGGATGAGCTGCACAAACTAGATCAGTTAAAGGTACCTAGATGCTACAAACCTGATGACTTTGGGGAAGTAGAAAAGGTTGAACTCCATCACTTTTCAGATGCCTGTCAAGAGGGATATGGCCAGTGCTCATATATTAGATTAATTAGCAAGACTGGCCAAATTCATTGTGCATTAGTAATGGCAAAGTCACGTGTCACACCTCTAAAAACCATAACAATTCCCAGACTAGAACTAGCAGCAGCAGTGGTGTCAGTTAGAATCCATAAACTCTTGAAGGGAGAACTTGAGTATAATAATGTGGAAGAAGTATTTTGGACAGACAGCAAAGTAGTCCTTGGTTACATTGCAAATGAAGCAAAGAGATTCCATATATATGTTGCAAATAGAGTAGAAACAATAAGAGATCACACTTCACCAGATCAGTGGAAATTTGTAGAGACACAGTATAACCCCGCAGATCATGCATCTAGAGGCATGACAGCAGATGAATTGTGTAATAGCAAGATCTGGTGGAATGGCCCAGAATTCCTTTGGCAACATAGCAAAATGGATAGCCATTCCCAGTACAAGGTCATAAATGAGAATGATCCAGAAGTGAAGAAAGTTGTATGCCATGCTGTAGGTACACAACAGCCCACAGATATACTAGAAAGACTTTAGTATTTTTCAGATTGGTTTAAAGCAAAGAGGGCAGTTGCTGTATGCCTCAAGCTTCTGAACAGCTTCAGAGGAAAAGGTGATGGCACTACTAAAGTAAAGGGAAACACATATAAGCCAGTAAATGTAGCAGAAGTGTCAGAAGCTGAAAATGTAATTATAAAACAACTGCAAGCAAAGGCATTCCAGAAGGAAATAAATGTACTGAAATCATCTGCTAACCCTAATTCTTTAATTAAAGGAGACAATGGCAAGGGAACAAAAGTGATAGACAAGACCAGTTCCCTCTATAAGTTAGATCCCTTCATTGACAAAAATGGTATCATGAGAGTAGGAGGAAGATTGAGGCTTTCTAATTTGACAGATGAATCCAAACATCCAGTCATCCTCCCCAAAACATCTCACATAACCCAGCTGATAATATGCCACCATCACAAAAGGACAAATCATCAAGGCAGGGGCATAACTTTAAATGAAATCAGGTCATGTGGATACTGGATAGTAGGAGGATCATCCCTAGTATCAAGGCACATTTCAAAGTGCATTATCTGTCGTAAAGTTAGAAGTACAACACAGGGACAGAAGATGGCAGACCTGCCTATTGACAGACTAGAACCATCACCTCCTTTTACATACTCAGCAGTAGATTTCTTTGGCCCTTTCTATATCAAAGAGAGGCATAAAGAGCTTAAAAGATATGGAGTGCTCTTTACTTGCATGGCATGTAGAGCTGTGCACATAGAGACAGCCAACAGCATGGATACAAGTTCCTTCCTAAGTGCATACCGTCGCTTTGTAGGACGAAGAGGGCCTGTAAGACAGTTGAGATGTGACCAAGCAACTAACTTTGTAGGAGCCAAATCAGAGTATGAGAAATGCTTAAAAGAATTAAATAACAATAAAATCAGACAAGAACTCGTGAAAGATCAGTGTGACTGGATTGTTTTTAACATGAATGTACCCAATTCCAGTCACATGGGAGGTGTTTGGGAGAGGCAGATACGCACAGTGAGAAATGTACTCTCTGTGTTGCTTGATCAGCATGGTACTCAGTTAGATGACCAAGATCTGAGAACCTTCCTAGTTGAAGCAGAAAATATAGTTACACCGTTGACACCCAGTAATTTGTTAACTATGAAAACAAAGGTAGTACTGCCTCCTCCAAGCATTTTCATTAAGAAGGACCTGTACTGCATAAAGAGATGGCGCAGAGCACAATACCTGGCCAACCAGTTCTGGTCCAGGTGGAAAAAGGAGTATGTGCAATTCCTACAGCTTAGAAATAAGTGGACAACACCAAAGAGGAATCTCAGTGTAAATGACATAGTTATCATCAAAGATCAGAATTTAGCAAGGAACCAGTGGAAACTGGGAAGAGTAACAGAAGTATCTCCTGATCATGATGGCCTAGTAAGAAAGGTTAAGGTCCTGGTTTCAGACTGTAATCTCGACAACCAGGGAAGACACATAAAGGCAAACAGGACCATCATAGAGAGGCCAATACATAGTCTAGTATTGCTGTTAGAAGGTAATGCATAATAATAGACCGGAGCATCCCCGCCAAGGAGCCAATGTAACAAAACATATTATGTGCTAATCCTAGTTTTAAGGTACATACTAATCTTAATTTAAGGTAAATTGTTACACAATTTAGGGGAGCCATGTTACTGTGTGTAAAGCGTATGTACCTCATGTGATTATTCCTCGGCATATATAAGTGAAATGTTCAATAGTTTTCTATTTGCATGAAAACGTGTAATATGTGTGAGTATCAGTATTTAATGCTATATTAAGCACCGAAGCCGATGCTCACTTGTTGGTAGTGTGGGGTTAACCTGCTAGTCGCCTTCGGGCATCACTCACGGCCAAGTCGCGCTCAGACAAAGACGGGCAGGATGGTGACCGAGGTAAATACTTTAATTTTGTAGTAAAAACTGATTGTCATAGTGCTAAGTCAATTGCATGTATTGTTAATGAATATTGTAATATGTTGAAAGTGTTTAATATCAGTGTATAATGTTATTTTGTAAGAAATTGAGACCGAGAACTTGTTCGCAGTTCTTACGGTCATGCCTACCTCATCAATAAACGTCAGAGAGAGAACTGCCTTTCCTCGACCCTACGATGATGGGTGTGATCAGTAAAACAGATCACCTGAGAGCCAATTGATGCCCAGCCGGTGCGGCTACAATATATATATATATATATATATATATATATATATATATATATATATATATATATATATATATATATATATATAGATAGATAGATAGATAGATAGATAGATAGATAGATAGATAGATAAACAGGCTTTTTGTAGGATTATGTGTGTGTGTATATATATAGGGGAGAGCGGGGCTAGTTGCATCGCGGGTAAGTTGCATCAGTGAGCATAACTGGCAACTCAGTGGCTGCATTAGGGTGACAGGCGGTTCAAATGTGTGTTGGTCAGTGCGGACATCGCTGCGGCAGAGGGAGGTGGATTGCGCAAGTGCTCTTGAATTTATGAGAAATTTACTGATTTCGGCCTTGGTAAGTAATTTTTTTCGATTTCACAATTTTTCTTGTACCTCATATATATATATATATATATATATATATATATATGTAGTGCTGAGAAATTAATTATGTATATTTCTACTTTTCTTCCTAGGCTAGGGCCCATGTAGTGTGCAGGGGTGACCAGAATCTCAGTACCATGTGACTAACCCCTCCCCTTCCCCTCCTCTCCTCAGTGTCCTTTTGTCCTTGCTTTTTCCCCCCCCCCCTCAGCGTCACTGTGTTGACCACTTCTATAACAAATTTACCCCGTGAATAAACGTAATTTCTCCTGCTTGGCCAGGTTATAGAGGCGAATTTTTCACCTAATCCCAGAGAATGGGGAGCCCTTAATATGATAAAATTAATTCTATAATGGTAAGGTCTTAAACCAGCCCAAACAAATCCCAGATAATTACGCCACGCCAATGAGGTTGACGAATCTGATAAGTCTTCTTTGCTTCGCATCCCTGTCACCCCTGTTGCTACGCAAGCCGGGAAGAGATACCAGACTTTGACTAATTCCCCAATTGATTTCAAAAGTCCATTGAATTAAACTTCTTAAAGTAACAACTGTAAAGTAAACGGTAACTTAATTATTCATATTTTTCATCCCTGAATTCACAACCTAGTCGCCCCCCCCCCACTAAAAAACAAAATTAACTCTTAATAAATTTCCCCATTGGAAACCTTTATCCTTAGTTTCCCGCCGATTTCCTCACAAGCAAAGCCAGTCTCTCTCGGATTCTCCTCAGGTGAGCATGCAGTCTGATAATCTCCTCCTCCATTTCCTGTAATATTAAGTAAGTGTTTATTTAACAATAATTTACTAAAGCAGTCTCTCTCGGATTCTCCTCAGACCCTCTTGGATTCCCCTCAGATATTCCTGTTGATAAACTATTTCTGAGTGGATAGATATTCGCATTTTTTCGTTCTTTTTTTGTTGGTTTTCTCCACGGGACTAGTGAAACCACCTGGTTCGAGATCACCGTGTGAGACTGTCCTCAGGTATATACATACTTTTTGGGTATATATTTGTTATTTATTTATTTATTCTCTGGTCTCCCCCACAACTCAGTAGTCGCGAAAATATCTCCATCGTAGTTTTTATGTAATTGAAGAATACGCTACCATTTATTTTGTATTTCTGAATTGCTTTCTTTTTATTATTATTATTTCGGATTATTCCATTATTTATTAAAAATCATAAAAGTGTCAGTACTTGTATTTCTCTTAATCCAGTGATAGGATTTGTAATTAATCGTCTGCCACAAGAGAACATCACACCCCTTAGAGGGCACTAAACTGGTGGCAGCGGTGGGATTTATTTCGCGACTGACCGAAAGAGGTGGAGACTGGAAATAAGTGTAAATGTTGAAGGTGGCACTTGTAGGGCATAGCCAGATTCCCCGGCATCTAGAGGTAACAAATGTGCAAATTAGGATATTCAGAGCCCCTGGAGCAAAGGCTAGGACTTTCTTTGAGGATGATCGGTTAAATCGAGTACTCGAGTGGCAACATGACTTGACCATCTTGTGGATAGGCAGCAACGACATAGAAACATCTACCAATCCCGCTAGGATTTTCTCCGATGTTAAGAACATCATCAAAGAAATCACTGCCAAATGCCAATCACTAGTGCATGTCTGCCAAATTGAACCCAGGACCAACCCTAGGGGAATATCAGTGGAGAAATATAAGAAATTCCAAGTAGGAATCAATAATAGAGTAAAGAGAGCCCTGAAGACCCCAAACATTCATTTTAATAATATTCAATTTGTACAAGAACTGAGCGAGGATGGTGTTCACTGGGACGAGAGAGGCCAAGCTCAAGTAATCAGTAAGATCAAAAGAGTTATTGAAGGTCACAGTAGCAATAGAGAGGCAGTGGAGTAGAACACATTGTCCTGGAAGAAGAAAACCTGAGCGCATACTGTGTATCGCAGGTCACCTAACAATCACCCTGAGATATTGTGTTCTACACCCAGTACGTTAAACTTCCATGTGAGCAAAGATGACTGATAATGTTCGCCTCCCAAGGGGTGGATTAGACCCGTGGCAGGACTTAATGGATCATAACACCAGAGAGAGCCTGGGAGCAGTTAAACATGAAAGTAAAGGGAAAGACTTGAACACTTTAGAACAGGAAGTAGAGGAACTAAAGCAAATCTTAAATCAACAAAATCAGGTAATTGGGCGTTTGGCTAACATCCCTAATTTACACAGAGCACCTAGCACTCCCACCAAACCCCAAGATATCCCAATTCTTGAACTCCACCACCTACAAGGTCTTGACTCAACTACCCAATTGCAAATTTTCATTGAACTGGTGGAGCAAAGTAGCAATGAGGACACCCGCAAAGTGCAAATTGCAAAGAGTAGGGTCAGCAGCGAGCTCGCGGCTCTCATACATAACCATCAAACCTTACATCATTGTCACACCTGGAATAGTATTAAACAATTGCTTCTATCACAATTCTCCCAAGAGGTTAACTTTGACAGGGCGTGGAGAGACATAGACGCACAGACATATGATTGGGTAGAATCTCCCCAAGCATTTGCCAACAAATTCACTTGCAAATATGCCACTCTAGAGACGAGCTTTCCAGGAGAGAAACTCCCTAAATGTAAGAAAATTATCAAAAGAAAGTTGTGGCAGGGCTTAACCCAAGAAGCAAAGGCTAGACTAGAAGGTTTCCTGGATGAGGATTATCCTCTTGATAAATTTATTGACAGGGTAGAACATGAGCGCCAACTGCTCGAGGCTGCCCATACTTCCCCCATTGCTAGAATTAAACCTGAACTGGAAAAATCTAATTCAAAACTCATTGGTAGCCCTGACCCAATAACTCAAAATCCCCCAGACCTAACAAATGCAACATCCAAGGAATCAAAGGAAATTTGGGAACTTAAGCAGCAGATTAAAAGTCTCACTGATCAAGTAGGAAGGTTGAGAACCTCCCCCTCTCCAACACAACCCGCTAAATATTGCTCACACTGTCGAACCCATAGTCACACGCTGAGGGAGTGCTGGAGAAAACCTGCCCGTGGATCATGCTTTGACTGTAGACAGCATGGGTGCTGGAGAGGAAATAAAAACTGCCCCGGAAAACCAAATCAGAATATATGACTCACCCAGGGATTCACATCCCCCGCTATCAATCTCATAGTTAACAAGAAAATTCTTAAAGCTGTCATTGACACTGGTAGCGGCTATACTTTAATCACAGAGGCTGCGGTAAAGAAATTAGAAGGAGCTATATCACAAAGGCGAGCAGTACCTATACTACAAGGGGTAACTGGTTCACCCTTACGAATCTTGGGGATGACCTTACTAGAGATAGGAGTAGGTGAAGAGACTATACACAAACAATGGTGCCCTGTAGTCCCGAATAGCTACCTTGACGCTGACGTCTTACTCGGGACAGACATACTTTCACAAGCTCCTTTTCAATGGAATGGTAAGACAAATACAGTAAAGTGGGGTAAAACCACATACCTTGTTAATCATATCAAAAGGCAGAAAGGCAAGGTGGAACGAGTTCACGAGGTACCTATTCTTCCTACCACTCCCAGTCAAACAGAACACATCCGTCTAACTCATACCATCAAACTTGATCCCTACCGAGCTCAGTTTCTTCCTATCTCGGTGAAAGAAAACCCAGGAGAAACTTTGTTAATCCAGCCTCAGCCATGTTTAACGCCTAATCATCACCCCTTGATTGTGACAGTAGATGAGAATAAAAAGGTCCCCCTCCCATTTATTAATGATACTAAGGGCCGGAAAACAATCAAACCAGGAACCCTATTAGGCACTTTTGAAAACATCTCCTCCCCGACGATCAGAGTCATCCACCAAAAGCAAGCCACTCCTTCCCTAGAAATCCACAATGATCTGTTGCCACACAATGACCAAACAAGGTGTCAGGAATCAAAGAGTAGGCCACAAAG
This sequence comes from Scylla paramamosain, assembly GCF_035594125.1. Classification (NCBI taxonomy): domain Eukaryota; kingdom Metazoa; phylum Arthropoda; class Malacostraca; order Decapoda; family Portunidae; genus Scylla; species Scylla paramamosain. The sequence continues at coordinate 11,808,871 of NC_087154.1, forward strand.
ACTCGAGGAGTTGATAAGACAACAGAAATGGAGTAACCTTACTAGAGAGCAGAAAACAATCTTAAAAAATATCATTCTCAATCACCATGATTTATTCATAGTAGACAAAAACGAACTTGGATTAATGAAAGGGCCTCCTGCTAAAATTAATATCTCTAATCCAGAGCCTAGTCGTGGTCCTAGGTACCGATACCCCGAGGAAGCAAAAACCCTGATATCAAACATGTTAACAGATATGGAGAACAGAGATATCATTGAAAAATCTACATCTGCATGGCTCTCTCCTATAGTATTAGTCAATAAACCGGATGGAAGTAAAAGAATGTGCCTTGACTACCGACATGTCAACAAACACCTAACTACTGATATTTACCCGCTTCCCCGCCTAGAAGAATTAGTTGAACAAGCAGCTGGCCATCAGTTCTATGCCACGCTAGATATGAGGGAGGCTTATTTTCAAATTCTATTGGAGGAAGGTAGCAGAGACCTCACAGCCTTCAGTGATGGGGTGACTCTCTATAGGTTTAAAAGGCTACCTTTTGGATTAAGCTGTTCTCCAGCTATCTTTACTAGACATATGGCCTCATTGTTAGCTCCTCTCGTGAAGAAGGGTTGGATGAAAAATTACTTAGACGACCTAATCATTTGGGCTTCAGACTTCACCACACTCAGTGAAAGACTCAGTGAAACTTTCGCTTTACTTAAAGAAAACGGAGTCAAGCTTAACTTATCTAAATGCGAAATGGCAAAGACTGAAGTTACGTTTCTTGGTCATAAAATTTCACAAGAAGGTAGTCAACCCGACCCAAAGAATGTAGAGGCAGTATTGGAAATGAAACCGCCCACTAAGGTCAAGGAAGTGAGACGATTTCTAGGTATGGCAGGATTTTATAGGAAACACATCAGTAATTTCGCTCAAATAGCCACTCCACTTACCAACCTAACGAAAAAAGATCAACCTTTCCTTTGGACAGACAAGTGTCAGGAGGCATTCGATACCTTAAAAAGATCTCTTGCCCAGGCCCCTATACTAGCAAGAGCGCAAAGTAACCAGCCGTTCATTTTAACAACTGATGCCAGTAATACCCACGTAGGAGGCGTCTTAAGTCAAACTCAGGAGGATGGGTCCGTCAGACCTTTGGGCTATTTTTCAAAAAAATTAAACTCCACTGAGAATAGGTACTCAGCTACAGATAAAGAAGCCTTGGCAGTACTTCTCTCTTGTAGACATTTCCATCATTATTTGTGGGGAACTAGCTTCACTATATTCACAGATCATCAGCCCCTTACTAGTATATTTAAGAGAAAGACCAAATCTGCCAGGATGAACCGCTGGATACTAGAGATGAGAGAATACCAATACAACATCCAATATGTGAAGGGAAAGTATAACTACGTGGCCGATCAGCTCTCTCGCCCAGTGAGGATCATTCAGCGATGTCCTACTCCAAACTATTTAGGCCTGACTTTAGAACAAATCAAGATTCAACAAAGGGAAGAAATTAAGTGGAGAGACATGATAGAGTATCTGGAAGGAGGGTCTATACCTACCAAAAAGTATCATAAGAGTATATTGCACCAGTTCACTATAATTGATGAGTTGCTGTACTACGCTAAGGAAAACATTGATGGCAGCATTCATTATTCATTGGTAGTTCCTCAGGTTCTGATTCCTAAAGCTTTAGAACATGCACATGAGCTTTCTGGCCACCTGGGTCAGAAAAAGACAATTAAAAAGGCCGAAGAATTGTTTTACTGGTGTAATCTCAAGTTTGACGTAACCCAGTACGTAAAGAATTGCCTTACCTGTCAAAGATTTAAAACCTCTCCAGGGTTACAGCAGCCTTATCAGGAATTACCTTCAGTAGAGAAGCCCTTAGATAGGATAGGTATAGACCTGACGGATATGATTGCAGGCAGTGGTGGCTACCGATATGTGTTGACTATCGTAGATCACTTTAGCCGATTTGTGAAGTTCTATCCACTCAAAAACAAACTATCAGAGGGAATTGTAGAGGCGCTGCAGCAGTACATTACCGACTTCGGGACTCCTCACTCCATCGTCCTGGACAACGGGGGCGAGTTCACCTCCCAGATCTTCCAACAATTCTGCCAGCAACACCTCATCACCCTCTGTTACACCACTCCCTACCACCCGCAAGGGAACGCCATCACCGAACGACTCCATCGCACGCTCAAATCCATCTTGGCTTCCATGTGTCGAGGTTACCCGCTACGGTGGCCTCGCCTACTCCCTGTGTGTCAGGCCACTATGAATGCCGCCGTCCATACCAGTATCGCCCAACAACCTTTCTTCGCGTTTTTCTCCCGGCATGCGCCCCGAGTGGTGGGTGCCAGGCTACCCGCAGTTGATGGTGACGAGCAAGACGTGGATGTGGTCCGCCGGCTGATCCGGGAAACACACGAGAAAATGACTCGGAAATACCGTAATGCGGCCAACAGGAAACGCAAGGAGCAGAAGGTAGACATTGGGGCGTTGGTGTGGGTGAAGCGAGAAACTACAGAGTCAGGAGTGTGTAAGAAACTGTGTGTTCGTTGGGACGGCCCATATAAGGTGGTGGAAGTTTTAAGAGGAGGCGGTGGTTATGTGGTGAAAGACCCTTTCTCGGGAAAGATGGTGCAAAGAGCGGCAGAAAAGATCAAACAGTTTCACAGTGAGGAAGAGTACGTAGTTGCAGCTCAAGACACAGTGTTCCAACCTGATATAGAAACTGAAGTGTTACCGCCTAGAGTGCGTAACCGTCCCAGACGCTATATTGAGGAATGTTAATGTCGCTGGAAAGACGGTATAGAAAAGAGCAGAGTGCTTGGGGTAAATAGAGTCCCCCCCCCTTACTTTTGCATGGTCTGGCTGGACTGGTTGTAATGAATCGTGGTATGACGGGTATGGGTACTATGTGAGAGGTGATGTAAGAATTTGAGAAGGAATAAGGAACCACTTTAATTCGCAGACTACTACTGCACTCGACAATCCGTTCGGGCCATTCTGTGGTGGATTACTTCAGGACGTGGCGAGCGCTTCGCGTAATCATCTATAGTATCTCGTGGTATGAGTGAATGTGTGGATGAGTAAATGACTGTCCGAGTGGAAGGAACCGAGTACTGGGGTGGCCGAATCTCGTTTCAGAGAGTGACGGAGTGACTTAAGGTTAAGTCCTCACACCACAGGAGGTCAAGAGGCTGGTTGGGGTGGAATTTCTTTTCTTTTTCCTTGAGATGAGAGAAAGAGCCGAGTTATGTCTCCAAGGGACATTGTGGTGATATGGCCCACAAGCCATTGTATGGGAGAGAATGTCAGAGTTATTTCCCGACAGAGATCACGTGCAGTTCGTCAGCCTGGCTTGGTTATGTGGTGGTGAGGGGAGTTTCTAATTACTCGGATGTGAAGGTGTTATTTTTTTTTTTTTGGTAAGGAGAAAAGAGAGAGGTGAAAAATTCTAGAACGGATGAAAGGCTCGTGTAGTGCTGAGAAATTAATTATGTATATTTCTACTTTTCTTCCTAGGCTAGGGCCCATGTAGTGTGCAGGGGTGACCAGAATCTCAGTACCATGTGACTAACCCCTCCCCTTCCCCTCCTCTCCTCAGTGTCCTTTTGTCCTTGCTTTTCCCCCCCCCCCCCCTCAGCGTCACTGTGTTGACCACTTCTATAACAAATTTACCCCGTGAATAAACGTAATTTCTCCTGCTTGGCCAGGTTATAGAGGCGAATTTTTCACCTAATCCCAGAGAATGGGGAGCCCTTAATATGATAAAATTAATTCTATAATGGTAAGGTCTTAAACCAGCCCAAACAAATCCCAGATAATTACGCCGCGCCAATGAGGTTGACGAATCTGATAAGTCTTCTTTGCTTCGCATCCCTGTCACCCCTGTTGCTACACAAGCCGGGAAGAGATACCAGACTTTGACTAATTCCCCAATTGATTTCAAAAGTCCATTGAATTAAACTTCTTAAAGTAACAACTGTAAAGTAAACGGTAACTTAATTATTCATATTTTTCATCCCTGAATTCACAACCTAGTCGCCCCCCCCCCCACTAAAAAACAAAATTAACTCTTAATAAATTTCCCCATTGGAAACCTTTATCCTTAGTTTCCCGCCGATTTCCTCACAAGCAAAGCCAGTCTCTCTCGGATTCTCCTCAGGTGAGCATGCAGTCTGATAATCTCCTCCTCCATTTCCTGTAATATTAAGTAAGTGTTTATTTAACAATAATTTACTAAAGCAGTCTCTCTCGGATTCTCCTCAGACCCTCTTGGATTCCCCTCAGATATTCCTGTTGATAAACTATTTCTGAGTGGATAGATATTCGCATTTTTTCGTTCTTTTTTTGTTGGTTTTCTCCACGGGACTAGTGAAACCACCTGGTTCGAGATCACCGTGTGAGACTGTCCTCAGGTATATACATACTTTTTGGGTATATATTTGTTATTTATTTATTTATTCTCTGGTCTCCCCCACAACTCAGTAGTCGCGAAAATATCTCCATCGTAGTTTTTATGTAATTGAAGAATACGCTACCATTTATTTTGTATTTCTGAATTGCTTTCTTTTTATTATTATTATTTCGGATTATTCCATTATTTATTAAAAATCATAAAAGTGTCAGTACTTGTATTTCTCTTAATCCAGTGATAGGATTTGTAATTAATCGTCTGCCACAAGAGAACATCACACCCCTTAGAGGGCACTATATATATATATATATATATATATATATATATATATATATATATATATATATATATATATATATATATATATATATATATATATATATATTAGTAACAGTGTTTTGAAAATAGCTATATAATTCTGTACTATATGCAATTATTTCTCTTACAAATTTGCATTAGAATGACCGTTAGTATATATTTAGCTGACGATCAAATTTTGGTTGCTGTGAGGGGGCAAGTTGAATCATTCGTGACGGGGCAAGTTGAATCATGATTCAACTTGCCCCATTAGTAAATTTATTTCATTATTATAGTTAGACTATTCTTATGCATTCAACTCGTTTTATTTATTTCAGAAATGGTTCGGAACTACAAAAGAAAGACTGAACGTGGGTCAGCAACACCCCAACTAATGCAGGAGGCTGCTGATTTTGTTCGAAATAAGAATAAATCAGTGAGAGAGTCCGCACAACTGTTTGGTGTCCACTACTCAACCTTACAACGATTTATTCACAAAACCTCTGGCAACACTGCTAAAAACAATACACATGTAGGATATGCCAAACCAAGACAAGTATTTACATGTGAGCAGGAAGAAGAATTAGTATCCTATCTGAAAACAGCAGCAGCAATTTATTTTGGTTTTTCTCTGAGAGAAGTCAAGGAACTGGCTTTCAAATGCGCCAATGAAGCAAAGATAGAAATGCCTGATAATAGGCGCAATGATAAATATGCTGGAAAAGACTGGTTTTCAGGTTTCATGAAGCGACATGGACAAGAACTCTCAATTAGACAACCTGAAGCGACAAGTTTGTCCAGAGCTACAAGTTTCAACAAGCATAATGTAGATGAACATTGGTTTTCTTCCACTTCTGCATCAATGGAACCCCATCCTTCCTCTTCTACAGCCAGTGAACCCCTTCCTTCCACTTCAACTGCAGTAGGACCACAACCAGCAGTAGCTTCTTTCATTACTGATCAAGTTGAAACTGCAAATGTTGGTGAGTCTTCCCTTTGCCCAGAAAAAATCATGCCACATCCAAAAGCAACACCTCGGAAAAAGAAATGTAATACAGGCAGAAAAGCACGTAAAAGTGCCATATTAACAGACACACCTGAAAGAAATGCTCTGTTTGCTGAAGCCATTAAGAAAAAAAACAAAAAGAATGATGTCAAAGAAAAGAAAGCCACCAAGAAAAGGAAGCAGGAGTTTTTACACAAAGTTCGATCCAAAAAACCTGTTGAAAAGTACGACATATCCAGCTCAGACGACGAAGACTGGTATTGTCTGATTTGTGTAGAACCATATTCCACTAGCAGGCCCCGGGAGAAATGGATTCAATGTAGTACATGCAGAGGATGGTCTCATGAGGAATGTTTGGGAACAGATGGAGGTATAATTTTATATTATATTTGTCATAACTGTGAATCTGATGATGAATAAATTTAAGGTTCATCGGTTCAGTTTATTGTGGATTTCTATTTTCTTATCATTTAAATAAACTCAAAAGTTATAGTTTGTTTATGATGCAACTTGCCCCTCATACTGATGCAACTTGCCCCGCAGATGGGGTAAGTTGCATCAAATATTTTTTTAGATATATATCAAAATTAAGTATATAAGAAATGATTTTCATTAATATCTACGCATGTGAACTTGATGATGAGGTCTAGCATATTTATATACGACAACTGAATTTTACTTGAATGAATTATACACAATTCTGTAGAAGGAAATGTAAAATTTGATGCAACTAGTCCCATATATATATATATATATATATATATATATATATATATATATATATATATATATATATATATATATATATATATATATATTATTTAACATATCAAAAGTTATTTCTATATCATATTGATAAATAAGGTCTATAAATACATATGCATAAAATATGTAAAAGTAGTCAAGCCTAACCCGTTCATTTCCTGTATAGTAAAAGTTAACACAGGCTTTTCCAACCGGACCAACCTATATCAGCATGACCTAAACAAGTGTCTGTTCTTTATTAACAGAAAGTGTCAAAATCTTTCAAGACCTAACTCCCCTCGTGCCTTCTGGCACCTAGCCAAAAACATCTCCAATAATTTTCCTTCTTCATTTTTCCCTCCTTTATTTCAAAATTTATGGCACTACTGCGAACTCTTTCATTTCTAAAGCTGAACTCTTCGCTCAAACCTTTGCTAAAAACTCTACCTTGGATAATTCAGGGTTTGTTCTTCCCTATCCTTCACCCTCTGACTACTTCATGCAATCCATTAAAGTCCTTCTTAGTGATGTTTTCCATGCCCTCACTGGCCTAAACCCTCAGAAGGTTTATGAACCTGATAGGATCCCTCCTATTGTTTTCCAAAACTGTGTCTCCGTGTTTACACCTTGCCTAGTCAAACTCCTCCAACTCTGTCTATCAACAAACAAAATTTCCCTCTTGCTGGAAGTCTGCCTAAATCCAGCCTGTTCCTAAAAAGGGTGACCATTCCAGCTCCTCAAACTACCGTCCTATTGTTTTAATTTCCTGCCTTTCTAAAGTTTTTAATCTATCCTCAGCAGGAGGAAGAGGCAGAAGGCACCTGCTGAAACGAAAATTACAACCAATGAGGTCTAAAGCACTGGATCAGGGGATGCTGTGAACTTATCATTAAACCCAGCTGTGACCTCACTGAATGTTTCCCTTTGTGTCTCACAACACAAGGGGTCAGTCACAGCCTGCCCTCTAAAGACAACTCTCTTCCTCCACACAAAACTACAAGCACCTAATAACACACACACACACTCTTCACTCAAAATTTCAAAATTATCATGGCGACTCCTACACCAGCCTCGGAGTCCTCATCTGGGGAGGGGACCATAAATGTCCCCAGGTCGGTCTGCCCTTTTGATGACGACCCTAAGTGTCTTGACATCCCCCTCAACTTTTTCTTCATTAACTTCTGCAACATTCGCGGTCTAAGGTCCAATTTTCAATCTGTAGAACACCACCTCTCTTGTAAAACCTCATTTTCTTTTTCTCACTGAAACTCGGGTGTCTGAGGTAACTGACAGTACCCCCTTTTCTGTTCCCTCCTACTTTCTCTATCCTCATTTTCGATCCAAAGCTTTATGTTGCGTTTATGTGCGCAACGACTTAACCTGATATCGTGCCCACACTCTTGAATCTTCCGAGTTTTCCACCATCTGGCTACGACTAAAGAGTCACTTTCAAACTAAATATTATTTGTGCTGTATACCTCTCACCTAACTCCTCTGACTATAAGAAATTCTTTGACTACTTAACTTCCAAAGTGGAGAACATTCTGACTCTCTTCTCCATTCTTGGAGACTTCAATGTTCACCACCAGCTTTGGCTTTCCTCTCCCTTCACTGAGCATCCTGGTGAAGTAGCCTTCAACTTTGCTATCCTCCATGACCTAGAGCAATTGGTGCAACACCCTACTGGTATTCCTGACTGTCTTGGAGATACGCCCAACATTCTTGACCTTTTCCTGACTTCTAATCCTTCTGCTTATGCTGTCACCCTTTCTTCTCCGTTGGGCTCCTCTGATCACAATCTCATATATGTATCTTGTCCTATCGCTCCAATCCCTCCTCAGGATCCCCCTAAGCGAAGGTGCCTCTGGCGTTTTGCCTCTGCTAGTTGGGGGGACCTGAGGAGGTATTTTTCTGATTTTCCTTGGAATGACTACTGCTTCTGTGTCAGAGACCCATCTTTGTGTGCTGAGCGCATAACAGAGGTGATAGTGTCTGGCATGGAGGCTTACATTCCTCATTCTTTTTCTCGACCTAAACCTTCTAAACCTTGGTTTAACACAGCTTGTTCTCGTGCTATACGTGATAGGGACGTGGCCCACAAAAGGTACTTAAGCCTTCCATCACCAGAATCTCATGCACTTTATATTTCTGCCCGGAACCATGCCAAGTCTGTTCTCCAACTGGCTAAAAACTCCTTCATTAATAGAAAGTGTCAAAATCTTTCAAGATCTAACTCCCCTCATGACTTATGACATCCAGCCAAAAATATCTCCAATAACTTTGCTTCTTCTTCTTTCCCACCTTTATTTCAACCAGATGGCACCACTGCTATCACATCTATTTCTAAAGCTGAACTCTTCGCTCAAACCTTTGCTAAAAACTCTATCTTGGACGATTCTGGGCTTTTCCTCCCTCTCCTCCACCTTCTGACTACTTCATGCTACCTATTAAAATTCCTTGCAATGACGTTTTCCATGCATTCGTTGGCCTAAACCTTCGGAAGGCTTATGGACCTGATGAGGTCCCTCCTATTGTTCTCCGAAACTGTGCCTCCATGCTTGCACCTTGCCTAGTCAAAGTCTTTCAGCTCTGTCTGTCAACATCTACCTTTCCTTCTTGCTGGAAGTTTGCTACATTCATCCTGATCCTAAAAAGGGTGACCGTTCTAATCCCTCAAACTACCGTCCTATTGCTTTAATTTCCTGCCTATTTAAAGTTTTTGAATCTATCCTCAACAGGAAGATTCTTAAACATCTATCACTTCACAACCTTCTATCTGATCGCCAATATGGTTTCAGTCAAGATCGCTCTACTGGTGATCCTCTGGCTTTCCTTACTGAGTCTTGATCATCCTCTTTTAGAGATTTTGATGAAACTTTTGTTGTTGCCTTGGATATATCAAAAGCTTTTGATAAAGTCTGGCACAAAGCTTTGATTTCCAAACTACCTTCCTATGGCTTCTATCCTTCTCCCTGTAACTTCATCTCAAGTTTCCTTTCTGACCGTTCTGTTGCTGCTGTGGTAGACGGTCACTGTTCTTCTCCTATATCTATTAACAGTGGTGTTCCTCAGGGTTCTGTCCTGTCACCCACTCTCATCCTATTACTTATCAATAAACTTCTAAACCAAACTTCTTGTCTTATCCATTCCTACGCTGATGATACCACCCTGCACTTTCCTGTATCTTTTTATAGATGTCCAACCCTTCAGGAAGTAAACAGTTCATGCCGGGAAGCCACAGAACGCCTGACTTCTGATCTTTCTAAAATCTCGAATTGGGGCAGAGCAAACTTGGTATTGTTCAATGCCTCAAAAACTCAATTCCACCGTCTATCAGCTTGACACAACCTTCCAGACAACTATCCCCTCTTCTTCAATGACACTTAACTGTCCCCCTCTTCTACACTGAACATCCTCGGTCTGTCCTTTACTTATAATCTGAACTGGAAACTTCACATCTCATCTCTAGCTAAAACAGCTCCTATGAAGTTAGGCATTCTGAGATGTCTCCATCAGTTTTTCTCATCCCTCCAGCTGCTAACTCTGTACAAGGGCCTTATGAAATACCTTATGAGATGTACAAAAATGGAGGGGAAGTTGTGACTGATAGAATGACTGAGTTATTTAACCAGGTGTGGGAGGAGGAGAGAGTGCTGAGAATGTGGAATGAATGCAGGGTGACTCTGCTGCATAAGGGAGGGTACAAGAGTAAAAATTAGTTGAAAAAATTACAGGCCAAGTGCGTCAGTGGTTAAAGTTTTCAGTGCAGTGTTGAATGAGAGATTGTGTAAGTGGACTGAGAGAGCTGGAGTGTTAAGTGAGGAACAGAATGGGTTTTGTGTAGACAGAAGAGCAGAAGATATGTTATCTTCTGCTCTTCTGTCTACTTTGAGGTGAATGAAATTATTGAAAGAAAGAAGAAGGATGGTATTAAACTGTACTAGACATAGAGAAAGCTTATGATAGTGTGAGTAGAGAAATGCCAGGTAGAGTCTTGGAAAAGATTGATTTGAGTGCAAAGATAGTTAACATAGTGCAAAGTATGTATGTGGACACAAGAGCTAGATACAGACTAGGAAATATAGAAATAAACTGAGTAAAGAGTGAGAGAGGAGTTAGGCACCAACCCTTTTTTAGCTTGTATAGAGTGGAGTTAGCAGTCAGAATGAGAAGAATGAATATGGGAGTGAGTGTGGGAAATGATAAGATATGTGTGCTTTTTTTTATGTAGATGATGTAGTGATTATGAGTGAATCGGCAGATGAGCCTCAAAGTTTGTTTGATGTTGTAGATGGGTATGGAAGGGACTTTGGTTTGATATTTAGCAGCAAGAAAAGCAAGATCATGACTGTGAATAGGTCGGGGGATAAGAGAAATTGAGTGTGGGGACTGGGAGAAAATGTGTTGTAACAGACAGATGAATGCAAGTACCTGGGAATGTGGATGAGTCCGAATGGCTGTGTGAAGGCAAAGAATGAAAAGATAAGCATGGTGAACCAGTGGTTGGGTCGTCTAGGAAGTGCATCAAGGATGAGATCAGGTATATATGACTTGCTGCAAGAAGTTTCTAAGAGCGTAGCTATTCGGAGGATTATGTATGGTATGGATGTAATTGCGTGGAATGAAAATTAATCAGAAAAATTAGAAGACAGAATAGAGTAGCAAGGATGGCACTTAATGCACCAAGGATGGCACTTAATGCAGCAATAGAGTCCTTGAGAGGGGACATGGGTTGGAGTACTTTAAGAGAGAGAGACATGCAAAAGCAACGTTGAGGTACAAAGCAAGATTAAGGCAAATGGATGATGCGAGACTAGTGAGAAAGGTGTTTCTGTGGAATGTTAGGAGTAGTAGGTGGGAGAAGAAGTGTGTTAAGGTGGTAGTAAAGAGTGGTTTGGAAAGTAATTGGGCTTTTCATTGATTTGAGGGAAGGCATGTTGAGAGTGACTGGAGTATGATTGTCAGAAATGGAGAGGGTTTAGAATGGGATGTAAGAAAGTGGAAAAATGAGATAGAATGGTGAAGCATGTGGGATTGAGTGAATGGCAGTATAAGATGGAATGTTACTGTATGTAAAGCGTATGTACCTCATGTCATTATTCCTCGGCATTTATAAGTGAAATGTTCAATAGTTTTCTATTTGCATGAAAACGTGTAATATGTGTAAGTATCAGTATTCAATGCTATATTAAGCACCGAAGCCGATGCTCACTTGTTGGTAGTGTGGGGTTAACCTGCTAGTCGCCTGCGGGCATCACTCACGGCCAAGTCGCGCTCAGACAAAGACGGCCAGGATGGTGACCGAGGTAAATAGTTTAATTTTGTAGTAAAAACTGATTGTCATAGTGCCAAGTCAATTGCATGTATTGTTAATGAATATTGTAATATGTTGAAAGTGTTTAATATCCGTGTATAATGTTATTTTGTAAGAAATTGAGACCGAGAACTTGTTCGCAGTTCTTGCGGTCATGCCTACCTCATCAATAAACGTGTCAGGGAGAACTGCCTTTCCTCGATCCTACGATGATGGGTGTGATCAGTAAAACAGATCACCTGAGAGCCAATTGATGCCCAGCCGGTGCGGCTACATGGAACATAAGAGTACTTTGGAGTAGTATTGAGAAAAAAGGCCCCTATGTATAAAAAGTGGTATGACGCAAGCCTGGGCGGTGATCTCTTCTGAGCAAGGGCACAGTTCATGGATGTGAATGCAAGGAATTACAGATGGTCCGAGTCCCACAGCAAAGTGTGCTAGAAGTGTGACATGGGAGAGGATGAGACGGTGGAGCATGTGGTGCTGGAGTGTGTGAAGTATGCCAGAGACAAGAATGAGATGATGCAAGTGGTGCTGAAGGAATTGGGGCATGCTAGAGTGGAGAAGACAGGAAGGGAATTGATGGTATTGCTGCTGGGACTGTGTGGGGAGACGAATGAAAGGATGATTGAGGCTGTGAAAGAGTTCCTGGAGAAAATGTGGCATGCTAGATGTAGGAACTAGTTGTATGATAGATGCTGTATGACTCTGTATGCCGTTTTCTCTTCTCGTTCTTTTTTTTTTATCCTTTCAGGAGTGCCGGTGAGAAGGCAGTCTTAGGAGGAATCCTGAGCCACCTATAAGATCAAGATCAAGACAAAGCACAGCAGTAGAAGCCAGAATAGAGTAGCAAGGATGGCACTGAGTGCACCTAGGTGCACAGCAGTTGAAGCCTTGAGAGGTGACATGGGATGGAGCACCTTTAGAGAAAGACTCATAAAAGCCACACTTGGGTACAAGATTGGGCTTGAGAGAATGGATGATGCAAGAATAGCAAGGAAGGTGTACCTGTGGAAGCAAATGGAGGAAGAGATGCATGAGAATGACAGACAGGAATGGATTGCAAGTTGTGTGGGCGATAAGAATGGCAGGGAGGAATCAAAATGAGCGTGAATGGGTGGTAACAAGAGGAGGCAGAGTGGGAGCCGAATGGGATGTGAGAAAATGGAAGAATGAGATAGACAAAGAAGTGAAATGTGTGGAACTGAATGAATGGAAGAATGAGATGGAAAGAAAAAAGACCCTGGAATGGTACAAGGAGAAAGGGGCCCCGAGGTATGAAAGGTGGTATGATGGAAGCCTGGGCGGTGATCTTCTCTTCCGAGCGAGGGCACAGTATATGGATGTGAATGCAAGGAGTTACAGGTGGTTTGAGTCCCAAAGCAAAGTGTGCCAGATGGAGAGGATGAGACGGTGGAATATGTGGTGCTGGAGTGTGTGAAGTATGCCAGAGACAGGAATGAGATGATGCAAGTGATACTGACTGAGTTAGGGCATGATAGGAATGAAAGAGTGGAGAAGACAGGAAAGGAATGGATGTTGTTGTTGCTGGGACTGTGTAGAGAGGCGAATGAAAGGATGATTGAGGCGGTGAAAGAGTTTCTGGAGAGAATGTGGCGTGCCAGATGTAGGAACAATTAGTGTAGAGGATGCTGTTCGTTTTTTTTTTTTTTTTCTTTTTTTTTTCCTCTCTACTGGAGTTGCCGATCCAAAGGCCTGGCTCATGAGTGATCCTGAGCCATCTGTACCATCAAGATCAAGATAATTTAGGGAAAGCCTCACAAAAGTGACACTTGGGTACAAGATCAGCCTTGAGAGAATGGATAATACAAGAATAGCAAGAAAGATGTATCTGTGGAATGAAAATGAAAGTAAATAGAGGAAGAGGTACATGAGAATGACAGACGGGAGTGGATTACAAGTTATGTGGGCGATGATAATGGCTGGGAGGAATCAATATGAGTGTGAATGGCTGGTAACAAGAGGAGGCAGAGTGGGAACTGAATGGGTTTTGAGAAAATTGAAGAATGAGATAGATAGAGAAGTGAAATGTGTGTAACTGAATGAATGGAAGAATGAGATGGATAGAAAGAGGGCCTGGAATGATACAAGGAAAAGGAGACCCTGATGCATGAAAGGTGGTATGATTGAAGCCTGGGCGGTGATCTCTTCCGAGCGAGGGCACAGTATGTGGATGTGAATGTAAGGAATTACAGATGGTCTGAATCCCGCAGCAAAGTGTGTCAGATGTGTGACATGGGAGAGGATGAGACAGTGAAGCATGTGATGCTGGGATGTGTTAAGTATGCAAGAGACAGGGATGAGATGATGCAAGTTATTCTGACTGAGTTAGGGCATAATAGGAATGAAAGTGGAGAAGACAGGAAGTATGATTGAGGAGGTGAAAGATTCTGGAGAGAATGTGGCGTGCCAGATGTAGGAACAATTAGTGTAGAGGATGCTGTTCGTTTTTCTATTTTTTCCTCTACTGGAGTTGCCGATCCAGAGGCCTGGCTTAGGAGTGATCCCGGGCCACCTGTACCCTCAAGATCAAGATCAAAATCAGATAAACACGTCGTGATGTCGGCAATACTCCAGAGGTTTATTTCGGTAAGAAATGTATGACCGCTATTATCGTGGTGGAAATCTGAAACTGGGGTATGACGAATTAAAAAGGGAAGATTGCCAGTGATAGCAGGGTCGAGAATTAGCGAGTTTCATCTTCAAAATGTTTGCGGTGGAAGCAAATCATATTGTTTTGTTAGTGAGTAGTAACGATGGGGGATTTTGGAAAGAACTCACTGACTTTATTTCTGGGCAAATCAACATAATGAAAGGATTAACTGAAGTCAATGAACTGAATTAATCTAGACCTACCCTAACCTCACCTTGGATAGAAACACAAATAGTGAAATAAGGAGTAGCGTTTTCATGTGAGGGCATATGTTAGCTTAGATTAAGTTTAGATTGATATCATGTATTATTTTAGAAGAGGACCATAATGCTCTACACATTTAGGAATATTATTTTTGATTACCTTAATGGATACAGAGACACTTACTATATTGAAGTCTGTCGCAAATTAATAGTTTTCGTGATATAAGGAATGTTTTTTAGGTGATACATGTAGGTTAGGTCAGGTTAAGTTAAATTAGGTTAGGTTAGATCAAGTTAGGTTCAGTTTACTTACGTCACATTAGGTTAGGTCAGCTTAGGGTATTAGTGCAGTTTCAACCAATACACTGTACATAACTATAGCCCTTCGCAGGCTCTACATCTCACTGTTTGGATAATTTTTAACCCCATTTTACCCTGTTGGAAATTAATAATTTCAGATGAGAATTTCAAAGGTTAAAGTCAATTCTAGCTTAGATCCACCTCCAGTTGTCTCTCATAGGATACTGAGTGTGTTCATATGTTTGTTATCAGTGGTGCGCATGCTCGATGGCAGTGTGATGTTGAATCACATGTTAAGACCTATGATGACTTGGGGTTACTTGCTTCAAATCAGGTTACACAGAAATTTTTCAATCAATTAAATATAGGCACATATGTTTAGAGGAGGAAGGAGAACCCATAACTGTCTGTACTGTATCAGTTAGACCATAGCTATGTAAGAGACATGTGCTGGCTATGAATATATGAAATGGCAGTTTACCACTAGTCTCTTAACTTATGAAGGTATTTTTCATTAAGTAATTACTGTTGATATGTAGTGATGACTGATAGAATGTAGGTTACAAAATGTTACATTACGTTAGTTTATCTCATGGGGGGGTTAGGAGGTTAGGTCAGGTAATGTGAGATTTGGTTAGGTTAGGTAATGTTAGGTTAGGTTATGTTGAGTTAAGTTAATGACCTTAAAAGGGGTCCTGGCAGTGGCATTAAGTTAAGATAGCCTAGAAATATTCTGTTTTTGAAATATGGTATTTGTCATCTGTAGACTTCAGAAATGTCAAAAATGCCTCATTTTGGCTTTCCCCATCCAAACACTCTGCATTCCCACCAGGCTTCTATGCTTATTGGTTATAGTAAGGGATAAAGAGGATGGGAGTATTGGTTGAGACTGCAAATTTATCCAGGTTAGATTAGATCAGGTTAGGTTAGGTCAGGTTCAAGATTGCATTGAAAAAAAATCCACCTCAAAAAATCCACCTCAAAAAAAAAAAAAAAAAAGCTAAGTTTTTTTATTTATTTATTTATTTATTTATTTATTTATTTTTTTTTATTTAACATATCAAAATTTAGTTCTATATCATACTGATAAATAAGGCCTCTATATGTACATATACATATAAAATGTAGTAGTCAAGTCTGAGTTCATTTCCTGTATAGTATAAGTTAACACAGGCTTTGTCCAACCAGATCAACCTGTATCAGCATGACCTAAACAAGTGTCTGTTCATAAATAGTCTCAAAATCTTTCAAGACCTAACTCCCCTCATGACTTCTGGCACATTGCCAAAAAACAACTCCAATAACTTTGCTTCTTTAGTTTTCCCTTCTTTATTTCAAGCTGATGGCACCACTGCCATCTCATCCGTTTCTAAAGCTGAACTCTTTACTCAAATCTTTGCTAAAAACTTTACTTTGGATGATTCTGGGCTTGTTCCTCTCTCTCCTCCACCCTCTGACTACTTCATGCTACCTTCTAAAATCATTTGCAGTGATGTTTTCCATGCCCTTACTGACCTAAACCCTCAGAAGGCTTATGAACCTGACGGGATCCCTTCTATTGTTCTCCAAAACTGTGCCTCCATGCTTGCACCTTGCCTAGTCAAACTCTTTCAACTCTGTCAACATATATGTTTCTTTCTTGCTGGAAGTTTGCCTATTTTCAGCCTGTTCCTAAAACGGGTGACCGTTCTAATCCCTCAAACTTCCGTCCTATTGCCTTAATTTTTTTTGCTTTTCTAAAGTTTTTTAATCCATCTTCAACAGGAAGATTCTTAAACATCTATCACTTCACAACCTTCTATCTGATTGCCAGTATTGGTTCCATCAAGGCCACTCTACTGATGATCTGGCTTTTTCTTACTGAGTCTTGGTCATCCTCTTTTAGAGATTTTGGTGAAACTTTTACTGTTGCCTTAGACATATCAAAAGCTTTTGATAGAGTCTGGCACAAAGCTTTGATTTTCAAACTACAGTAAAATCCCTCTCATCTGGCATTCGAGTATCTGGCAGCTTCAAGTATCCGGCACATTTTTCCCCGGGCCTTAAAATCAATAAAAAATAAATGTGTACCCATAAAATCAATTAAAATTCCCACACGAGGCATACTTTGTCCCCTCGCCACCAGAGCGCACTGCTTTGCACCACCCGCAGCCCACTGCACTGTGTTTACTCAGTGACTCAGTTCCGCGTGTGCACTGTTTATCACCTGACGCCTTCATCATGCCTAAAGTTGTAGAAAAGAGGAAGCATGTTGTGCTTACACTTAAGCAGCTGATCAGATCAGCTGATCTTTGTTATGGTAAGATGCGTGAGTATAGGGTGGTGATTGTGGACATAATTTCACTTCTATTCAAGTATCCAGCAATATTCAAGTATCCGGCATGTCGGCGGTCCCGTTGATGCCGGATAAGAGGGATTTTACTGTACCCTCCTATGGCTTCTATCCTTCTCTCTGTAACTTCATCTCAAGATTCCTTTCTGACCATTCTGTTGCTGTTGTGGTAGACCATCATTGTTCTTCTCCTAAATCTATTAGCACAGGTGTTCCTCAGGGTTCTATCCTGTCAGCCACTCTCTTCCTATTACTTATCAATGATCTTCTACACCAAACTTCTTGTCCTATTCACTCATATGCTGATGATACCACCCGTTCTTTTCAACGTTTTTTCGTAGATGTCCAACCCTTCAGGAAGTAAACAGTTCTTGCAGGGGAGCCACAGAACACCTGATTTCTGATATCTTTAAAATTTCTGATTGGGGCAGAGCCAACTTGTTATTGTTCATTGCCTCAAAAACTCAATTCCTTCATCTATCAACTCAACACAGCCTTCCAGACAACTATCCCCTCTTCTTTAATGGCACTCAACTATCCCCCTCTTCTACATTGAACATCCTTGGTCTATCTTTTTCTTATAATCTAAACCAGAAACTTCACATCGCATCTCTATCTAAAACAGCCTTCATGAAGTTAGGCATTCTGAGATGCCTCCGCCAGTTTTTCTTCCCCCCAGCCCAGCTCCTAATTCTATACAAGGGCCTTATCTGTCCATGTATGGAATGTGCTTCACATGTCTGGGGGGTTCCACTCATGCCGCTCTTTTAGACAGGATGGAATCAAAGGCTTTTTGTCTCATCAACTCCTCTCCTCTAACTGACTGTCTGCAGCCTCTTTCTCATCACTGCAATGTTGCATCTCTAACTGTCTGCTACTGGTATTTTCATGCTAACTGCTTTTCTGATCTTGCTAACTGTGTGCCTCCCCTCCTCCTGCAGCCTTGTTGCACAAGGCTTTCTTCTTTCTCTCACCCCTATTCTGACCACCTCTCTAATGCAAGAGTTAACCAGTATCATTCATCTCTTTCTCTGGAACTTCCTGCCTGCTTCTGTATTTCCATTTTTCTATGACTTCAATTACTTCAAGAAGGAGGTGTCAGGACACATATCCTTCAATTTTTGACTCATGCTTCAGACCCCATTAGAGGACCAGCATCTCAGTGGGCTTTTTTTTTTTTTTTTTTTTGTACATAAAAAAAAATCTGACTACTGCTTTTGACTATTTGGAGACTAGCACCTCAGTGTGCCCTTTTTTTTCTCTTTTTTTTTTTATTATTATTATTATATTTTTTGGTGCTCTTGATTGGTTCCCCCTCTTACATGAAAATGAGAAATGCTTGTTTCACTCTACATTACTTTTTAATTGCTTGATTAAACTTATTTACATATAAATATGAGGAATAAAAAATAAATAAAACAAAAAAACAAAAAAATAATGAAACAAAAAAAATCAATAAAATCCTTAAAAAAACAGTGGGTTGGGTTAAAAAAAAAAGTTTTTTTCTAACCTTGGTCGGGTTAGGATTGCCTTCTTTTAAGCTATCATCTCTATTTAAGTACCAAAAGTGACCATTTTCATTTTTCTTGGTAGAAAAATTTGCATCGTGTATCACCAGAAAAATGTGAATTATCATATAATGAAACATGTAACTAATGGCAAAAAAGGGATTAGGTTTTTTGTGACCCCTGTCAAAGGTAAGTTTTCAAGCTAAAATGTACAATATGATACAGAACTGTAGATAAAGAAACTTACAAGAGAAAATAGCATACAAATATCACAATTTCATATGAATTAAACATATAAAATGTGCATAGCACTTACCAATGCATAGTTAATGTGTCAAAGAGGGTAACGTCTTGTTCACCACTCTTGTGTCTCTCAACAGTTTTTACTTTCTTTGTGAATGTTACTGGCACTCTAGTTTGCTTAGTTTTATTGCTAAGACTCACACAAGAATTCATTGGCTGCTTGGGAGGAATATTTAGCACTTGAGAGGCAAAATAAGACAGTTGCCAACACAACACAACACCAAAGACAGTGAATGAAAGAACATGCCAGCATTAACAGTGTAACACATTCAAGCACAAATCATAAAGCATTGTACACTGTACTTGTACTGTATTGTAAATATGCTTCCAAGCAAAATGATGACAGAGCATGAGTAAAATAATAAGCAGTAAAACTGTAAGGGTGAGAGTCTGAAAGACACTGAGTTCAGTTTAAAAGAGAACTTGTAGGAGAATGAATGGTAGGTAATGTACTGGGGACAGATGTGCAGTTTTCTTCCAGTACTCACAAACTCATCCCTGCACATCTGAATTATCATATATCACCATACAGCCTAGATGTGTTAGTGGGAGGGTGCACGTTTTAAACTTTGTAATTTTACTCGCATTGGACTGAAGTTCATATGATTGGATTTTTGTGCTCTTATCAAGAAAATAGTCCCTAATTTACACATCTTGTATCATTGGTTCATATGATTTGATTTTTGTGCTCTTATCAAGAAAATAGTCCCTAATTTACACATCTTGTATCATTGGTTTCTCGGACAATGAATGTTCATATCTCCCTGTACAAGAATTCAGTTTGGCTATGCCACCTGTCCCAGCATTCATCAGCCACCCTAGACATTTACTGCAGTCTCTCTGCAACATGATACAACAACAGCAACAAATTATAGATGGTTTCATAAAAAATACTATACAAAAAACAAAATGCTTCTATAATTCATTTAATACAATTCTCTCTCTCTCTCTCTCTCTCTCTCTCTCTCTCTCTCTCTCTCTCTCTCTCTCTCTCTCTCTCTCTCTCTCTCTCTCTCTCTCTCTCTCTCTCTCTCTCTCTCTCTCTCTCTCTCTCTCTCTCTCTCTCTCTCTCTCTGTGGTAGAATAAAACTAATACTCATGAAACCCTCAAGACTGTTGTGAATTACTCTCTCTCTCTCTCTCTCTCTCTCTCTCTCTCTCTCTCTCTCTCTCTCTCTCTCTCTCTCTCTCTCTCTCTCTCTCTCTCTCTCTCTCTCTCTCTCTCTCTCTCTCTCTCTCTCTCTCTCTCTCTCTCTCTCTCTCTCTCTCTCTCTCTCTCTCTCTCTCTCTCTCTCTCTCTCTCTCTCTCTCTCTCTCTCTCTCTCTCTCTCTCTCTCTCTCTCTCTCTCTCTCTCTCTCTCTCTCTCTCTCTCTCTCTCTCTCTTTTCAAGTGTGTATTTGTGTGTGATTCACTACATTAGTAACAGTTATGTACTGGACTTACGATCATCAGCTTTGACCTTAGAAAGAAAGAAAGAAAGATAGATAGAGAGAGAGAGAGAGAGAGAGAGAGAGAGAGAGAGAGAGAGAGAGAGAGAGAGAGAGAAATAAAAGCAATAGAGTACTGTGATATTTCTCTCTCTCTCTCTCTCTCATGTGTGTGTGTGTGTGTGTGTGTGTAGAATTTACTGGTCTTAAAGAACATGTGCTGGACTCTTGTCAGCTATGGTCTTTGATAAGAGAGAGAGAGAGGGAGAATGTTATGACTGGGAGAACTTCTAATGACATTAAGGTTCTTTGCAGAGGTCACAGTTGAGTTTGTGGCATAATACAGTACAATGGATGTTACCAGGAGCAGAGCTTCGAGGCCTCCACACAACAGCTATTGCAAATAAAGCTCAAGCTGGTCGCTATAGAGTCACTAGAGACAGATCCAGGCCTCTTACTTATGAAATGGCAAACCAGCCTTTTAAGATTGCTCATCGAAAATCTTGGAATAGCTGGAACACAAGTAAGGTTTCATCTGTCATATACTTAATGAATAAAATTTAAATTATTAGGATTATTTAATTCTTATTGTCTATTAGTAATCCCATATTATTATAAATGAGAGGCATATTATTATAATTGATAGTGATATGGACAAGAGCAAGCCAAAAATAGCTGTTGAAGTTCTCTTTGAAAAGTAAGTTTCTGATTATTGGATGTGGCTTTAAGGTATGAATTTTTTGCTATACTCTATTAATTCCTTGCTTGCAGTTTGATATTAAGTTTGTCACAGATTAGATATTGTTTCAGCCAGTCTATCTGCTGCTTATAAACTGGCCTCTCCACACCACAGGTTTGCTTTTATTTTCTGTAGATCACCCATGTTACATAACAATGACTTACTTAATTAAAGTATTGTGCTTCTGTTTAACATCAACAGCAAGTTTATTGGAGGGAATGCGAGAACCAGAAACTGTTGTAGAGGACATCTTTATACGCAGGTTCATGACAGGGACATGGCACAACTTATTTCTCTCAGAGGTAAGTTTATTCTTACTGACAATCAGAAATAATGTTGTGAACAGATAGGTTCTTCAGAATCTTCTTGTTGAGGATATACACAATATTTGCTTTAGAAAGACATATCAAAGCTGGAGATTGGTAATTAGAAGAATTGGACTGTTCACCTGTATTAGGAACAGGATAAATGTAGGCAAACTTCCAGCAAGATGGAAATATGGATGCTGTAAAACATCTGTTGGGGAATTCCAATCACTAGGCTGGTGTAGTTAACAGTTTTGTTTAAAGTTTTCTAGAACATTAATTTCATTTCAGTAGTTTATCTAGAACTACCATATTTCAACAGTACTTGATATGGCAAAAACCTAAATTTGTCTTTTAGCATAATAATACTTGTAACTAAAAGTATATTTTTATAGACAGGCAAAAATGCAGAACAAAGACAATACCAACCTATGATGCTTTCTATTTGTAGAACTCTCTCTCTCTATCTCTCTCTCTCTCTCTCTCTCTCTCTCTCTCTCTCTCTCTCTCTCCTCTCTCTCTCTCTCTCTCTCTCTCTCTCTCTCTCTCTCTCTCTCTCTCTCTCTCTCTCTCTCTCTCTCTCTCTCTCTCTCTCTCTCTCTCTCTCTCTCTCTCTCTCTAAGAAGAGATGTAAACCCATCTGTCACATAATGCTTAAATAGGTATGATCAGTGCAACAGTAAAGCCAAACCATTTTAATTGTTCCTGTAAACAGAGCGCATTATACTTTTTATTTTATTTATTTATTTTTTTCATTTATTTATTTATTTATTTATTTTATTTATTTTTTTCTTTTCAGGTGATAATCAAGAGACAACACAATATGGTCAGGATTGCTGGAATAGTCCATCAAAAGATAAATGCTCAAAAAATGTATTTTCTTACAGGTTATTGTGAAGAGCTTTTATCATATTGGCTTAAATGTCCTGTAAAGTTGGAATTACAGACAGTGACAGACAAACAGGATGTGATTTATAAATATATATAATTCTTTTTTGCTGACCAAAATTTTTTGGTTAAAAGTACTATATTATTCATTGTGAAAACTATTTTTATGGTTACTGTAAATTATGTTATTTGTTAATAAGTATCTTAAAATAGTATGTACAAAGAAAATACATGTTATATGAGGGCATCAGGCCCATAGGTGGTCAAGTGCCATTTTTTTAAAATTAAGAAAACTACATCTAAAGTTTATCAACAATAACACCACTTCTAAGAAAGATCTCAATTTCAACTAAGTTTCAGACAAAAGCCCTTCTCTTCAGAATTTTTTTACAAAAAAAAATGTAGGGTGCGTATGGGCACTAGCTTGTAAAATGTAACCCCACTTTAAGTTTGTGTAGATATTTTTATTTTATTTTTTTTTTTTTTTTGCATCTGGGATTTAAACCTTAATAAAATGTTTTACCTGAAGTAAATAATGAAGTTTTTAACACCTTCTTGTTATTACAACAGCAAAAGGAACATAGTATAACTATAATAATAATAATAATAATAATAATAATAATAATAATAATAATAATAATAATACAATAAACTACATGAAGGAAAAGTATCATAAGCTCAGAGTATTGAAAAAAATAGGAGAAAATACTGGTATTGGTACAACAGTACATTAGTTACTTAAAAGAAAGCAACAAATTGAAAGATGAATGAATGCTATGTTAAAGGAAGTCATTAAAATAATGAGTTAGTAATGATGGTAAGACAAAGGATTAACAGGTGGCACTGGTCAATCAGAGGAAAAGATTGTACTTAATCTTAATGTTATTATACATCCGCTAAAGAACTTGAAGATGGGTGGAGAGGGCAGTTAAGTTACTGTAGTAAGTAAGGTTTGTTGCCAATACAAGTATTACAGATTCAAATACAAATTATACTTTACCTTGGCATGATCTGTCAAGCCAAGGCTTCCTGACAGACATATAGCTGCATGACATTTATATATATATTTATATTTATATATAAATATCATACATATCACATTAAGCTGGTTTTGCTGCAAAATATTATTTGGCAATGAAAATAAAAATTAAAAGGAAAACCTAGCTATTAATAGTTCAGTGGACATATACAAATTCTTGTACATACACATACTTACATATACACATGTACCTACATCCAGCTATTGATAATACAATATATATATATATATATATATATATATATATATATATATATATATATATATATATATATATATATATATATATATATATATATATATTAAGGGTGTATATGGGCAGGAATCTTTCTCTAATACATATCTCATTGAATGTGATAGCTAGTTGAGCATTTATTATTTTTCTTAAGATATTTTCCTTATAATTATCTTATGATTGTCTTATATTCTTTTTTAATTGGCTGTATGACTTCGCCGAAGCTAGCTAGCTTTGGCGAAGTCATACAGCCAATTAAAAAAGAATATAAGACAATCATAAGATATAAGGAAAATATCTCAAGAAAAATAATAAATGCTCAACTAGCTATCACATTCAATGATATATATATATATATATATATATATATATATATATATATATATATATATATATATATATATATATATATATATATATATATATATATATATATATATATATATATATACACATGTACTTACACATACATATGTACCTGCACCTAGCTGTTGATAGTACAATAGACATACACATACATACTCTCAAACATACATAAATCCTCACACACATACTTACACGTACACATGTACCTACACCTATATAGTTCAATGGACATATAAAAACATACATATGCATACTTTCATACATACATACAACCTCACATATATACTTACACATACACATACATATATGTAGTTAATAAAGCATACAATATACTAAACTTATTACATTGCAAGTATGATATTTATATATTTCTCAGAACAATAAAATGCACTTTAGTTTTTCTCTTAAAGTGAGAAAAATTACCAATTTTTACAAGTTCCTTGATGGCGACGGGAAGAGAATTCCATAGTTGGGGACCAAAGTAGAAAATGCAGTTTTTAAATAATACTGTGTGAAATAGAGGGCAGTCTAAATTCAGGTTTCTACCTCTTGTTGTGTAAGAGGATTCTAGGAATTTAAATAAATTAGTGCCTGGGAAATTTCTAATGAATTTAAAAATAAAAAAAACAACACACTTATGAATATAAAAAAAATCCAATAATTTGTATTTAGAATATATTACACCTGTAGAATAAAATTTTTCCATATTAAAAATGCATCACAGGATTTTATTTTGAATAACTTTTAATTTCTTTAGGAAAGAAGGCCATGTGCAGAACCATACTGAGACACATTAAATTAAATGAGTGAAGCAGTGTGTGTAGTAAACACTTAGCAAGTGAGATGCTTTTTTATTTTATATAAAATTGCACACATCCTACACAGTTTTGAAAATACATTATTTATATGGAAGTTCTAATTAAAATTATTATCAATAACAACACCTAAAAATTTTATATGAATAATGCATTGCAATATTTCACCATCAAGGATTACTGGGGAGATATGATTTGTTATGGATCGATTCTGAAAAAAAGTCATACTTATATTAAATCTTGGTTTATTTAGTTTTATCCAGTTATTTATGGAATGTAGTTCTATTGTCAAGTTTGTATGTAGATTACAAATATCACTATCTTTCATTAGCAAGTTTATGTTATCTGCGTATATAGTAAATTTAAATTTTTTGCTGGATTTGATATAATTTATGTAAATCAGAAAAAGTGTAGGTCATATTTTTGATCCCTGCTATAATACTTCTGTAAAATTAATATTTAGTATTGCAGTAAACAACCTGTGTCCTGTTGGTTAAATAACTTTCAAATCATTTTAGTGATACACCTCTGATGCCAATATGATCTAATTTGTTAAGTAATATGTAATGATTCAAAGTGTCAAATGCCTTAGATAGATCTATGAAAACACCTACAGCATAAATTTTATCTTCTAGGTATTCATAAATATTATGTTAATGTTATTATTATATATTATCATTATTATTATTATTATATTATTATTATTATTATTATTATTATTGTTATTATTATTATTATTATTATTATTACTATTACTATTATTATTATTATTATTATTATTATTATTATTATTATTATTATCATTATTATTACATTATTATTATTATATTATTATTATTATATTATATTGTTATTATATTATTATATTATTATTATTATTATTATTATTATTATTATTATTATTATTATATTATTATTATTATCATATATTATTATTTTATTATTATTATGTTATTATAAATATTATATTATAAATATTATTGGACTATTGCAGAATCAGTAGAACAGTTGGCACGAAAACCATTTTGATATACTGACAAAATATTTTTTTTTTTCCAAATAATTCTTTAATCGAGTTGATATAACTTTCTCAAGTATTTTACTGAATGTTGGAAGTATAGATATTGGTTGATAGTTATTGATGTCACTCCTGCTTCCAGACTTATGTACTGGAATTATTTTAGCAGTTTTTAATTTATTGGGGGAAAATTCCTGTTTTTAGTGTGAGGTTTATAATGTGTGTTAGAGGTGTAGTTATCAGAGTGGATGTGTGACTTAATATTATTGGTGGTATGTCATCATAACCAGGAGCATTTGTGGTAAGAGAGCATAGGTGTTTAAATATTTCCAGATTACTTGTGGGAGGTAAATACATTGCAAATAAGAGAGGATTGTTCAAATACTGAAGTTAATCTCTGTTTGGTATGTCTTCAGGAGTGTTGTTAGTTCTTGAGAAATGGTTATTGAATTAATTTGCAATGTCTTAGCAATAAGATTTCAGTTCAATATTTTGGTTTGCTGAATGAGAATTACGGCCAAGAATCGAGTTTATTGATTAAAAATGAGCTTTAGGATTACCCTTATTATATTTTAAAAGATCTTTGTAAAATCTATTTTTAGCAGCTCATAATAATGATGTTAAGTTATTTCTATATTGTCTGTACATATTTCCATATGTTAAAGGCCATTTACGTGCCGATGTGACATATGGATTCTGATCATTTTTAGTATTTACTCATTCTTTTTTCAGGACAGTTTTTCTAAAATGAATAGACAAATTTATTGAAAAAGAAATTATATGACTCATTAGGGAAATTAGATTTTAAAACATTACTCTAGCTGACTTTAGAAAGGTCATTACTAAACAGATCTAGCTAAGTAGGTTTAGTTATTCATTTGGTGATATATTGTGAACTGTGAAATAACTGGAAAATGATCAGTAATATCAGTTTGTATGATGTAATTGTTTATGTTATCTTGTTTAGAAACCCAAATATGGTCAATTAGTGTTGCAGAGGTATCAGTTATTCTAGCTGGTTTAGTAATCAAAGGAAAAAAAAGAGTGGTACATTAAATTTATAAACTTGAAGATTGGAACATCATAATGTTTTAGAAAATCAATATGAAAATCATCAAAAACAAATATACCTTCAGAAATTTTGTCATTAGCATCAGAAAAACATGTTATTTAATCTGTTCATAAAGCTGTAAACATTACCACTAGGTGCAAATGAATAAATGCTTTTTGTTTGCTTGAGCACTTACAACACCTAAACACTCCATATATTGTTCAATAAAGGAAAATTCATCAGATATGCTGGAATTATAGTCACTAGAAATATACATTGCAATACCACCACCATTCCTGTTCCTGCAACTGGTAATCATGTTGTATTCTGGTAATTAATACAGACGTATCTCGGTACTCGACCATAATCCATTCTGAGGTGGTGGTCAAGCACCGATTTGTTCGAACACCGAAACCAATTTTCCCATAAGAAATAATGGAAAGTATTTTAATCCGTTCTTACCATTAAGAAAAATACCTAAAATATTATAAGAACGTGTATCTAAACAACAATAAAACGTAAATGTGCACAAGCAGTACATGATAAAGATAAATAAAGCATTATAAACCATTTTGTACACCATTTTCATTCATGTACACCACTCGTACACCACTTTCATATTTTGCTATAATTTCCTTCTTCAGTTCAATAGTGGTCCTCACTGTTTTCCTCTTTGCCTTCCCCTTATCACTGTCTTTCTTTGGACCCATTATTAAGGGCTAGAGCAACACAAAAAAGTTTAAATCTGGGAAGAAATACTCGAACAAACTGCGTACGTCTTACTCCGCTGGTGGTCTGAGTCGAACTGACGCTTACCCGCTGGCCGAGAAGGGCCGAGAAGGGCCGAGAAGGGCCGAGGAGCGCATTCGGGTCGACTCGGCTAGTCGAGTACCGAAAATCTGTTCGAGGTCCGATGCATTTTTTACTCAAATTTTTTGGTCGAGCACCGATTTGGTCGAGTATAGAGGCGGTTGAGTACCGAGGTACAACTGTATAATGAAATAAGATCCTTATCTAAGCAAGTTTCTGTAAATCCTACAACATTGTGGTTTATACATATATTAGTTAAAATCAAACCAATAAAGAATTGAATGTTAGTGGGAACAGAATGAATGTTCATGGTGAATTGTGTAATAGTAGTAACGTTACCTATAGTAATAGAGGAGAAGGCATTGAGAAATACATAGTCTAATCTGGGAACATTTGAGTATCTTGAGCATAGAAAAGACTGTAATATTGACATCATTGGAATGTTTAACATTACACCAAAAGGTTCAAATGAGTTATTTATCTGGTTAGGAATGTCGGATGCTAGTAAAGAAATTAAGTCATCACTACTTAAATAAGCAAAAGGTAATTCAGAAATTACTGTTGTTAGTGGCATAGTAAATTTGTTAAATTATATTCACGTGTTATTGATCCAAGAGCTACTCAACAGGTAAGATTTTGTCCCCATTTGTAAGATTAATTTACTTCTTGAAAGGAAAAAAATTGTTATTATTTTGGTATGTATTCTTTGATGTTCCCAGTACTTTCCTTTGCCTCAAATAAGAAGAAAAATTATAAAGAAGCACTGGCTCTGTAACAACCCACATTCTAAGGCACATTGGTTTATTTGATTATCACAATGTTTTGGGATGGAGAGAAACACCAAAAGATCAAAGTTATCCCATGTATTCCTTAATTCAATGTTTAAACCTGGATTATAAATGAACAGAAGAGACAAAGATTCCTCATTTAACATACTAAACTCAAAGCCTATCCCAATTGTCTAAGAAAGCACTACTCAAAACATTACCCTCTTGAGAAAACATTAACAAACCCAGAGTCCACACTGGGATCCTGAAAACAATAAGTTTATATTATACTTCCCCCCTTAATTGAGTATGCATATATTCACACACAACTACCCTTGTAGCCCTTAACTCAACCAAGAGCAGAGGTTCCCAAACTGGGGGGGACACCCACCTAGGGGACCTTCAGGAGAATACAGCAGGGGTGTGTTGTTGTCTGGCCAAAAAAAGCTTATTGCAGTATTTATGAATATATCTTAAGTTCAGGAATAAAAAATTCTGGGTGATTTTTTTAAATTATCCAGTGTCCTATAGGTTTAGACATAACTGACCAACATCAATTTGGTGCCAAGTGAGGACTTTTAGCTATTATATGTAAGGATGATCTAAGTCTCAGATCTGAGTATTATACATACATATATCTTTATGAGTGCATTCTGTGTGTTAATATGTAATATTTTTAATCTACTACAAGCTCTGTCATAATGGAGTCTTTTTGGAGCTGTCTAATCCTGAGATAGCCTCTAAATTTGTTGCAATTTAAGCAATACTTTTCTGATAAGCATTACCTTAAAAAGAGATATTTGCATAGGACAGATAAGAAAACATTACCAAATCAAAGCATTGTTATGAATCCAGAGGTTCCTTACTTGTCCAGATTCACTCAGCCAAGACACCTCACTTCTTGTCAGGATTATCAGCTATTATCAAAGCATCTGACTTACCAAGTCACATGAGTCTGGTGTCCAGGAACCTCATGGGTTTACCAAGCTCTTACTCAACTGACAGACAGACAAAGGCAGGTGTTGGCAGGGAAAATCACAGTGGTTTATTAAACACTTCCTTTGTATCTGGGGCTACAAAGAAGACTTTGTGCTTGCTGCATGCCCACAGCTATATCCTTGGGCTACACCAAGAACTCTGTATATTAGAAGGGCAGTCCACTCAATGTTAAATTTTTGCTCTCCCCACAATGGTGGTGCCTCCAGCAGCCAGAGGGTAACTTTACTCTTGCTCACATAAGTTTACCATTACCTGCACCATTTGAGAGCTAATTTTTCTTGAGTTATCATCCCCACTAGCTACAATGTTCAAGATTTGGCTGCAGAAATAATAGAGTTATGCATTATGTTAAAGTTTAATACAACTAAGTGCAATACTTAACAGTAATCCCTTTAGTAACCAAAGCTGTAGGTACCATATGGCCCAGAGTTTAATACAACTGAGTGTAATACTTACCAGTAATCCCTTTAGTAACCAAAGCTGTAGGTTCCATATCACCCCATCTAATATATCTACATGCCCTTCTCATATGAAAAATTCCACAACACCCACTCTAGTCTGTTGTGCCACATTTTGTGCCAAAGCCACTGATGATAATGTTAACAAGGACTCTATACTTGGATATCATCACACTGCTCAAGTACCCTTGATATTAGTAAACTAGTACAATTCTTTATTCCTTCATGGATACTAACCACTCCCTTTGCTTACCCATGTAGGTAATTTTCAAGACACCTACCTCATATTTCTTTTTATGGCATGCCAGTTTCATAACTGTTTAACAAATAATCTATTCTTTGTACAGTAGTAGACTTTAATGAGCCTCCAAGCTCTCCAAGCTGTATGTTAGGGCTAGTTCAATGCAATGATTACCTGTATACTTTTCTTCCTATTGAGAGTGGGAGATTACTCTTCATCACACTGCTCATTTTCTCAAAGGCACTCCATCCTATTCCTATTCTTCTATCAATTTATTTTTCATGTTCAGGGCTCAAACTATTTTTCTTTTCATAATGCTGTTGAACACTTATTGTCTTCATATTCATCCTCAACCCTATTGTATTTCTGTACAACTATAAAATAATCTCCTGATGCTCATCTGTGGATTTGCTTAACAACAGAAGTCATGATATCATCCCTAAATCAAAAGCAGCCCTATTAATATTGTGTTTGCCTCGTGTAATCTAATTAATTCTCGACACAGTACTCGATGTTATATAAATCACAGAGAAAACCCAATCATTGCTTGCTTGCTTAATCATTACCATGCAGACTTAATCACATGGTTGGATCATAAGTCATAAATAATGGCATTAGGGCTTTGAACAAAAGTGATGAGAGTCATCATTCACAAGCTTACCTGATTGACTACTCCAAGTGATTTTGATGGTCATGTCTGGAAATCGTACCTTGGCCTAAATCTACTTATACTGAAACATACTGCTAAGGTGTTAGTGCAGAGTGGACTTGAATGTTACCATGATAGGCAAGCTAATAGACTGTGGCAAGTAATTCCACATTGTAGCCACCTTCACATCACACTTCAGTACATAAAAACTTACGAGCTGGATTCAAGGAACAGCTCAGTTACAATGTCATGTAACCATTAGGCTGATACATATCCTATTACCTGGAAAGCCCAGTACAGTAGCAATGACACAGACCTCAGGTAAATAATGAGTTCATCACACAAAATAAGTAGGAACTTCTGAGTCTAAAAATAAAGTTACAGCTCCTCTCTTGTTCTTGGGAAAGCCAAAAAAAAGGACAAATCCTTATTCCAGTTGTAATTATCTGAAAAGTACATTTGTACATTGTTGAGTATGAACAAATACCCATCTTGGCAACATATATAAGAATAAAAAGCTGCCCAAGTCAAGAAGTCACTTCTCTCCACACATTATTCATTGTGCTGGCTGAATGTTTTTACCTTCTGGCCATTTGGCAGCACTGCATTCGCATGGCGACCAGCTCACCCATTAGAGTGGACTGCCCTCCTACTATTGAGCAAGGATTATATACTAAGGCCTGGATTCATCAAACTTACCAGCTAGGCCTATCTACAAGGGCCAAGTTATCATACCACTACCAGAGCTGGTAAATCGCTGTTCAGGAATGACTTAGTAGCGGCCTGGTAAGCTATGAGTGCTGTTGCAACTGGTAGCTGCTACAGGCTTCTGGTGGCAAGGAAACAGCCAGTCACATCCAAGCTTACATAAGATGTCATAGGCTTATATTTGCATGTGTTTACAAATACATATGGCTTGACATTCAGAGTATTTCAGTACATGGATGTATAATATTTTAGTTATTGATGATTCAAGAGATGTTTTACCATATGAATGTTTAATTATAGGTTCATTCTACATGGCCAGCACCTAATGTGTGTGTGTGTGTGTGTGTGTGTGTGTGTTATTTATTTATTTCAAGTGATCATCACTACAACTGAAAAATGAGAGAAAAAGAAATGGCCTCACATTAGTATACACATGGAATTTTACACATATGCCCCTTCATCACCCGTTACTGGAAAGCGAGTCTCAAATCTCAAACGTGGCGAAGCCCTTGTACAAAACTGACACTCCATCGAGTTCCACTGCCCGCTATTCCACCCTCACTACACTGCACTACACACCCAACTATTGGCCTGCAGTCACAACACTCCACACATCAGGACGATCAGCTGTCATCCGCCTCCCTTGTATCTTCATGTGATAGCCTCGCAGGATTTCACCAGGGCCCATGATCATTATATCATTTTGAACCGAATAGCAAGAACAATAAAACCCATTCCACGGCCATTCCAGCAAGGAGCTCTTGATGCTTGTTTCAGCAGTGAGGGCGAGGTGGGACATTGTTGTTGGCTCACTCACTCCTTGCCTCACCAGCACAATAAAGGAGCAGGCGTGGGATGCAGTGACAGCTAGTCAACGATGTGAATAGCATTGTCAGAACCATCACTGAAGTAAAAAAAAAGTTCACTGACATCAAGGAGAAAAAAGGGGTAACTTAACAGGGAACACAGCTACAGGTGAGAGAGAGTTGTTACATATTTTGACATATCAACAATAATGTGAAGGAAGTGCCTCCACACTACAATAAAATCCCTCTTATCCAGCATCAATGGGACCGCCGACATGCCGGATACCAGAAGTTGCTGCATACTTGAATAGAAGTGAAATTATGTCCACAATCACCACCCTACACTCACGCATCTTACCATAACAAAGATCAGCTGATCGCCGTGCCGCGCGTCGCCACCCGTGCTGCCACCTCACACTCACCAACACACAATACTACTGTACTAACATTCTCTTTAATACTTTCCTCTTATAAATAAGTTGATGGGTTACAAAAATAAAGTACGTATAAACTTATTTGCTTTATTCATTATTAGCCAACATGTATAGCATACAATAAAGATATGAAAATGTACGAGTGTTTGTGACACTTTTTCGCTCCCGACACCTCTGAAGGTGATGAAGGTGTCAGGCGATAAACAGTGTACACGCGGGACTGAGTCACTGAGTAAACACAGTGCAGTGGGCCGCGGGTGGCGCGAAGCAGTGCGCTCTGGTGGTGAGGGGACAAAATATGCCTCGCGCGGAAATTTTAATCGATTTTATGAGTACGCATTGATTTTTTATTGATTTTAAAGCTCAGGGAAAAATGTGCCGGATACTTGAAGCTGCCGGATACTCGCATGCCGGATGAGAGGGATTTTACTGTACTAAAATTAAGTGATAATTGGGAAAGAATAACTCATTTCAATATATAACTAATGCTGGGTATATATATATATATATATATATATATATATATATATATATATATATATATATATATATATATATATATATATATATATATATATATATATATATATATATATATATATATATATATATATATATATATATATATATATATATATATATATGCCACCACCAAATATATGAAGATGTTTAGTTAGGTTACACTCTTTTGTTTAGGTATTGTTAGCTAATTAATTTAAGTTGTATGTTTCCTACTCATAATACTCTGAATTTCTCACAGGTGGAGGGCAAAGCACAATTCTTTTTTTTTTTTTTTTTTAAGAGAAAGGGGTAGGTGAAGTAGAGGAAAGGAGATAGAAAGAGGGAAAGATGGGGTGAAGGACAGTAGGAGAAGAAAGTGTGTGGGCTTTACAACACTGCTAATTTTTGTGGTCTAGTTTAGTCTCATCTCAGTCTCAGTCTCATACTCCAAAGCACAATTAGGTCCAGCAGGTGTGGGTATGTCAAGCAATCAGGAGGCAGAGCAGGAGGTGGTAACAGGAAAATAATTGATGCATCTTGCCTTAATTATGCCAGCATATCATCTATACATATCCTGTGTAATAACATGCTCTGCACTGAATTAGGTATATGCTCATTTAGCTAGTTTAATTTTTTTCTGATTTTTAAAGAAATCAGTATGCTCTCCCTCCTGCAAATGTTGTGTGCCCTTATTGTGAATTAATATATCAGCCAGCAAAATTAACTGGTTCTTGGCAATATGTGCTTTTTATACCACTTCTTATTTAAGTTCTGCATTCCATGTCTTCCAAATAATATACTTTATGAAGGCACAACTGTGAATCATTTGTGTAGGATCTTGTATCAGCAATTTTAATCACTCACTAAATAATTTAACAGTTTCCCTGCAGCTAATTTCAATAACTCACAAAGTATAAATGATAAGTAGTCTTCATAGTCACCATCTCTATAGTCACCTTTGGTTTATGTTTTTTTAGTGAATAATGTTTTGATTTTTATTGGATGTGTTAGCTGGATTCTTCCTTATTTCCATGATTTCCATGAATATGTATAATTATTATATTGATGGTTCTTCATTACTTTCAGTCATGCGGGTGAAGAGGGCAGCATGGAACAGTATGTTTTGCTCTATCATTCAGCCACATTTGCTGCTGTGGCAGTCATCCCTCCTGTCCTCACCTCAGCTAGAGCCAAGCCAACAAAGCCACTGTTAATATTCTGTCAGAAGAGCAGCCCACATCACTCTGCATGCTCCCTGTCCAGCCCTCAACATCATTGCATCTCCTTGCTGACTGCTGGTCCCAACATTTGAGACACAAGCAGGGCAGAAGATCTAGCAGTTCCTCAGATGTTGGAGTTCTAACAAGGCATCCTCACCAAGACAAGGAACATGAGGGGTTCAATGGATATGTTGAGTGATCAACTGGAAGTAAGAAACTCTTACTTTCAACACCTACATGGAGGCCATGACTACAGTGCTGGAAATCATAGCCAATTCCCTGGCAGAAATTGCTGTCAAGAAAGATTAATAGCAGGACCTTTTTATTTGTGTATAATGTGTGATCATTCTCTTACTTTTAGATATGATAATAGGTTAGTAACATGTTTCTTTTAAGATTTTCACCATTTTTCTTTGTTTTATAAGTAATTTTTTTTTATATGCAGTACATTAAGATAATTTTTTGGGGTGAAAGTAAATCTGTATATTAAACTTCTCTTTTATTTTGACAATACTTAAGTGTACATGAGCATAGTGAAAGACTGGAAGGGCACTTGGATGTTAAAATAGGTTGAGGTGGTACATGTGAGACAAAAGGTGCTGGTGTAGGGCTTTGAACGAGCAAGGAAGGAAGACTTCAACTGGAAGACATTCTGCCAAGGCCACCTCCTTAGATGCTGTCTTCAATAGGCACGAAACATCAAAAGAGAGAGAGACAGAGACAGAGACAGAGAAAACCTATGAAAATACATTTTTGTTGACAACACTGCAGCAAGCCAGTCCAGCTTGGATGCCTCTTCTGTATTCTCAAGCTTCGAGGTCATCATCAAGTAGTGGCTCATTCAGGGGAATTCTTCTTTGGATGCACATATTGTGCAACTGCATATGTGCAACTGCTTTATGAGAACTTTTAACTGGGTGGCACTGCAGGGTGCCACCTGACTTGTACAGACAGCAGAATCTGGATTCCAGTGTCCCATATGTCTGCTGTATCACCATACGTGTCTTTGTGTGGCTGTTGAAGGTGTGTTTGCCTGCAGTTCTTGGCTCAAAAGTCATTAGAAAAGGGCTCTAGAGGATAAAAGAATCACCTGCAATGATAGAAGCATGTGTAAAGGATTAATCCACACAAAAAATAACTTTAAAAATCTTGTTCATAAACAATTAACCATCACATTATTTTAATACCCATTTCTTGTTCATGAAATTAACCTTTACTTTACTCTCCAGTCTATATAATTTTTATACAGATTAGTCTTCCCCCTCATAAGAAAAATCTTCATATTATACAGAAACAATCTAGCTTTTCAAGTACACTTGTTTAGTACCTTCTACATTTACTGGAGACAAACTTGAAAATATAGTGTGGAAAAAAAAAAAAAAAACTACTTCACAGGTGACACCAGTATGCTATATGCTGACAATTACTTGCAAAATTTTCGCAAAAAAATTTTAGCACCAATTTTGAAATGCATTATCACTAAAAGTAAACTTTTAATATAATTTGATAATTGAAGAACATAGACAGGTTCTTTTTGAAGTTTCATACACATCAGCTGAAAAAGAATACACAGACACAGATGAAAGGTTACTCACCAAGGAGTCAAAAGGTGCAGGATTTCATGGTGAGGTTGGCTTGATCCAGTGGATCAAGCCAATCTCTGAAGACCCTTTCCCTGCACACCCTGTCGTGTTCTCTGGCCCACAGGTATTCCATGAAGGCTGAAAAAGTTACTTTTATCAACAGGAATGTTCTTATTTTATTTTTACTTTCAGCTGATAGCAATATTTATAAGGAATAAGGACAAAGATTATAATTATATGATACTTAAAGGCAGCTTAAAAGACAACATTAGTTACAAAAGCTTTAGTAACTTGTAAAGAAACAGTAAATTTTGTCAGGAGTAATGTAACTTAAGTAATATTGGTCATTATATTGAAGAAATTTTAACTTTAATTAATCCAGAATCATCAATGTATCCAACTTGTAATTATTTCCTTTTCCATTTCTGGCTTCATACAAGCAGCTTAAAAGGCAATGTTAGTTACAAAAGCTTTATTAACTTGTAAAGAAACAATAACTTTTGTCAACAGTAATGCACTTAAGTAATATTGGTCATTATATTAAAGAAATTTTTAACTTCAATTAATCCAGAACCATCAATGTATCCAACTTATAATTATTCCTTTTCCATCTCTGGCTTCATAAAAGTTAACTTGTACCTTTTCAACCACTGGCTTCATACATATCACCTGTCTGGCCTTTCCTGCTCCTACCACACACCACTGCAAAATTCTGCTGTCACAATCGCATGCCACCTCCATCACCACCACCACAAAATTATGTCCGGCACTTTTTTTTTTTCAATATAGGAGGAACACCAGCCAAGGGTAACAAAAAATCCAATAAAAAAAAGCCCACTGAGATGCCAATCCCTGAACAGGGTCCAAAGCAGTAGTCAAAAATTGAAGGATAAGTGTCTTGAGATCTCTGTCTTGAAGGAAGTGGAAATACAGAAGCAGGCAGGGAGTTCCAGAGTTTACCAGAGAAAGGGATGAATGACTGAGAATACTGGTTAACACTTACATTAGAGAGGTGGACAGAATAGGGGTGAGAGAAAGAAGAAAGTCTTGTGCAGCGAGGCCACAGAAGGAGGGGAGGCATGCAGTTGGCAAGATCAGAAAAGCAGTTGGCATGAAAATGGCAGTAGAAGATAGCTAGAGATGCAAAAATGCAGTGATGAGAAAGAGGCTGAAGACAGTCAGTTAAAGGGGAAGAGTTGATGAGACAAAAAAGCTTTTCATTCCACCCTGTCTAGAGAGCGGTATGAGTGGAACCCCCCCATACATGTGAGGCATACTCCATACATGGATGGATAAGGCCCTTGTACACAATTAGCAGCTGGGAGGGGATGAGAAAAATTGGCAGAGACATCTCAGAATGCCTAACTTCATAGAAGCTGTTTTAGATAGAGATGAGATGTGAAATTTCCTGTTTAGATTATAAGAAAAGGACACACCAAGAATGTTCAGTGTAGAAGAGGGGGAACAAGTGAGTGTCATTGAAGAAGAGGGGATAGTTGTCTGGAAAACTGTCAAGTTGATAGATGGAGGAATTGAGTTTTTGAGGAATTGAACAATACCAAGTTTGCTCTGCCCCTATCAAAAATTCTAGAGAGATCAGAAGTCAGGCATTCTGTTGCTTCCTTGCATGAACTGTTTACTTCATGAAGGGTTGGACGTCTATGAAAAGACATGGAAAAGTGCAGGGTGGCAGCATCAATGTAGGAGTGGATAGAAGTTTGGTTTAGAAGATCATTAATGAATAATAGGAAGAGTGGGTGACAGGACAGAACCCTGAGGAACACCACTGTTAATAGATTTAGAACAGTGACCTTCTACCACAGCAGCAATAGAACAGTCAGAAAGAAAACTTGAGATGAAGTTACAGAAAGAGAAGGATAGAAGCCGTAGGAGGGTAGTTTGGAAATCAAAGCTTTGTGCCAGGCTCTATAAAAAACTTTTGATATGTCTAAGGCAACAGCAAAAGTTTCACCAAAATCCCTAAAAGAGGATGACCAAGACTCAGTAAAGAAAGCCAGAAGATTACTAGTAGAGCAGCCTTGATAGAACCCATACTGACGATCAGATAGAAGATTGTGAAGTGATAGATGTTTCAGAATCTTCCTGTTGAGGACAGATTCAAAAACTTTAGATAGGGAGAAAATTAAAGCAATAGGACAGTAGTTTGAGGGATTAGAACAGTCATCCTTTTTAGGAAGAAGTTGAATGTAGGTAAACTTCCAGTGAGGAAAGGTAGATGTTGACAGACAGAGCTGAAAGACTTTGACTAGGCAAGGTACAAGCATGGAGGTGCAGTTTCAGAGAAAAATAGGAGGGACCCCATCAGCTTCATAAGTCTTTTTAGCAAAGGTTTAAGTGAAGAGTTCAGCTTTAAAGATAGCAAAGATGTTATCTGGTTAAAATAAAAGGGAAAGAAGAAGCAAAGCTATTGGAAATGTTTTTGGCTAGATGCCAGAAGTCACAAGGAGAGTTAGATCTTGAAAGATTTTGACATCTATTAATGAAGGAGTTTTTGGCTAGTTGGAGAACAGACTTGGCATGGTTTCGGGCAGAAATATAAAGTGCATGAGATTCTGGTGATGGAAGGCTTAAGTACCTCATGTGGGCCACCTCTCAATCATGTATAGCATGAAAACAGGCTGTGTTAAACCAAGGTTTGGAAAGTTTAGGTCGAGAAAAAGAGTGAGGAATGTATGCCTCCATGCCGGACACTATCACCTCTGTTATGTGCTTGGCACACAGAGATGGGTCTTTGTCACAGAACCAGTAGTCATTCCAAAGAAAATCAACAAAATACCTCCTCAGGTCCCCCCAACTAGCAGAGGCAAAATGTCAGAGGTACCTCTGCTTAAGGGGATCCTGAGGAGGGATTGGAGCAATAGGGCAAGATACAGATATGAGATTGTGATTGGAGGAGCCCAATAGAGAAGAGATGGTAACAATATAAGCAGAAGGATTAGAGGTCAGAAAAAGGTCAAGAATGTTGGGCGTCCAAGATGGTCAGGAATACGAGTAGGGTGTTGCACTAATTGCTCTAGGTTGTGGAGCATAGCAAAGTTGAAGGCTAGTTCATCAAGATGGCCAGTGAAGAGGAGAGGAAAGCCAAAGCTGAACACTGAAGTCTCCAAGAATGGAGATCTCCACAAAAGAGAAGAGAGTCAGAATGTGCTCCACTTTAGAAGTTAAATAGTCAAAGAATTTCTTGTAGTCAGAAGAGTTAGGTGATAAATAGATAAAAACAGGTTAGGCGATAAAACAGATAAATTTAGTTTGAAAGTGACCATAGTTGCTTGTCACATTTAAAGATGAGGCATAGAGCAATATGCCGTAGTCTGGTTAAGCCATTCCGAGTCAAAATGATGATTGATGTTGGCCAAATATGATTAGTAAAACTTGCTGCATGGTACTGTACATATGGCAGTTATGAAATGAAATGTCAAAGCATCTCTTAGCTGGTTTTTTCGCACTATTTCTGCTTTTTTGGGTAATAGGTATCCCTATTTATTATCCTATTCTTTCTAGACAGACTGGAAGTATTATAATATAACAAAATATATTTTATTATTAGCGATTATGGAACAAGGGGAAACTGTGATATAGGTAGCACGTCTAGCAGCGGTTCAGGTCACAGGTCATTCACAGAAGTGAGAGCGAGGTCCCTTCCCTGGTCCTCAGATTCCGCCATGTTAAGGGAACATTCCATTCTGTGTATCGCTTCTTCAGACCTGTTCTACTTCATCACCTGTGCAAATATGAGCCACTCTGCAGAGTATTTTACCGTGAATTGGTTGTATCAGTCATGACCTCACACCAGAACACAATGATGTGTTGGAAGTCGTGGCCCAAGACAAGGCAAATCACTTAATTTTAAATAATTGACGCTACACAGTTTTAATAATTATTTTAACTTATGACTCACTTGTATGCTGATAATTTTGTATGTTCGAGATTTTATTTAAAACAATACACTCACATCGGAATACACTCACATCGGTTTATTTTCACCTAACATGTTTGCATCGCTGCTCGCAAGTGGCTTTGTCTTTCACTCCACCCCACTGCCCACCCACAATTCTTGCAAACCCTTAGAAAGCTTGTGGCCCTGGGTAGTTGTGTCGGAAAATGCCTGTTTCTGAGGCGCTTGTGAAGAACAGTAGAAGATGCCTTTAATAATGCTGCTACACTTAGAAAAGATACTACTTCAGCGGCACTTCTACTCTTAGGAATAACTTTTACTTTGAAAGTAAAAGTTGCTTTTAGGAGCAACTTCTAGGAATCTAGGAGCTAAGTCGAGGATAAAAGCACTTCTAGGAGTGTTCCTAGTACTCCTGGGAGTCTTTTATTAATACAGACTCTGAAGAAGATGCTTCATAATGATGACCTGTGTAAGTTCACTCGAGGTCTTTCCAGAACTTGGGATCAGTGCATGCGTGAACAGCATACCAGATGTATGGTTTGATGCTGTCATGGAGTGAGCATCTCCTCGCTACTCTGAAGATGAATTCGGTAGATGATATATTCAGGTCATGGCTTCTTGGGACGGTATGAATACTTAGATACATTATTTTCGTGTCTAATGATATTATTCTTACAATTTGTAATATCTTCGTTCCCTCAATAAAATCTAATTTTGGTCTCCAGTAGACCACACTCGATAAGGGACGAAATCACTTGTAAACACTAAACATGGCGAAAGCGAGGAGGGAATGTTTACAGGCTTCGAGCCATACATCTGGCATGCTGTTCAAGCGTGCGCTGATCCCAAGTTCTTGATAGACTTCGAGTGAACCTACACCAGGTCAGGAAAAAGCAGTCACATGGATACAACATAATTTAATAAAAAAAAAAAAAAATGAAACGAACATGTATCATGACTTCTAGTCCATCTTGTGTCTATATATATATATATATATATATATATATATATATATATATATATATATATATATATATATATATATATATATATATATATATATATATATATATATATATAGTGAGGTCTAAAGCACTGTTCAGGGGGTGCTGTGAACTTATCATTAAACCCAGCTGTGACCTTACTGAACGTTTCCCTTTGTGTCTCACAAGATAAGGGGGCACTCACAGCCTGCCCTCTAAAGACAACTCTCTTCCTCCACACAAAACTACAAGCACCTAATAACACACATCCTTCACTCAAAAATTTTAAAATCATTATGGCGACTCCTACACCAGCCTCGGAGTCCCCATCTGGGGAGGGGACCATAAATGTCCCCAGGTCGGACTGCCTTTCTGTCGACGACCCTAAGTGTCTTGACACCCCCCTCAACTTTTTCTTCATTAACTTCTGCAACATTTGCAGTCTAATTTTCAATCTGTAGAACACCACCTCTCCTCTTCTAA
This sequence comes from Scylla paramamosain, assembly GCF_035594125.1. Classification (NCBI taxonomy): domain Eukaryota; kingdom Metazoa; phylum Arthropoda; class Malacostraca; order Decapoda; family Portunidae; genus Scylla; species Scylla paramamosain. The sequence continues at coordinate 11,850,415 of NC_087154.1, forward strand.
ACCTCATCTTCTTTTCCTCACTGAAACTCAGGTGTCTGAGGCAACTGACAGTAGCCCCTTTTCTGTTCCCTCCTACTTTCTCTATCCTCATTTTCGATCCAAAGCTGGATGCTGCGTTTATGTGCGCAATGACTTAACTTGCTCTAGTGCCCACGCTCTTGAATCTTACGAGTTTTCCACCATCTGGCTACGACTACAAAGTCACTCTCATACTAAATTTATCTGTGCTGTATACCTCTCACCTAACTTCTCTGACTATAAGAAATTCTTTGACTACTTAACTTCCAAAGTGGAGCACATTCTGATCCTCTTCCCTTTTGCAGAGATCTCCATTCTTGGAGACTTCAATGTTCACCACCAGCTTTGGCTTTCCTCTCCCTTCACTGACCATCCTGGTGAACTAGCCTAGAACTTTGCTATCCTCCATGACCTAGAGCAATTGGTGCAACACCCTACTCGTATTCCTGACCGTCTTGGAGATACGCCCAACATTCTTGACCTTTTCCTGACCTCTAATCCTTCTGCTTATGCTGTCACCCTTTCTTCTCCGTTGGGTTCCTCCGATCACAATCTCATATCTTTTTCTTGTCCTATCACTCCAATCCCTCCTCAGGACCCCCCTAAGCGAAGGTTTTTCTGGCGTTTTGCCTCTGCTAGTTGGAGGGACCTGAGGAGGTATTTTGCTGATTTTCCTTGGAATGACTACTGCTTCCGTGTCAGAGACCCGTCTTTGTGTGCTGAGCGCATAACAGAGGTGATAGTGTCTGGCATGGAGGCATACATTCCTCACTCTTTTTCTTGTCCTAAACCTTCTAAATCTTGGTTTAACACAGCTTGTACTCGTGCTATACATGATAGAGAGGTGGCCCACAAAAGGTACTTAAGCCTTCCATCACCAGAATCTCATGCACTTTATATTTCTGCCCGGAACCATGCCAAGTCTGTTTGTTCTCCAACTAGCCAAAAACTCCTTCATTAACAGAAAATGTCAAAACCCCTTTCAAGATCTAACTCCCCTCGCGAATTCTGGCATCTAGCCAAAAATATCAACAATAACTTTGCTTCTTCTTCTTTCCCTCCTCTATTTCAACCAGATGACACCACTGCTATCACATCTATTTCTAAAGCTGAACTCTTCGCTCAAACCTTTGCTAAAAACTATACTTTGGACGATTCTGGGCTTGTTCCTTTCTCTCCTCCACCCTCTGACTACTTCATGCTACCTATTAAAATTCTTCGTAATGATGTTTTCCATGCCCTCTCTGGCCTAAACCCTTGGAAGGCTTATGGACCTGATGGGGTCCCTCCTATTGTTCTCCGAAACTGTGCCTCCGTGCTTGCACCTTGCCTAGTCAAACTCTTTCAGCTCTGTCTGTCAACATCTACCTTTCCTTCTTGCTGGAAGTTTGCCTACATCCAACCTGTTCCTAAAAAGGGTGACCGTTCTAATCCCTCAAACTACCGCCCTATTACTTTAATTTCCTGCCTATCTAAAGTCTTTGAATCTATCCTCAACAGGAAGATTCTTAAACATCTATCACTTCACAACCTTCTATCTGATCGCCAGTATGGGTTCCGTCAAGGTCGCTCTACTGGTGATCTTCTGGCTTTCCTTATTGAGTCTTGGTCATCCTCTTTTAGAAATTTTGGTGAAACTTTTGCTGTTGCCTTGGATATATCAAAAGCTTTTGATAGAGTCTGGTGCAAAGCTTTGATTTCCAAACTACCCTCCTACGGTTTCTATCCTTCTCTCTGTAACTTCATCTCAAGTTTCCTTTCTGACCGTTCTATTGCTGCTGTGGTAGACGGTCACTGTTCTTCTCCTAAATCTATTAACAGTGGTGTTCCTCAGGGTTCTGTCCTGTCACCCACTCTCTTCTTATTATTCATTAATGATCTTCTAAACCAAACTTCTTGTCCTATCCACTCCTACGCTGATGATACCACCCTGCACTTTTCCAAATCTTTTCATAGACGTCCAACCCTTCAGGAGGTAAACATATCACGCAGGGAAGCCACAGAACGCCTGACTTCTGATCTTTCAAAAATTTCTGATTGGGGCAGAGCAAACTTGGTATTGTTCAATGCCTCAAAAACTCAATTCCTCCATCTATCAACTCGACACAACCTTCCAGACAACTATCCCCTCTTCTTCAATGACACTCAACTGTCCCCCTCTTCTACACTGAACATCCTCGGTCTGTCCATTACTTATAATCTGAACTGGAAACTTCACATCTCATCTCTAGCTAAAACAACTTCTATGAAGTTAGGTGTTCTGAGACGTCTCCGCCAGTTTTTCTCACACCCCCCCCCAGCTGCTAACTCTGTACAAGGGCCTTATCCGTCCATGTATGGAGTATGCTTCACATGTCTGGGGGGGTTCCACTCATACTGCCCTTCTAGACAGGGTGGAATCAAAAGCTTTTCGTCTCATCAACTCCTCTCCTCTAACTGACTGTCTTCAGCCTCTCTCTCACCGCCGCAATGTTGCATATCTAGCTGTCTTCTACCGCTATTTTCATGCTAACTGCTCCTCTGATCTTGCTAACTGCATGCCTCCCCTCCTTCCGCGGCCTCGCTGCACAAGACTTTTTCTTCTTTCTCTCATCCCTATTCTGTCCACCTCTCTAACGCAAGAGTTAACCAGTATTCTCAATCATTCATCCCTTTCTCTGGTAAACTCTGGAACTCCCTGCCTGCTTCTGTATTTCCACCTTCCTATGACTTAAATTCCTTCAAGAGGGAGGTTTCAAGACACTTATCCATCAATTTTTGACCACTGCTTTGACCCTTTTATGGGACTGGCATTTCGGTGGGCATTTTTTTTTATTAGATTTTTGTTGCCCTTGGCCAGTGTCCTTCCTACAAAAAAAAAAAAAAAAAAAAAAAAAATATATATATATATATATATATATATATATATATATATATATATATATATATATATATATATATATATATATATATATATATATATATATATATATATGTGTGTGTTTGTGTGTGTGTGTGTGTGTGTTTTGGCTTATGTAGGAGGGTCACTGGCCAAAGGTAATAAAACCTCAATAAGAAAAGACCCACTGAAGTGCCGGTTCCCTGAGTCGAAAGCAATAGTCAAAAATTTCAAGATAAGTGTCTCGAAACCTCCCTCTTGAAAGAGTTCAAGTCATAAGACAATGGAAATACAGAAGCAGGCAGGGAGTTCCAGAGTTTAATAGAGAAAGGGATGAATGATTGAGAATACTGGTTAACTCTTGCATCACAGAGGTGGACAGAATAGAGGTGAGAGAAAGAAAAATGTCTTGTGCAGTGAGGCCACGGGAGAAAGGGAGGCATGTAGCTAGCAAGATCAGAAGAACAGTTGGCATATATATATATATATATATATATATATATATATATATATATATATATATATATATATATATATATATATATATATATATATATATATATATATATATATATATATATATATATATATATATATATATATATATATATATATATATATATATATATATATATATATATATATATATATATATATATATATATATATATATATATATATATATATATATATATATATATATATATATATATATATATATATATATATATATATATATATATATATATATATATATATATATATATATATATATGTGTGTGTGTGTGTGTGTGTGTGTGTGTGTGTGTGTGTGTGTGTGTGTGTAATATTATGATGTATTGACGCCCACCCACTACGTAACGCCGCACAATATCAGTGTTGCCATATCAATTGCGCTCACATCTTTCGGCACGGATAATCATGCTTCGGATTCCCTATAATTTCTATTGAAAGGAAACAATAAATTAACTCTTACACACACACACACACACACACACAATATATATATATATATATATATATATATATATATATATATATATATATATATATATATATATATATATATATATATATATATATATATATATATATATATATATATATATATATATATATATATATATATATATATTGGTGAGACTAGACGTAATCTTGCGCAAAGAATTGCTGAGCATAAATGTATTTTTCCCAGAACAAATAATCAACTAGCTGTTCCATTGTTTCAGCAATACATGCCCATTCACATGAACATAATCATTCCTTTTGTAACAAAGATTTCAGAATACTACAGAAGACATAGTCCAATATGGAAACAAAATGATTAGAGGCACATAAATCCAGAATCAAATAATAACTTAACATCGAGTCAGTTACATATTGTAAGATAATGTTTTGGAGCTCTGTTCCGGTACCATTATCATTGCTTTGGAACTCAACTTTTTGAGTCCTTCTCCCATTGCCATACAGGCAAGGTGTGTACATAATTTTCGTTTCCGGTGGATTCGGTGTTAAATCTTAGTGTGTTTATTGTTTTAGCTTACTTGTATTGCTATTGCATGTAAATTTCATACAATCTTTATTTAATGTTTTGTTGTTTTTAGCCAGAAGATGCCTGCAGAAAGAGTCGAAACATAGGAAATGACAAAAGAATAAAGTTGAAGAAAACTTCTGAGTGTCTCCGCATACATAATAAACATAAGACATGCGTACCACTACTAACCATTATGATTGACTGATTGATTGATTGATTGTTGCATTAATAATTAAATACAACAAAGGAGGAGGACGGACCTTGCCACCCCCCCCAGGGCAAAGACTTAAGGGTATCAAAAATATAAAAATAGTATACATTACAAGAATATAAGTAAATAAATAAACACAGATATTGCACATCTTATTGCATAAATGTCCTACAGTCTGGGAGCAAACGTAGGATATTCCTTGAGTATAGCCTTGAGAGTGGCTGAGTCTAAGAAATGGTCAATGAGGGTATATAAGTCATGTTGACCTTGCAGCCTAAATTTAGCAATGAGAGGACATTCCGTGACGTAATGACGCAGAGTGTGTCCTCTTAGTGCAGCACGCAGCACACAGCATACACCAGGAGAAGCACTGACTTCACAAAAGTATTTATAGGCTAATCTGAGCCTCATTGCCACCCTGTTGCGTGATGCAGTGTGTCTCCCATAGGTGTAAGCACAGCTCTGGGAGACACGTACATAGAGAAGACTACTGCCACTGCCCCTATGGCAACAAAGCTCCAACTGATCACTAATGCTTCTATGTACAAAGTCCTTAATGCTACTCTTAACATAGCCCAGAGTATACAGCGCCAGGATCCACTGTGTTGTCCTGAAGGGCACATTGAGCAAGGGGGTCTGCTTCTTCATTAAGCGGGATACCCACATGAGAGGGTATCCAGGTGAAGTGAACCGTGGCACCAGCACCTTCTAGGGCGTGGATGAGATCAAGACATTTATTAACTAGATCACAGTCCATGGGGGAGGTAGATTGGAGAGCATACAGTGCAGCCTGACTGTCAACAAAGAAGAATACATCCTTACAGAGAGGCGCCACAATATGGAGCGCCTCCAGAACAGCATACAGTTCTGCCTTAGTGGAGGACATGCGTGCAGGGAGCCGCCTGGAAACCTCAGTGTCAGTGTGGTGATTGGCAGAAATGTAGTAGCGGATGAACAGCCCACATCCGGACCTGCTGCCATTCACTGATCCATTACAATAAACATGAATAGCCTGAACGTGGGGGTACTTGGACAATTTAGTCATGAACATGTTTTGCAGCACATGAGGGTGCCAGTCCCTCTTGGGCTGATGCAGTGAGTGAATATCAAGACTGACATGGTGAGGGTTCCAAACGAGTTGGAGCAGTGACATAACAACGTTAATACAGGCCTCAGCTATACCTACACTTGTAAGAACTCCCAAGATCTTCCTGAGGTATGGAGTTGTAGGAGTCCGAGGATCACAAGACAAGGGGGGTGGTCAGTGATCCCTTCAGAGAGTCGGACCCCATGCATAGCATCCCACCAACAGTATGACAAGTAATTCCCTGTATCCTACACATAATACTTGGCAGGTGCAGTTCAGCTCTGAGGACCTCAATCCGAGCAGTCCTTGGGCATCCGAAAATTATTATTATGGCTTCATTCTGAACAAGCTCCAGGGGATGGAGCTGGGTGGCACTAAACTGTATTAAAATAGGTGCTGTGTATTAAAATGAGGAACCGTACGACAGATATATAGAACATCCTTAGGACTGGAATGCCAGCCCCCAGGCCCCTGTTTGCTAGCAGCCAAAGTGGCGCTAGCCGTGGCAGACAGAGGTCTCAAACATAGTGTACAGCGTGGAGTGACTTCCTGAAACTCAACTGAACACCCAGGTGCTTGTGTGTATCAACTCTAGGGATGGTGTAACCGCACCGGCTGGGCATCAATTGGCTCTCAGGTGATCTGTTTTACTGATCACACCCACCATCGTAGGGTCGAGGAAAGGCAGTTCTCTCTCTGACGTTTATTGATGAGGTAGGCATTACCGTAAGAACTGCGAACAAGTTCTCAGTCTCAATTTCTTACAAAATAACACTATACACTGATATTAAACACTTTCAACATATTACAATATTCATTAACAATACATGCAATCAACTTGGCAGTATGACAATCAATTTTTACTACAAAATTAAAGTATTTACCTCGGTCACCATCCTGCCCGTCTTTGTCTGAGCGCTACTTGGCCGTGAGTGACACCCGCAGGCGACCAGTGGGTTAACCACACTCTACTAACAAGTGAACATCGGCTTTGGTGCTTAATATAGCATTGAATACTGATACTTGCACATATTACACGTTTTCATGCAAATAGAAAACTATTGAACATTTCACTTATGAATGCCGAGGAAAAATGATGTGAGGTACATATGCTTTACATACAGTAACAGATGGGAACATTATTTACAGTGGGTGGTCGAGAGACCTTCCCTTTGGCTTGAAATTTGGTTTTTACATTCAATTAATTACAAGTCCCATTTGAACACACAATGCTGCTAGTTGTGACAGAGCTAACTGGAGAATCCTGGGTGTGGGGCATTAGAGGAGTAGGTCGTCAGCATAAATGAGGATCTGGGTGCCCTGCAGGAAGGAACAATGCGCAATTTTGTCCATTAAAATGTTGAAAAGCATTGGACTAAGGACTCCACCCTGTGGTGTTCCAAGCTCAAAGACTTCCTCAGAGGAGACTGCACTTTGAAACCAAACCTGTGTTGTTCTATTACACAAATAGTCCCTGATCCATCCTAATAATCTACCTTTGACACCTTTGAGAATGAGTTCCTCCATAATAACATCTTTGTTGGCCCTGTCGAAGGCACCCTTGAGATCAACGAAAGCTCTGCAGGTTATTATTTATGCTTATTTACTATAAGGCACTTATTTACTATAAGGTACTTATTTATAAGGCACTCAACAAAACAATGACTTGTGGAATGACCTTTTAGGAAGCCATGTACATTGCCAGAGAGTACATGGCCCACCTTATATATATAAGCCTGTTCAATATTACCCGTTCCATCATCTTACACAGACAGCTGGTGAGAGAAATGGGGCGAAAGGTGCCATCACCTTTGGGGATTGGGATGATAATGGCTGTTTTCCAGGAGTGGGGAAGCTTGCCTGCAGTGAGAGACATGTTAAATAGGTCTAAGACAGGGTTGTCTACCTTTACCTCCAGGAGGGCGTTGAGGATGTCATAGGTGATGCCATCCTTGCAAGGAGCTGTTGACTTGCCTAATTTAACTGCTGAGAGAAGTTCATCATGCATGATAGACACACAGGTGTCATCTGGCAGAGAAACACTGTGGCGAATCAACTCCATTCTTTGTGGTCTTTGCCGGTCAAGCGCCTCCTGGTGTTCCACAGGAAGGTGTTCCACAGGAAGGATGAGGCTTCCTTCCATTGCAGGATGAGCTCTTGTGCCCTGCCGGCAGGACACCTGCCTCCTGGACTTGCCCCGGACACTGTTGACGTGGTGCCACACCTCCCGGAGGGACCGGGTCCTGCGCAACTGGTCAAGGAAGGAGACCCAGTACTTCTTTCTTTCCTGCTGCCTCAGATCTGTGAGGTGTCGATCCACAGTAACCATAGCATCCCGTGACTTTATGTCTGCTGGGTTAAGCTGCCAACGTCTCTGGTAGGCGGCGAGCGACTGTTGAGAGTTCAGGATCACAGGGTCGGTAGCGTAAGTCCAGCGGCGTGGAGCATGGGTCCTTACAAGAACCCTTGGAGTCATGATGAATCCCTCAATGGTGTGTAGCAGTCTGTCGTACAGTGCCTCTGCGTCGGCGAAGGAGCCCTTCACGGCAGAATACCATGTTACCACATGGACAACGAGGCTCACCATCCTGGATGGTGGCACTGTCAAGCGCTTCCTGGGCACTGCTGGGGCGGACTGCACGGGGAAGGTCGTCTCCAGGGCGAAGTGGTCACTCAGCAAAGACCTGACACGAAGGATTTCAGCAGTATATGTTGGCATATTGATAAGGGCTACATAGTCAAGTCTGCCTCCTTGTACATGTGTGGGTGCATGTTCCCCAGAGAACACTGCTGTATCTGTGGTGTCAAGGAAAACCTTCCAGCACACACCATTAGCATTGGTGGTGAGATGGCTTCTTAATTCCTTATGCTTGGCATTAAGGTCTGCTCCTCAAGGACATAATCAGGAAAATTTGCAACATTTAAGTCACCAGCATGAATGCACATGTTTACAAAGTAAATAACTTCACCCAGGGTGTGCAAGCAAACAGTAATAAATTCAATACCCTCGGTGACCCCCAGTTCCCTGAAAGTAACCGGAATCCCATGTCTAATGTAAGTAGCCATCCCCCGACTACTGCCGTCACCACAACTGAAGGTGTGGGAGGCATAACACCGCAGTCTCCCAGAACTATGCTTACACCCATGGGAGACACACTGCATCACGCAACGGGGTGGCAATGAAGCTCACATTAGGCTATAAATACTTTTGGGAAGTCAGTACTTCTCCTGGTGTATGCTATATGCTATGTGCAGCACCAAGGAGACACACTCTGCGCCATTATGTCACAGAATGTCCTCTCATTGCTAAATTTAGGCTGCAAGGTCAACATGACCTGTATACCCTCATTGACCATTTCTTAGACTCAGCCACTCTCAGGGATATACTCAAGGAATATGCTATGTTTGCTCCCAGACTGTAGGATATTTATGCAATAAGGTGTGCAATATCTGTATTTATTTATTTACTTACATTCTTGTAATGTATACTACCTATTTTTTTTTATTTTTGATACTCTACCCTTAAGTCTTTGCCCAGGGGGTGGGTGGCAAGGTCCATCCTCTTCCTTTGTTGTATTTCATTATTAATGCAACAATAAATGTATCAATAAATCAGTCTTTCTGGCAGGGTATCTGGATGATTTCGGTGTTCATTCCTAAGGTCGGTCTTGGACTATACTTCAGATGTTACGCAAATTATTATGCTACCATAATAATAATAATAATAATAATAATAATAATAGTAATAGTAATAATAATAATAATAATAATAATAAACATCTGAAAATTAAAATCAACTTCCGCTATATCCTGATACCCAGTAAGAAACACACACACACACACACACACACGCATGATTTTCAAGGGAAGAAATAAGGAGTTTCCTTCAATAAACAGACCGGTGTCATTAACACCAGACAGATATGCGAAATATTTATGAAAGACAAATGGATCAATATTTGGAAGAGAACGTGTTAACAAACAGACAATTTAGTTTTCGAGGAGGAAGATCGTGTACTACTAATCTATTGAATTTCTATTCGCGAGTTATAGACATTGTGCAGGAGACGGTAGGGCAGACTATTGGGACCTCAAAAAAGCATTCGACAAAGTACCGCATAGAAGGCTGTTATAGCAGCTGAAGATTTTTGGAGGATTGCGAGAGCGGCTGCTAAAGTGGATGGAGAATTTCTTGGAAGATAGAGATGAGAACAGTAATAAAAAAAACAAGTCAGACTGGAAGAAAGTTTTAAGTGGGGTTCTACAGGGGTTGATGTTGGCATGGGTAATGTTTGTTGTGTACATTAATGATATGCCAAAAGAAATAAACAGTTACATAAGCTTATTTGCAGATAATACCAAGTTATTGAGAAAATAGAAATAGAGGAAGGTTGCACGGCACTCCAACGGGACCTGAACAAGATCTGGGAGTGGAGCCAAAAGTAGATGGAATTCTGTAGCCGCCGTATACGCACAACTTACACGACGGCTAGAGATACATTGTAATGTGACATTTTATGTTTTCTTTGTTGGCGTTATATTATTTGTACGCGTTGAACTTGCCCTCTCAGCTATTTCTCTCATCGATGGGTCGGTTGTTAAGACGTGAGCGCTGATAACAAACCTGCAGCATAATGAACATCATATGCCGTAGGGGCCTAGCAGCGTCTCCAAAGCCACTTCACGACAGTCACGCCTACACGTTAGACGTGTCTCGGGAGGCGCGGAGAATCCCGGTAAATCCCCATGTGTTCCTCATCTCGGTAAATCTAGACATGTCTCGGGAGGCGCGGAGAATCTCGGTAAGGCGCGGAGAATCCCGGTAAATCCCCAAGTGTTCCTCATCCCGGTAAATCTAGACGTGTCTCGGGAGGCGCGGAGAATCCCGGTAAATCCCCAAGTGTTCCTCATCCCGGTAAATCCCCTTGCATACGACCATGTTCCTCATCCCGGTAAATCCCCAAGTGTTCCTCATCCCGGTAAATCTCAAAGTGTAATCCTTGCATGCAACCAAGAGGACGTAAATCTCCAAGTGTAATCCTTGCATACAACCAAGAGGACGCCTGTTCCGCACTGTGTATGTATTCATCATAGTATTGGGATATTTATGTAACCATGAGGATGATATTTATGTAACCATGAGGATTTGATGATGTTTGTTAATATAATTAATGTGACTTATAGTGATTAGATACTTAAATTGTGAGGATTTAGAGATATATGTGTTAATACAAGTACACTTAACGTAACATAATGACGTACATCAGATCACGCAGACGAGAGGGCGACTTGCTGGGTTTGTGCTGGTGGTGTTCATCTGTAGAACCGACTGAACCCGCTAAAGTGTAGGTAACTCTGTATTGATTTATATATTGTACGGAATTGACGACGTGAAGTGTCACGACAATGATGTACTGCAATACCTGTGTTTCCTATGATATACTCCTTTGTGTTACTCTCAGTATTAGTGATAATATGTTAATTCGCAGATTTGACCGCTTCTGAATACAAAGAGCGCGTACTGCACAGCTCGTTTCAGTCACCTCCAGTACAATACATTAATAAGCGTAAGATAGCGCTTACAAATTCAATGCAAAGAAGTGCAGTGCGATAGAATTTGGCAATAGTAGCAAGAGACAGACAGGAAATTATTCATTGGGAATGAGAGAATAAACAAAAGAACAAAAGAAAAAGATCTTGGAGTAATAATTACTGATAAGCTGTCACCAGAGAAACAAATGAAGATTACAGGTGAAAATATAACCTACTAAGAAACATAAAAACAGCATTTATATATCTGGATGAAGAAATTATTAAAAAAAGAAAAACTGATTGTGACCATGATACGTCCAAAGTTGGAATATGCAACTGTGGTATGGTCACCTAGTGCTAAGAAATTTATAAAAAAATTGGAAGGGATGCAAAGAGCAACAAGAAAATTACCTCCAAGTTTGAGGGAACTACTGTACGAAGAAAGATGGGCAAAATTGGGTTTTAAAACATTAGAGCAGAAAAGAGAAAAACGTGATTTAATAACAGTGTGCAGAGTGATGACTAGAATGGAAAAGTGGATAGGCAGGACTTGGTGACGTGGGATGCAAGAGTTTCGGGGGGACATGGGAGAAAATTGAAAAGGATGCTTGTAGAGAGATGTAAAGAGATGTTAAGAAAAATGGTTTCCCACATAGAACCGTGAAGGTCTAAAATGATTTGGACAGAAAAGTCATTAATGCAAATACGATAAACGAATTTATAAAAATATATATGATGAGGGGACAACACGAGCATATATAGCTCTTTTCTTGTATGTCACAACTAGGTAAATACAACTAGGTAAACACACACACACACACACACACACACACACACACACACACACACACACACATATATATATATATATATATATATATATATATATATATATATATATATATATATATATATATATATATATATATATATATATATATATATATATATATATATATATATATATATATATATATATATATATATATATATATATATATATATATATATATATATATATATATATATGTAGAGGAGAAGGGAGTAGGCACCTGCCAAAACAATAATTATTCCCAGCGAAGTCTGAAGCACTGGATCAGGGGGTGCTATGAACTTATCATTAAACCCAGTTGTGACCTCACTGAACGTTTCCTTTTGTGTCTCAAAACACAAGGGGGCAGACACAACCTGCCTTCTAAAGACAACTTTCTTCCTCCCCACAAAAGTACAAGCACTTAATAACACACACCCTTCACTCAAAAATTCAAAATTATCATGGCGACTCCTACACCAGCCTCGGAGTCCTCATCTCGGGAGGGGACCACAAATGTCCACAGATCAGAATGCTCTTCTGATAACGACCACAACTGTCTTGACACTCCCTCAACTTTTTCTTCATTAACTTCTGCAACATTCGCTGTCTAAGATCTAATTGTCAATCTGTAGAACACCACCTCTCCTCTTCTAAACCTCATCTTCTTTTCCTCACTGAAACACAGGTGTCTGAGGCAACTGACAGTAGCCCCTTTCCTGTTCCCTCCTACTTTCTCTATCCTCATTTTCAATCCAAAGCTGGATGTTGTATTTATGTGCACAACAACTTTACCTGCTCTCATGCCCACGCTCTTGAATCTTATGAGTTTTCCACCATCTGGCTACGACTACAGAGTCACTCTCAAACTAAACTTATCTGTGCTGTATACCTCTCACCTAACTCCTCTGACTGTAAGAAACTTTTTGACTATTTAACTTCTAAAGTGGAGCACATTCTGACTCTTCTCTTTTGCAGAGATCTCCATTCTTGGAGACTTCAATGTTCACCACCAGCTTTGGCTTTCCTCTCCCTTCACTGACCATCCTGGTGAACTAGCCTTCAACTTTGCTATCCTCCACGACCTAGAGCAATTGGTGCAACACCCTACTCGTATTCCTGACCGTCTTGGAGATATGCCCAACATTCTTGACCTTTTCCTGACCTCTAATCCTGCTTATGCTGTCATTCTCTCTTCTCCATTGGGCTCCTCCAATCACAATCTCATATCTGTATTTTGTCCTATCGCTCCAATCCCTCCTCAGGATCCCCCTAAGCAAAGGTGATTCTGGCGTTTTGCCTTTGCTAGTTGGGGGTACCTTGGGAGGTATTTTGCTGATTTTCCATGGAATGACTACTGCCTCCGTGTCAGAGACCCATCTTTGTGTGCTGAGCGCATAACAGAGGTGATAGTGTCTGCCATGGAGGCGTACATTCCTCACTCTCTTTCTCAACCTCATCCTTCCAAATCTCGGTTTAACACAGCTTGTTCTCCCTCCTTTATTTCATCCAGACAGCACTACTGATATCACATCTATCTATAGAACTGAACCCTTTGCTCAAACCTTTGCTAAAAACTCTACCTTAGACGATTCTGGGCTTGTTCCTCCCTCTTGTCCAACCTCTGACTACCTCATGGTACCTATTAAAATTCTTTGTAATGATGTTTTCCATGCCCTCGCTGGCCTAAACCCTCGGAAAGCTTATGGTCCTGATGTGGTCCCTCCTATTGTTTTCCAAAACTGTGCCTTCGTGCTTGCACCTTGCCTAGTAAAACTCTTTCAACACTGTCTGTCAACATCTGCCTTTCCTTCTTGCTGAAAGTTTGCCTACATTCAGCCTGTTCCTTAAAAAGGGTGACCTTTCTAATCCCTCGAACTACCGTCCTATTGCTTTAATTCCCTACCTATCTAAAGTTTTTGAATCTATCCTCAACAGAAAGATTCTTAAACATCTATTACTTCACAACCTTCTATCTGATCGCCAGTATGGGTTCTGTCAAGGCCGCTTCAAGACACTTATCCTTCAATTTTTGAGTACTGCTTTGGACCCTTTTCTGGGACTGGCATTTTAGTGTTTTTTTTTTATTGGATTTTTGTTTATATATATATATATATATATATATATATATATATATATATATATATATATATATATATATATATATATATATATATATATATATATATATATATATATATATATATATATATATATATATATATAAACAAAAATCCAATAAAAAAAAAAACACTAAAATGCCAGTCCCAGAAAAGGGTCCAAAGCAGTACTCAAAAATTGAAGGATAATTGTCTTGAAGCGGCCTTGACAGAACCCATACTGGCGATCAGATAGAAGGTTGTGAAGTAATAGATGTTTAAGAATCTTTCTGTTGAGGATAGATTCAAAAACTTTAGATAGGTATATATATATATATATATATATATATATATATATATATATATATATATATATATATATATATATATATATATATATATATATATATATATATATATATATATATATATATATATATATATATATATATATATGCTAGTGTATGCTAGCTAATGTCACGTGTGCGACATGTGGTACATCAATGTAGGCGATATTTTGCTTTTAAAATTTATCCTTGTTCCTTGAGGTACCTGTAAAATGTAGCAATAAGAAGTAAAAAAAAATAAATAAATAAATAATATAAATAAATAAATAAATAAATAAATAAAATAATAAATAAATAAATAATATAAAATAAATAAATGAATAATAAAAAATAAATAAATAAATAATATTAATAGTAATAATAAAATAAATAAACAAATAAGTAATAAAAAATGGTTTGATTTACATATTTGAAGCAGCAACATATCCATGAATTTATCCTTATTCTTCTTCTTATTTTTTTTTTCACGCAATAAAAATGCCGAAGAAATCAAATACTAACAACTTCATTATGTATGCTTGATTAAAATCTGCCCTAATTTCTTTTTACACGAGTAAATTTTGTAGACAGCAACAAAAATGTTAGGAGAAACATACAGCACATTTATAGTAATTAAGCTACTTGTACATCTGCTTAGAATGTCGATAGGACATTTTTCTTTCAATATTCAACCTAATAGGTTACTTAATCATTTCAGTAACAATGCGACAATAATGTTTTATCATGTTAACATTTCTTCATACAAATTCCAATCACACGCAAAATCAAATAATATAAAGTTCGGCACAGGACACATCACGATACTTCTTCTTCTTTACCTGTAGAAAGATTGAGAATATTGAAGAGTTTGGACAGAAGTAAAAGAAAGGAAATTGAAGTAAAGTAGTAGATTAAGGATTGTGGGCAGACCTCGTTGCTATTTTTTAAATGAATTTTTTTGTGTGGTGTGATACAATATTCAAACAGTACATAAACTTACCGGTGCTAATTTTGCTTGTTATCTACAAGGAAAAAAATATCTACACCATACTTTGGCTTGTTATCTACAAAGAAAAGTATCTACACCGTACAAATTTTAATTTTGGAATGATATATAGCAAAGAGAAAATGTAATCAAAATATCAAATTTCTTTTTATTCATATTCTAGCAATGAACAACACGTACAAATACATCGGCTAAAAATGCTGAATAGAGGTCAGGAGATTCTTTTGTCATCATCCGCCAACTGAAGTAGTCTAGGTGAGAATGAAATGCTCTTTTATTGATGCCTCACATTATTTTCAATATACGAATTTTCGCATCAAGCTAGAATCTTTCAGTTCCTTGAGTATGAGCTCCGATGTTAGAATCGACGTAATATTGATGATGATTTTCGGCAAAATTATGAAATTTGAGTTGGTTTAAATAAGAGTAAGCTGGACAGTCGTCGGGATGGATTATTGAGCCTTCAGCAACTTCTCCCTGAATAACTGGTTGAAGTGTCTCACGTCTCTTTTTTGAACTTCGACAATAGAACAGACATTCTACTCATACTTCAGACTCTCTATCTAGACATTTTCTCTCGAAACTAAGACAAATATTTTCTTTGTTTTCTTATTGTAGATCATGATATAAATTGTAGATTGCATACAAAAGATTCATAACACGTAGAGCAGAATATAGTGCAGATCGCATACCAAAGAAAATTCATGACATGTAAACAAGCCAAAGTAGCACAAACTTACCTGCTGACACTGCTCCCGGGATTTTAGTTCTTACTTATTTTGGCAGCAAGAGAGAGAGAGAGAGAGAGAGAGAGAGAGAGAGAGAGAGAGAGAGAGAGAGGCAAATATATTTTTTGGAGCTCCGACATTTCTCGAAGTAGGTACATAGGTGTCAATGTTTCTTTCTGAATTTTATTAAATTTACATTGTCATAACAAATATTAATCTACGATATAAATAAATAAATAAATAAATAAATAAATAAATAAATAAATATATATATATATATATATATATATATATATATATATATATATATATATATATATATATATATATATATATATATATATATATATATATATATACATATACATACATACATACATACATACATACATATATATATATATATATATATATATATATATATATATATATATATATATATATATATATATATATATATATATATATATATATATATATATATATATATATATATATCATTCTTAGTGTTCTTTGAATAGTGTTGCACAAATAATTTGACTTATATGAAATATAAAGAAAATGTTATTGATTTAATTTCAATTTAAATACCTATAGTTTATGGTAAATGTCCCTTATGGAGGATCACCTGAGTTGGCAACAGTGATACCACCTGGAATGAGCGTAAGAAATTTGTTATGGAGGTGACAAGGGAAGAACCCTCCGAACTGTCTTCTAAGAGTCAGGAGAATGTGGAAGAAGACCCTGTAGCTTTAAGACATGAATTACTACTACGTGAAATCGAGGCAATTGATGAATATTGGGGCCCAACGCTCAGGTGAGTTGCAAGCGGTGACTCACACCTTCGCTCACCTGTTGCTGAAGCAACAGGTAAGGTCTAATACACCAATAAACACTTTAAATGATATAATCGCGCTTATATGACAGTTTGCATGCCAACAGATGTTCTTGTGATGCAAAGTCAATGTCTATACATATTCAAGCATAAGTGGCGCTTTAAAGTGTATCGAGGTGGTGCAACTAATAGTGGGTTTAATTTCTGTTTCAGCTAATACACAGTGCGTAACTATAGCCCTTAATAGGGTCTACGTCTTACTGTTTGGAGCATTTCTAGCTCCATGTTACCCTGTCAGAAATTAATAATGTTTACCTTATAAGAGTTCGGGGTGGGGGAGGGGGGTTCGAAGCACCCTGATTGTTATAAAATGTTAGGTTAGTATATAGTATAGTTTACCTTATGGGGGGGGGTGTCCAGAAAGAGCGAATCCTCCCCGGTTAGGTTACAAAATGTTTGGTTAGTATAGTTTACCGGTATAATTGCAGTTTTCCCCAATAAACTGCACGTAAGTACGAAGTGTCTCATGGTCTAGATCACACTGCTAGGAGCATTTCTAACCCTATATTACCTTGTTGGAAACAAATAATAAGGTCGGTTAGGTTAGGTTACTTTCTGGTTGTGTTCGAATATACTAATGGTGGTGGTTCAAGGGGGGGCACAGCCCCCTGGTTATAATAGGTTTTTGGTTTGCTACATTTAGGAAATTTCCTTGACTTCTAGGGAAATTTCCCTACATTTTCAAAGTCTATATATCACTCGTATGTGCCCCCACCAAAACCCCTGGTTCCCCACAGGCCCCCAAGCATGATGGATGGTTTGCGGGGTGTGGGTGGAGATTGGGGATATTGGGTGAAACTGCAGATTTACCAGTTTACCTTATGAGGGGTCCAGGAGTTGCAAAGCCTCCCCAATTAGGAGGTTACAAAATGTTAGGTTAGTATAGTTTACCTTATGGAGGGTCCAGGAGGAGCGTAGCTCCTCTGGTTAGGGTACAAAATGTTAGGTTAGTTTAGTTTGCCTTATGGGGGTCCAATAGGTTAGGGGGGTCGAGGGGGGAGTATTGGTTGAAAATGCAAATTTACCTAATTGTGTTTTGCTATTTATTTACAAGTGAGTGCAATATTTAGGCTTAAGAAATACTTAGCAGCAGGGCAGTTTACAGTTTTTTGTATTAGTCTACCACCAACTAACATATTTTTCAGACCTAAATGTTTTGTGGTGAAAGCTTTTTTTTTTATTTTCTATTTATATTTTGTGTATAAATGATGAGACCACGAAATGGAAGTGTGTGGCTCATTAAAAAGTATCAGTTGGTGTAATTTTGTATATGTATAAGATGGCATAAAGATAAAAATATTGTAAAAATTTATTATTGCAAGGTGACACAATAAATAAACATGAAATAAATGTTAGCCAGTCCTCCATAGGTTTTTGTTTATAGTGAAAATTATGCTTTAAAATACTGTACATCTGTTTAGATAATTACTTTTTTAGATATTTATTTCTATCTTTGATTTGGGATGAATTATCTTAACATTTACAAGCATTCTCTCTCATCTTAGCTATGTGAAAGAGGACCAATCCTCATTGCCCACACTTTGCAAGGGTTAGTTGCTCTGTATCTGGCAATGAATGTTATTTCATGCATCTTACTTCATCAGCTTATCAGATTGGGTGTAGAAGAACCTGCCAATGAGAAGCATGTACCTCCAGTCATGCATCAAAAAGTGCTCTCTGTTATCTCTGTCATTTCTATCACACATAACTATTCTTCCCTCTTGCACTTAATACATTTTTTTTCACACTGTCCATCTTTTCTACTTGTGGTCTGCCTGTAATCTTGCATCAGATCCAGTCGTCCTCTTAAGCCACTCTTCTCTTCTGTTCATCCAGACCATCATAACATTTCCTGCTCTGTTTGGTCAGCAAGCTTACTTTCAACACCAGTCCTTTATAACACTTTTCTTCCTTATTTGATCACTCTGTGATATTCCACACTGTTGTTCAGATGCCTCATCTCCATTACAATCAATATCCTCTCCTCCCATGCTTCCATATTTCACTTCCATTATTTGATCTCATGCAATGCAATTGTAACTGGTCCTTCGTATGAGCTTCTCTTAGTGGTCATTCCTATCATGTTACATCTAAGCACGTGTTTCATTCTGCTCTACACAGTTGCTGCTTCATTCAATCTAAATTTCATTTCTACATTCCTTTATTTCTCCAGCTTCCATGTAGATTCCACCTACAAAGATTCTTGCATAAAAGTTTTGCTGAAAATAATCCTTCTAACTTAACATTTCTTACCCATATTCATCAAGTGGTAAATTAATTTTGGGAAAATAATTCCATGTGTAATTTTTTTCCTGTAGGATATGTATACTGTAAGATTGAAAATATTGCTAGCTGAAAAAGTTGCATAAGGCTGAGATGTAAATAGAATGAATGAAAATCACATTATCTTCATTATTAAGATAATAGGACTCATTCTGATGAATTGGCAGAAATTGATAGAATAAAAGTCTATTAAGAAGAAAGAAAAAAATGGACTTGAATCTAAAAGAATCTTATAAACACCACCTTTCTATGTGTTGCCAAGGTATCAGTTGATGGTCAGATGTGCATTTCTTAAAATTCTTTGCACTTTTTAAACACAATGCATGCTGAGATACTATATGACCAAAGAATTTTTAAACCACTTTTCTTGTCAGGAGAGGTTTGTAGCACTGTTTATCCTTGTTCTGGGTAAATGGATGAGGTGCCTGTGTTGTGTGTTATCACAATCAAGCGTACCAACCATTCTAAGATGGCTAGTCAAGAGGGAAGAGGTAATGATTTATGCATCCATCGTGACAAAAGGTTCAAAAAGTTTTGGTGAAATATCTTAAATGAAACAGATGGTCTTTTTGTGTAATACTGGATAAACTATATTGTTATAATAGTTGGTTTGTCTGGGACTATTTTTTTTTGTTGGATTTTTTTTTTTTTTTTTTTTTATGTAGGAAGGACACTGGCCAAGGGCAAAAACACTGAAATGCCAGTCCCATAAGAGGGCCAAAGCAGTAGTCAAAAAACTGATGGATAAGTGTCTTGAAACCTTCCTCTTGAAGGAATTCAAGTCATAGGAAGCTGGAAAAATAGAAGCAGGCAGGGAGTTCCAGAGTTTACCAGAGGAAGGGATGCATGATTGATAATACTGGTTAACTCTTGCATTAGAGAGGTGGACAGAATAGGGGTGAGAGAAAGAAGAAAGTCTTGTGCAGCAAGGCCGTGGGAGGAGGGGAGGCATCCAATTAGCAAGATCAGAAGAGCAGTTAGCATGAAAATAGTGGTAGAAGACAGCTAGAGATGCAACATTGCGGCGGTGAGAGAGAGGCTGAAGACAGTCAGTTAGAGGAGAGGAGTTGATGAGATGAAAAGCTTTTGATACCACCCTGTCTAGAAGAGCAGTATGAGTGGAACCCTCCCAGATATGTGAAGCATACTTCATACATGGACGGATAAGGCCCTTGTACAGAGTTAGCAGCTGGGGGGGTTGAGAAAAACTGGCGGAGACGTCTAAGAACACCTAACTTCATAGAAGCTGTTTTAGCTAGAGATGAGATGTGAAGTTTCCAGTTCAGATTATAAGTAAAGGACAGACCGAGGATGTTCAGTGTAGAAGAGGGGGACAGTTGAGTGTCATTGAAGAAGAGGGGATAGTTGTCTGGAAGGTTGTGTCGAGTTGATAGATGGAGGAATTGAGTTTTTGAGGCATTGAACAATACCAAGTTTGCTCTGCCCCAATCAGAAATTTTAGAAAGATCAGAAGTCAAGCATTCTGTGGCTTCCCTGCGTGATATGTTTACCTCCTAAAGGGTTGGACGTCTATGAAAAGACGTGGAAAAGTGCAGGGTGGTATCATCAGCGTATGAGTGGATAGGACAAGAAGTTTGGTTTAGAAGATCATTAATGAATAATAAGAAGAAAGTGGGTGACAGGACAACCCTGAGGAACACCGCTGTTAATAGAGTTAGGAGAAGAACAGTGACCGTCTACCACAGCAGCAATAGAATGGTCAGAAAGGAAACTTGAGATGAAGTTACAGAGAGAAGGATAGAAGCCGTAGGAAGGTAGTTTGGAAATCAAAGCTTTGTGCCAGACTCTATCAAAAGCTTTTGATATGTCCAAGGCAACAGCTAAAGTTTCACCAAAATCTCTAAAAGAGGATGACCAAGACTCAGTAAGGAAAGCCAGATCACCAGTAGAGCGGCCTTGACGGAACCCATACTGGCGATCAGATAGAAGGCTGTGGAGTGATAGATGTTTAAGAATCTTCCTGTTGAGGATAGATTCAAAAACTTTAGATAGGCAAGAAATTAAAACAATAGAATAGTAGTTTGAGGGATTAGAACGGTCACCCTTTTTAGGACCAGGCTGAATGTAGGCAAACTTCCTGCAAGAAAGAAAGGTAGATGTTGACAGACAGAGCTGAAAGAGTTTGACTAGGCAAGGTGCAAGCACGGAGGCACAATTTCGGAGAACAATAGGGACCCTATCAGGTCCATAGGCCTTCCGAGGGTTTAGGCCAGCAAGGGCATGGAAAACATCATTGTGAAGAATTTTAATAGGTAGCATGAAGTAGTCAGAGGGTGGAGGAGAGTGAGGAACAAGCCCAGAATCGATTTTTATAATACTAATCAAGTAGTAAAGTAATTGTAAGGAGAATATAAAAATAATATATAAAAATATTTAATTGAAATTTAAAGAAATGGTAAAACTTGCCTATTCTCCATTTGTCTTCATTACAAAATGTTCATATCAAATGATTTCTAGTTCTTTAGCCACACTTCTTTCAATCATCTGTTCTGACATGGAATGGGAAGACATGAAAATTTGCTGTAGACATACATTTTTTTCCTGTGTATTAAAGTTGGAAGGTGAAAATAATTCATGGCTAAGTAGCTGATACCTTTAAAGGGGCACCCAGGACTACAAGATCATGGAAAAAGGTCAAGACTATGTCATCAACAGTATATATGCCTGACTGTTCTATGAGTGTTGAAGGATGCTATAGCTGAGTTAAAGACAAATCAAGGATTCTCAACATGAAATAACAGAAGGGTGAAAATATCTTGTTTTACAATTATAGTGGATGTCATCAAGTATCTAAGTAAACAAAAGCAATCTTGTAGAAAAATTTTTATAATCTTTGACTGGAATCCATATAGACATGATGAGGGCAAACTATGTAGACATGGATTAGATGAAACCACTGTAAATTGAATTGATATATGTAGTGTGGTATAAAAGATGCTTTGTGGCTATAAATACATATTCTTATATTTCAGTGTTCATGTCAGTATATTTTGAGACATTGTTGAAAAGTTAGATAACATTTATCTAACATTGTCTGTGACTGAAAACTGCAGTGTCTATTTTTGGGTTAGGAGCATAGCTATAGAAGACTGGTTTGTGTGCAGGATGGTAATTTGAACTGAACTAAGATGAGACTGTAAACTCTATGCAGCATAAGATACCTCACCACGACAGTGATAAAGATAATGCTAAAAAGTAATTACAGTAAACCCTCTCTAATTTGAATTCATATACAGTAGTAAGAACTTCAGATAATTCAACCTGTTTCTGGTCAGTTCAAAATTTTTAACAACTTAATCCAAAGTGAAGTTAGAATTGCCCAGGCTGTATTATACTGTCCACCATTCATTTACAAAAAATTGTTCCATTTCTACCATTTAGCATGGGTTGGTTGGTAAGCCTGTTGGACAGAGGCACCAGCAGTGTGTTACCTTCTCACCCTCACTCCATTTCCTTTGGGAAATATTTATACAAATTTCTCCACTTAGCTTACAAGGAAAATTTGATTTGCATCATTAGATTAAGCAGTCACGTTACAACTATAACATTATTTTCAAAACTTGATAGGGTAAAAACTGATTAATTACGGTGATTATGGGAGAGCGAGGAAAATTTTGTGGTTTATAAACGTTTTTACTGATGATTGATATTTACATAAATGATGAAAAGTGTATAATAAAACGCATGTTCTTAGGTTACATAAACTACTCCTGAATATGATGATGCATTCAAATAAAAAAAAAAAAAAGTTATATAAAAGAGAAAAAGAAGGATTTTCATGAATGTGGTGTGTCTTGACTGCCAGGACACAGTAATGCACCTGATATACCTCCGTTCCTCACTCCCACCTCATGGCATCAAGACATAAGGGGCTAGTAAAAATGATTGTGTAATTTGGACATTTGGATAATTTGACTCAGATCTCCCATTAATTAATTACTGGGAGGAAGTTAAGGATGAAGGAATGGTGAATAAATGTGGGTACTGGGAGGAATAAACTGAGAAATATAGAAGGATAAAATAATTTGAGAGGGAGGTGATTATGACTTGTGTGATAGCAAGGGAGGACTTCTTATTTTAAAAGGGGGAACGGTAAGAGAAATGTGAAAACTATAGAAATATGAGTCTCCTTTCATGGTGCAGACCCTCTGGCAAGATGCCCTGAGCCAATGTGGCCTGGTATCAGGCTTAATTTCATCCTGTTCATTTGGGGAGGGTTTATCCTGCAGTGGAATTATACAACTTGAAGTTAATGATTATATTAATGATGTGTATTGAAATGCAAGTCTAAGAAAAGATGTAATTGAAGGGGTACAGATTACAGAGAGTAAGATTTGCAAAGAATTGAGAGGCCTCAAAAAGGACAAGAGATGTCTGGAACAAAAATTTTCACTGATAATAGCAATCAAAGAAGGTCAAGGAAATAATTTCTGCTTCATTGCTGAACCCTACAGAAGACTGTGATATGCGTAGGTAATTGGATGGCAATTTGGAATGTTTTGAAGGTATATCTTGAGGATGGGAGGTTGCTAAGTTAGCTGAATGCTATTATAATGATGCAAATGTATCAAGGTGAATGGAGAAGAATGAAAGTTTAGCATACAATGGAATGTGAGCCATAAATGTATGATCCTGTTGGTGTCATAAATATATATATATAAATGGTGTAATTGTAATGTGACAGAACACAAACATTAGTGAAAACTGGACTGGCTGGACCTTATAGTCCAGTAAATGAGGACTTGTCCTTCTGATCAGTCTAATCCAGATTTGAACCCTGGTCACATCCAACTCCTGTATTCATAACTGAGTAATTTCTCACTGTTTTGTAATGGAGAATGTAGTTCTTCAATCAGTCATGACATAAAGAGATACCTAAATGAAAGCAGCTTTTGGTAACATTCGAGTGGAAATTTGTAAATGATTCCTGAATATAATTTTGCTTACAGGTTATAAAGTTCTAACGATAGGAAATGTGAGAGGCTTTTTAATGTAAATGTGTTTGATACTGTGTGCAAAAAACAGAAATTGAAAATGAATGTTTATGAAGGTGTTTGAAAGATGTTAAAGTGAAGTGGTTGAATTTGATTGGCTGTACAGAGTATGAGACGAATGTGTGAAATAATGTGACATTAGGTGTATTGGAAAAAAAAGGAGGTAGATCACTTAAGTATTTTGGTTTAATCCTATGCAAGTATGGTAAGTAAGATGAAAAAAAGTGATTGATCTTTAAGGCATAATTATAATGAAATGATGCAATGAATACTGTACCAACATTTGCACTTGCAGTTGAGATTTGGATGTTTAATGAAAGACAAGGATATAAATGGTTGAATTAAATTACTTGAGATGTGGCTCTCCTGTGCAAAGAGTAGTTAGAGAAGGTAATGACACTGATTTGGTGTTAGGTAGAGATGAAGGAGTGGCAGGTGCAGCATCCTGAGTTGACCAACAGTATTTAAATTTTGTTACATGAATATGGCAGTTATGTATGCAAAAAGGGACCAGGGTACATGATAGAAAGGTTTAAGTGAAGAAAGAGAGGATTAGAACATGTTGGGATAAGGGCAAGTGGACTCTTCTGCCATGGCTACAGCACAGCCATCAGATATAGTTCGACAGTTTCAAGAAAATAATATTTATTGTATAATTCTGAAATAAAAATACAAATCACAGTATGAAAAATTATTACTGGGGTGGAACATTTTTGTCAACTATATGTACAAAACTTTTTTTCTTATCAAAGTTGGATGAAAATGTAACTATGGTTTTGGTAAAGGATAAAACATGAATACGGACATTTTACCACTCTACGAGTATATTAAGGTAAAGCGGCAGATTACCGATAACTTCGTGTATTAGTTTTATGTGATTTTCATAGCGTATTAAATTTTTTCCTTTAGAAATCACATTATGTGTGGAAATACCAGCTTTTAAAAGGTAGGGAAATCGACGGTATGTAACGTCTTAATTGTAACTTACCAGCAGAGTTTTGTCTGTCAGTGTGACGGGCGTGATTCTGAAAATTTACCAGAGAAAATCCACGCACGATTATCCCGTCAGTCAATTGCATTTTGAGGCAACAGCCTTCCACACGCAGGTGGAGAGTAAGGCGGCCAGGCGAACACCTAAGGTTGGCTTCCTTTCCCTGCCACTCATCGACATCCTGCCATCGACCCGCTGGGCTTGGTTTAACGCATTCTAAACCAATGAATGTGGCTATGTTTCAACATTGGTCTCATTGAAATGAAAAAAAATAAATAAAATAAAAAGAAATATATATATATACATATATATTTATATTCATAGACACTGCATAATATTTAAGCAGTTCTAAAATATAGCGTATGGATAAGCCGAAGTTGAACTTGGCCTTAATGTTTGTGGTTCCTGTCGTCTGCTTTTCCCGCGCGAAGTAAACCTTAACTAAATTTTTGTAATCTTTCGCAAGGTACGGAATATAACTTCCTGAAATTTTATGTATTTTTAGAAAGAGAAAACAACGTGATAATAAATATCAAAGAACGTTGATAACGGTAACTAGTGGGGGGGATGGGGTTGAAGGAATCAGCTGACAGGACAGTGAGTCACGCAGAGGGGAGAGGCCGAGGGGAATACAGCCCCTCAGCAAAATTACATCCATGGGGTCTCATACTGGACAGAACAGTTCCAGTGGTTTTGAAGAGGATCCGCATACAGTCACACATTTACTCAATGAATTAGAAGGGCCGGACACAAGTCGAGTTGCATTAGTGATAAGGTAATTTTATTTCTGTTGGACACATATGCACATATGGGCTCCTTAGTGCAGTTATATTTATGATAGCATGATAACATCCCGAGTCCTGCTTATACAGTTGTCGTTTTCAAAATGTTCTATAATGGTAGTGGACAGAGGTAGAAGGCTTATCAGACTGCATCCGGAGTAGCTCCACCAAAGCCAGGATGTTTAATAACCATCAGTAACCACCGCGGTGCAAATAAGAGAGACGCGCATTGGCATAATTTACATTTTTGTAATGATATATCCAGGAGAGGAAGACGTAGAAGCGACAGATGTGGTGTCATGGTGAGCCAAAGAAATTGTGATGCTCAATGATATTTTGTATACACTTTGTCATCTTTTGATGCTGGGGAGGTAAAATTTTATTGATTAATAACTCAAGAAAATCAGTACATGTCCTGCGAATTTAGATAGTGCACATAACTCTATTTTTATTGAAACCAGTGGAAGATGTGTGTGTAGAAGACTTATTAGATGAGAGGTGGAGACAGGCATGCCAGCCACTAAATTTGTGCCTAAAAAAAAAAAAAAAAAAAAAAAAAAAAAAAAAAAAAAAAAAAATATATATATATATATATATATATATATATATATATATATATATATATATATATATATATATATATATATATATATGTATATATATATATCACACACACACACACACACACACAATGTTATTTTATCTCTAAATGTTATGGTTATTGTGCTAAGATTTAAGAGTAATCTGATGAGTAGCATTGACCAAACCTCAAGATTATCCCAGGATTTTTTGAGAAACAGCTAGGATCCTGATTAAGAGAAATATGTAGGTCTGTGTAGTTGATGAAACGGTTAATATGAATGCACACAGATCTTCCCTGTATGCTTTATAGAATGTTGTATTGATTGTTCTGTAATTTAGTTTTCATGTTTTCTACATTGATGACATTTTTTTTCATATTGTTATTACTTAATGCATAACTGTATATTAGAGACTGAAAAGGAAATCAAACTTGCTAAAGTGATCAATTTGCCTCTGTTCATAATATGAGATTCTAAGTCAGTATGTTGTGGTATCTGATGTAATGATAATCAGTAATTCTTTACAATAGTGTTGCACCATTTCAAATTCCTACCTTCAAATACTCCCATCCTTTCTCTCCTTATGCGTGTAGAGTTCCCCCTAAGATTTCTAGTAATTTAACACTACCTAATCTAGCCTAATTTAACCTAACCTAACTGGAAGGGTTGTGCTCCCATATTCCCCTTAGCTTACTAACGCCACCTAAACTAATGAAACTTAATATAGACAATGAGATTTTTCAGTTTTTGATATAATGTTGCTCCCAAAAATATTTCCATGACATACTTTAAGTGGTATTCTATAATTGGGCTTACAGCTAGTTTCTTCTCATGAATTTGTGATCTTCCATGACTAATGGAGAAGACCTATGTTCTTTATTGGGGTTAGATTGATGAATGATGGTGAGTAGAGGCATGTTTGATGGATTGATAATATAATTTTGTTGTTAGTAAAAGTTGGAGACTACAAAAAAAAAAAAAACAAGAGTAATTGATATTTGTATTGAGAAAGCTAAATAGTTAAAAAATGAGAACAGACTCCAGTAAAAATATTACAGAATGTGTTAAATGCTAGCATACAAGATAAGAAGGTTAAAGTTGTGTTAGAACATTTGAATGAAAAAGGTATCATAGGAGCTGCAGAGCAGGACATTGCAATAAATCTGGTGAAAGCAAGGGAGCAGCAAGGGAATATATGATGGGAATATATTGTTCTTAGGAAAGTTGTTAAAAGTAGAAGCATAATTGAATTCTGTTCAGAGGGATGGTCCAGACCAAGTAAAAGACTGAAGAGGGGAAATGCACATACTTCAAGGAGTGTTTAGAAAAAGGAGAATGAATGTTATTGAAGTGAATGTGTTATTGAAGTGAAATGAAGATAAACTGAAATTTAAACTTAAGTTGGAGTTTTGAGTTGATTAAAGATAATAAGAAGGCTTTTTTTTTTTTTTTAGGAAGCATTGAAGGAAAGGAAGATTAAATGTGTCAGTTGAGGGGGTAAAGTGAGGGAAGGTAATAAAAAAAAATATTAAATATGTTACTATAAAGTATTGGTTAATGGAGTTACACAGTGAAAAGCCAATTGTAACTATAATAGTTTGTGAACTTAAAGAGAGAGAGAGAGAGAGAGAGAGAGAGAGAGAGAGAGAGAGAGAGAGAGAGAGAGAGAGAGAGAGAGAGAGAGAGAGAGAGGCTAACAGAACTTGAGTGAGCCATTGTAATGCATAATGAATGACAGTTCTTATACAGATAGAGCCAGGAGTAGCACTGACAATGTCAGCTTGCCCATGAATCAGTTGCTTCTAAAATGGGTGTGCCCTGCACGTGGTTGTGTTGAGAGAGAGAGAGAGAGAGAGAGAGAGAGAGAGAGAGAGAGAGAGAGAGAGAGAGAGAGAGAGAGAGATGGGAGGAGGGGGGGCTCCTCCCATCTCTCTCTCTCTCCCTCTCTCTCTCTCTCTCTCTCTCTCTCTCTCTCTCTCTCTCTCTCTCTCTCTCTCTCTCTCTCTCTCTCTCTCTCTCTCTGATGTAATATCATTCATCCTTCTTTATCTTTTGTAGTGTGACTGAATTAAATATGTTTACATCTTTCAAACTTGACCAACTTTCACTCACCTACTTGACCAGGCAAATATGTATTGGTCTGGCCCAATGCATCTGTTCTCCCTCATGTTTGCATCTATAGTCTTTCCTTTTGCTGTTGTCTTATCTATTTTAATCAAAACATTGAACACACACACACACAAAAAAAAGTATGCCTTTCTGTTGCAGTTGGCTTTTTATTGTTTTTTTTTATTATAGTTTTAATTTTGATTATTCCTTAATTCCTGTGTATTTATAAATTTATCATACTATTGGAGGGGTATTAACAAGGGCCAATCCAACATCATGTTTTGAGAAAGGCATAATATCCTGGATCATTAAGAGTAAAAATCCACTCTATATGTTGGAAGGAAGATGAATATAGGGTAAGCTACATTTTTTTGGAGATTAATCTTTTTTTTTTTTTTTTTTTTTACAATGAGGGTGAACTTATTTGTTTTTTATATACTTTCAAGTATAAGACTTACCTAGGTTGTGAAAAGTTGTGATTGATGTCTGATGTTAGATGGGTCTCATGTCATGTAGTAATTAAAACAATGTAAGTGGTTGTTTTGATCCAGGACAAAAGATATTTGTCTTCATGTGTAGTGAGCAGACACAACACCCTCATACACACTTTACCAGCATCACTGCTTTATCATAGTTTGCACTTAGAATCATTTGTACTCAGAGTTGCCACTTACATGTGGTTGGTTGGTCAGATTTTTTTTTAATATATGTACTGAAAATTATTGTGGATTCATAGTATTTTTGTCTAGTATCTAGTTCATACATTGTTATATATATATGTATACACACACACATCTCTGTTGTGTATCTTGAAGTTATTGCCACCACACTCCAAAACTTATGAATGTAATCACTTGTGGCACCCTGGTCACCTCCCCTTCACGGGTGCTAGGTGTCAGTGGTGGTCATGTTACACCAACCAAAGCTCAGTAGAGTAGAAAATTGTGCATTTTGAGGGAGTTATACCTGTGTCTAGAGAGAGCTGTGGTGGAAACAGTTGTGCTTTTTTTTTTTTTTTGTCACTTGATACTCCTTATATTGCACTGCAGTTTTTTTGTTTTTTTTTTATCAGTTTTGGTGCATGTGAATTGCCATTGATTTTTTCATATACTTGGGTGCACAAAAAATACATATCTCATCCATTGATTTGCGTAAATACAATAACTGTTCTAAAATCTCCTCATAACCTTGGTGCTATTTTTTTTAAAGTCATATGTAATATTCTATATTTTTATATTTATGATAATGGATGGTGGTGAGATAAACACTGAGTTAGACCATTTTGAAAGGATTTTTACCACATCATCACTCTATCAAGAGATTATGTATGTATAAAAAATAGCAGTGAATGTGCATATCTGTTACATTATGCTTGTTTTAGATGTCTGTTGGATATTTCTCTTGCATGTATAATACCATATTTAGGGTCCTTTAATGATATGCATAGATATATTGCCAATACTTTGTTCTTTGCAGCATCACTTTCAAAAGTGTGTTGCTTAGGTGGCTGGCACAGGGTCCTTATATATGCACTTTTCCCCCATGAATTCTTGCATCTTGCTGGCCTCTTTTTCCTCTCAGAGATCTCTCCATGTATGCTCTTTTACTGTATCCTCTATGTCTTCTTGGTAGTAATTTGCCAGTGCATATTTCTCTCTCTCTCTCTCTCTCTCTCTCTCTCTCTCTCTCTCTCTCTCTCTCTCTCTCTCTCTCTCTCTCTCTCTCTCTCTCTCTCTCTCTCTCTCTCTCTCTCTCTCTCTCTCTCTCTCTTGTCTATTTATTTTCATTTGAAAAACCTATGCCATTTGTCTTTTTATTTTCATTTGAAAAACCTATGCCATTTACTTATCCCTACACTTTCTGCACATCTATAAATTTTTTCACACTTTCCTGAGTATGATTTCCTCTCCTACTCTTTTGGAAATGTTACATGTAATTTGTGTCCTGATTTCAAATTTTTATAAACAGATTTTTATGTAGTGTATTTTATATATCACATTATTCACCAAAATTTTTTCCAGGACAATTTATGATGGTGACGAGCATGGGAAGTTCATGGAAAGGCTGGACACCAGGATCCGGAATCATGATCGAGACATTGAACGCATGTGTAACCACCACTACCAAGGCTTCATTGATTCCATTAGGGAGCTGCTGCAGGTCCGCTCACAGGCACACAAGCTCAAGGTAAGCAGAACACTTTAAATATCTACAATTGACTTCAGTTTAGATACAATTCCCTTCAAAATAGTCCCCTTGAGCAATGATACAATGTTTCTAGTGTCATTACCTCATCTGAAATGCTTTCTGGAAATCTTGTTCCTGAAGTGTGTCAAGCTCCTGTGATTCACACTGAATCTCCTCCATGGTGTCAAAATGCTGCAGCTTTTTCTTTGTAAATAGAAAAAAAAGTTACTAGGTAATGAATCTGGTGAGTGAGGTATGTAAAAAGGTGATCATGTAAATGTAGCTGAGGAATTTGCTTGTAATTATGGAGCATCCATTTGGCCTTGCACCATGTTTCAGGCTTTTCCTACAGAATACCCTTCCTCAGATACTTCATAATATTGCAGTAGAACTGGGCATAGGCAGTCTGGTTGTGGGAGATCAGTTCATGGTAAACAATCCCATAAGTATCAGAAAATTTTGAGCATGCTTTTGGTTGTGCTTTGGACTTGTTTTATCTGGTTGTGAGTGTACTGGGTTCTTCTGTTGTAAAGTCTTTTGTCTGATTTGTTCTAGTTGACTTAAGTCTTGTTCCTGGTGATAACATGAGGGCTTGCTGACAAAACTCTTGGCTTCAGAGCCAGATGTGAGGATTGTGTGTGCTGTTCTGTATGACACTGATGATGATAGCATTGTCCTTAATGGATCTCCAGTGATCCTTGTGCACAAATGGTTGAATTGTTTTCACATTTTTGAGCAGTTGAACTTGTGGAAGGTCATCTTGATCTCTTGCCATCCACCAGTGGTGTTCCACTTTTGGACTGTATGTGCCACTTAAAATTCTTCACATGACTCATTGGTTCATTGCCTTACATGTGTTGAATCATATTGAAAGTAGATTTGATGAGTTTGATGTAAAATTTGAAGTTTACTCTCTGGTCTAGTTTGCAATCCATGATGATATTGCAAATGTGTTTATGCATTTAACCACAAACACTTCCATGGCACAGCTCATGAAGTTCACAGAATGATTACAGTCAGCAGACTGCTGGATGATCATTACTGCTCAACTCCACAACATGTGCATTCATGGTTTGACATTGTTGCTGTGCCATGAAATTGGTCATGGAAGTTTTTTATACTAACTCTAAAATTATATATCTGAGCTGGACATCACAAACAAAAAGTTAATTTTCAGGAATTTGACCTCCATGCCCTTACATTTTCAAACCTCTTAGAATTCATAGTTATAAATGCAAAGCATTTTACTCCCAATCAGTATCATAACATAAATTTTATTTATTTGATATCCTGAATATATTATTTAGTTTCTTTAGTTTGTTTAAAAATTATCCTTAGTTACTCATCTGCTCTTTTTTTTTATGTAGGAGGGGCATCAGCCAAGGGAAACAAAATTATATATATATATATATATATATATATATATATATATATATATATATATATATATATATATATATATATATATATATATATATATATAAAAGGCCCACTGAAGTGCTGGTCCCTGAACAGAGTCAAAAGTGGTCATTAAAAATTAAAGGATAAGTGTCTTGAAACCTCCCTCTTGAAAGGAGTTCAAGTTATAGGAAGAAGGAAATACAGAAGCAGGCAGGGAGTTCCAGAGTTTACCAGAGAAAGTGATGAATTTTTTTTTATGTAGGAGGGACACTGGCCAAAGGCAACAAAAATCCAATAAAAAAAATGCCCACTGAAATGCCAGTCCCATAAAAGGGTCCAAAGTGATAGTAAAAAAATTGAAGGATAAGTGTCTTGAAACCTCCCTCTTGAAGGAATTCAAGTCATAGGAAGGTGGAAATACAGAAGCAGGCAGGGAGTTCCAGAGTTTACCAGAGAAAGGGATGAATGATTGAGAATATTGGTTAACTCTTACGTTAGAGAGGTGGACAGAATAGGGGTGAGAGAAAGAAGAAAGTCTTGTGCAGCGAGGCCGCGGGAGGAGGGGAGGCATGCAGTTAGCAAGATCAGAAGAGCAGTTAGCATGAAAATATTGGTAGAAGACAGCTAGAGATGCAACATTGCGGCGATGAGAGAGGCTGAAGACAGTTAGGGGAGAGGAGTTGATGAGAAAAACTGGCGGAGACGTCTCAGAACGCCTAACTTCATAGAAGCTGTTTTAGCTAGAGATGAGATGTGAAGTTTCCAGTTCAGATTATAAGTAAAGGACAGACCGAGGATGTTCAGTGTAGAAGAGGGGGTCAGTTAAGTGTCATTGAAGAAGAGGGGATAGTTGTCTGGAAGGTTGTGTCGAGTTGATAGATGGAGGAATTGAGTTTTTGAGGCATTGAACAATACCAAGTTTGCTCAGCCCCAGTCAGAAATTTTAGAAAGATCAGAAGTCAAGCGTTCTGTGGCTTCCCTGCATGAAATGTTTACTTCCTAACTCTAAAAAAGACGTGGAAAAGTGCAGGATGGTATCATCAGCGTAGGAGTGGATAGGACAAGAAGTTTGGTTTAGATCATTAATGAATAATAAGAAGAGAGTGGGTGACAGGACAGAACCCTGAGGAACACCACTGCTAATAGATTTAGGAGAAGAACAGTGACCGTCTACAACAGCAGCAATAGAACGGTCAGAAAGGAAACGAGATGAAATTACAGAGAGAAGGATAGAAGCTGTAGGAGGGTAGTTTGGAAATCAAAGCTTTGTGCCAGACTCTATCAAAAGCTTTTGATATGTCCAAGGCAACAGCAAAAGTTTCACCAAAATCTCTAAAAGAGGATGACCAAGACTCAGTAAGGAAAGCCAGAAGATCACCAGTAGAGCTGCCTTGACGGAACCCATACTGGTGATCAGATAGAAGGTTGTGAAGTGATAGATGTTTAAAAATCTTCCTGTTGAGGATAGATTTAAAAACTTCAGATAGACAGGAAATTAAAGCAATAGTACAGTAGTTTGAGGGATTAGAAAGGTCATCCTTTTTAGGACCAGGCTGAATGTAGGCAAACTTCCAGCAAGAAGGAAAGGTAGATGTTGACAGACAGAGCTGAAAGAGTTTGACTAAGCAAGGTGCAAGCATGGAGGCACAGTTTCGGAGAACAATAGGAGGGACCGCATCAGGTCCATAAGCCTTCTGAGGGTTTAGGCCAGCAAGGGCACGGAAAACATCACTGCAAAAAATTTTAATAGGTAGCATGAAGTAGTCAGAGGGTGGAGGAGATGGGGGAACAAGCCCAGAATCGTCCAAGGTAGCATTTTTATCAAAGGTTTGAGCAAAGAGTTCAGCTTTAGAAATAGATGTGATAGCAGTGGTGCCATCTGGTTGAAATAAAGGAGGGAAAGAAGAAGAAGCAAAGCTATTGGAGATATTTTTGGCTAGATGCCAGAAGTCACGAGGGGAGTTAGATCTTGAAAGGTTTTGACACTTTGTCTTAATGAAGGGGTTTTTTGGCTATTTGGAGAACAGACTTGGCTTGGTTCCGGGCAGAAATATATAAAGTGCATGAGATTCTGGTGATGGAAGGCTTAAGTACCTTTTGTGGGCCACCTCTCTATCATGTATAGCATGAGAACATGCCAGACACTATCACCTCTGTTATGCGCTCAGCACACAAAGACGGGTCTCTGACATGGAAGCAGTAGTCATTCCAAGGAAAATCAGCAAAATACCTCCTCAGGTCCTCCCAACTAGCAGAGGCAAAACGCCGGAGGCATCTTCGCTTAGGGAGATCCTGAGGAGGGATTGGAGCGATAGGACAAGATACAGATATGAGATTGTGATTGGAGGAGCCCAACGGAGAAGAAAGGGTGACAGCATAAGCAGAAGGATTAGAGGTCAGGAAAAGGTCAAGAATGTTGGGCGTATCTCCAAGACGGTCAGGAATACGAGTAGAGTGTTGCACCAATTGCTCTAGGTTGTGGAGGATAACAAAGTTGAAGGCTAGTTCACCAGGATGGTCAGTGAAGGGAGAGGAAAGCCAAAGCTGGTGGTGAACATTGAAGTCTCCAAGAATGGAGATCTCTGCAAAAAGGGAAGAGGGTCAGAATGTGTTCCACTTTGGAAGTTAAGTTGTCAAAAAATTTCTTATAGTCAGAGGAGTTAGGTGAGAGGTATACAGCACAGATAAATTTAGTTTGAGAGTGACTCTTGTCATGTTATTGGCCGAGTTTACCTTAAATGGGATCACGTTTTCTTAGTGTCCCCGTGTTCCGGTTACCTGCCATTCAGGCATTCTCCTTATTATTGTTATAAGTAGTGTAAGGCTTATTTACCCATTTTATATCATTTAGTATTATTCTCTTCTTAATTTAAGTTCTATATATCTTTGTATGTATAAGGGAGGAAGTATAATTGAGGTGGAAATACGTTAAAAAACGAGGGGAGCTTGAGTGGGCAACAACACATTCCAAGGAGGGGAAAGGCAGAACGCCTTGGGTCGTGAAGTGGGGAGGAAGGTGGCGTTTCTCGGGGAAGGATCTTGGTGTGGATTTGCGATGGAGTGAGTTTGTGGAGGTATTAGTGGTGTAGCGGTATAACCTTGATATCCAGGATCAGGTTAGTGAGTCTTTTGTGGTACCAAGAGCTCTTGTCCGCTGAAATTTGGTTGTTGAGTTGTGCCAGTGACGCTGTTGGAAGGGGTCATAGGTCAAACTGGCGTCCATTCTGTGAGTGGAGGTTGTGGTGATGACCTTTGAAGCTGGTGTTGTGGTGTATTGGTGATTTTGGGGATGATGTTATGGTGTTATGGGTAATCGTTGGTGATGATGGTAATCTCCTATGAGGCTTGAGGAGGTGAAATACAGGAATTATTGTCTGGGGACGCGGTAATGGCGTCTGGGTAAATTCCTGTGGTTTAGGGGAAATATTTCTGTGACTGGTGGAGGTGTAAACGGGTTCTGGTGTTGTGGGAAGTGACGAGAACGTCACGTAGTAACGTGTACTACCTCATGTCGTTTGTGAATTATTATTAGTATTAATATATGTGCTTGTAACATAGAATAATCTTGTTTTCTACTCCCCCAACATCAATCTGGTATTAGAGGTGATTCCAGGTGTGCTGAGTCAAGGTAAAGGTGGAGTGAGAGATAATTCTGGCGATTTCGGATAGGTCGGGTAGGCACTCGAAGCCTTTAAAAATCCAGACCTTTAAAACTTTCCGGGATCAGTGAAACGCCCACTTTCTTGGAAAGATAACTGGTATCGTACGATCGCAGGTAAGTAGGCGATCGTGACACTCTGTAGTCGTAGCCAGATGGTGGAAAACTCGGAAGATTCAAGAGCGTGGGCATGAGAGCAGGTTAAGTCATTGCACATATAAATGCAACAACCAGCTTTGGATCGAGAAGTAGGAGGTAACAGAAAAGGGGCTACTGTCAGTTGCCTCAGACACCTGAGTTTCAGTGAGGAAAAGAAGATGAGGTTTAGAAGAGGGGAGGTGGTGGTCTACAGATTGAAAATTAGATCTTAGACTGTGAATGTTGCAGAAGTTATTGAAGAAAAAGTGGAGGGGGGTGTCAAAACACTTAGGGTTGTCGACAGAAAGGCAGTCCGACCTGGGGACATTTATGGTCCCCTCCCCAGATGAGGACTTTGAGGCTGGTGTAGGAGTCGCCATGATTGATAATTTTGAAATTTTTGAGTGAAGGGTGTGTGTGTTATTAGGTGCTTGTAGTTTTTTGTGGAGGAAGAGAGTTGCCTTTAGAGGGCAGGCTGTGACTGCCCCGTTGTGTTGTGAGACACAAAGAGAAATGTTCAGTGAGGTCACAGCTGAGTTTAATGATAAGTTCACAGAACCCCCTGAACAGTGCTTTAGACCTCACTGGGAGTAATTATCGTTTCGGCAGGTGTCTACTGTCTCCTCCTTTGTGTGAATGATTGAGAATACTGATTAACTCTTGCATTAGAGAGGTGGACAGAGTAGGGAAGAGAGAAAGAGGAAAGAGGTGCAGCATTGCCATGATGAGAGAGAAGCTGAAGACAGTCTAAGGAGAGGAGTTCATAAAACAAAGAGCTTCTGATTCAATCGTGTCTAGATGAGCAGTATGAGTGGAACACCATCCCCCCTTTCCCCCATACATGTGAAGCATACTCCATACAAGGAGAGTTAGCAACTCGGGTGAGAGAAAAGCTGGCAGAGATGACTTAGATTGCCTAACTTCTTAGAAGCTGTTTTAGTTAGAGATGAGGTGTGAAGTTTCCAGTTTAGATTATAAGTAAAGGACAGATTGAGTATGTTCATTGTAGAAGAGGGGACAGTTGAGTGTCATTGAAGAAGAGGAAATAGTTATCTGGAAGGTTTTATTGAGTTGATAGATGGAGGAATTAAGTTTTTGAGGAATTGAACTATACTAAGTTTGCTCTGTCCCATTAAGAAATTTTAGAGAGATCAGAAGTCAGGAATTCTGTGGTTTTCGTGCATGAACTGTTTACTTTCTGAAGGGTTGGACATCTATGAAAATATGTGAAAAAGTGCAGGGTGGTATCATCAGTGTAGGAGTGGATAGGACAAGAAGTTTGGTTTAGATCATTTATGAATAATAAGAAGAGTGGGTGACAGGACAGAACCTTGAGGAACACCACTGTTAATAGATTTAGGAGAATAACAGTGACTGTCTAACACAGCAGCAATAGAATGGTCAGAAAGGAAACTTGAGATGAAGTTACAGAGAGAAGGATAGAAGCAATAGGAGGGTAGTTTGGAAATCAAAACTTTGTGCCAGACTCTATCAAAAGCTTTTGATATGTCTAAGGCAACAGCTAAAGTTTCAACAAAATCCCTAAAAGAGACTCAGTTAGGAAACCCATATCACTAGTAGAGCAACCTCAATTGAACCCATACTGGTGATCAGATGGAAGGTTGTGAAATGATAGATGTTTAAGAATCTTCCTGTTGATGATAGATTAAAACTTCAGATAGGCAGGAAATTAAAGCCATAGGATGGTAGTTTGAGGGCTTAGAATGGTCATCCTCTTAGGAACAAGCTGAATGTAGGTAAACTTCCAGCAAGAAGGGAAGAAAGATGTTGATAGGCAGAATTGGAAGAGTTTGACTAGGTAAGGTGCAGGCACAGAGGCACAATTTCAGGGAATAATAGGAGGGATCCCATCAGGTCCATAAAGCCTCTGAAGATTAAGGCCAGTGAAGGTGTGGATAACATCACTGTGAAGGATCTTAAAGGATTGGCAGCAGGAAGTAATCAGAGGGTGGATTAGAGGGAGGAATAATCCCTGAAACATCTAAGGTAGAGATTTTAGCAAAGGTTTGAGCAAAGACTTTAGCTTTAGAAATAAATGAGATGGCAGTGGTGCCATCAGGTTGTAATAAAGGAGTAAAAGATGAAGAAGCAAAGTTATTGGAGATGTTTTTGGCTGGGTACCAGAAATCAGAATGTGCTCCACTTTGGAAGTTAACTTTGGAAGTTAAGTAATCAAAGAATTTCTTATAGTTGAAAGAGTTAGGTGAAAGGTATATAGCACAGATAAATTTAGTTTGAGAGTAACTCTAGCCATAGCCAGATGGTGAAAAATATGGAAGATTCAAGAGGATAGGCATGAGAGCAGGTTTAGTCATTTTGCACATAGATGCAACATCCAGCTTTGGATTGAAAATGAGGATAGAGAAAGTAGGAGGGAACAGAAAAGGGTTTATGGTCAATTGCCTCAGACACCCGTGTTTCGGTGAGGAAAAGAATATGAGGTTTAGCAGAGGAGAAGTGGTGTTCTACAGATTGAAAATTAGATCTAGGGCCACAGATGTTGCTGAAGTTAATGAAGAAAAAGTTGAGGGGTGTGTCAAGGCACTTAGGGTTGATAGCAGAGGAACAGTCTGACCTGGGGACATTCTTTGCCCCCTCCCCTGATGAGGACTCCGAGGCTGGTGTAGGAGTCACCATATTTCATTTAGAAATTTGAGTGAAGGGTGTGTGTGTGTAATTAGGTGCATGTAATTTTGTGTGAAAGAAGAGAGTTGTCTTTTTATAGAGCATGCTGTGACTGCCCTCTTGTGTTGTAAGAGGTCACAGCTGGGTTACTGATGAATTCACAGCACCCTGTGACCCAGTGTTTAAGACCACTGGGAATAATTATCATTTCGGCAGGTGTGTACTGCCTTCTGACATTATGTCCATATATATTACCTATAATCTAGATTATTTTATTAAGCTTGAAAATTGCTCATAGTATTGAATGGAATATACAGTGATGATCTCTTCTAGGCCTTACTCTAAATAGGAGTAATTCATTCCATTCTCATACCTTACAGTAAATTTGCCATCCAACACTAAAGTTTTGGTAAGCAGCATTTTTTAGTTTTTAAAGTAAAGAGTGAGAAAGACAGTTAGTTTGAAAGTAGGGAAATAGATAATTTCTAAACCAGAAAGTGGAAAAACTGTGTAGCAGATAGTGGTTAATATAACATGGCATGGCAGCAGTGTGCACTTAAATATTTGATTACTTGGCATCCATGATAGATAGTGCCAGGTTGGACACATCATTGTCTGGCAACCACTGTTATTGTATCACATCACCTTTATTTTGTAGCTCCTTTTTGATAGTAAAATGGTGTAAATGGCCTTAAGGTGCTGAAGGAAATGTGATTGTAGTGTATGGAGGTATCCCTCCTAAAAAAAAGAAAAAAAAAGAAATGGAGGTTAAGCAAGGAAAGCAGAAGGAGGATCAGCAAGGGTAGTGCATCATTAAGTTGGTTGTCATGGGCTGACTAGTTTGATATTTTAGGTACAAAAGTATTTTCACTTAGAATCTGATGTGATTAGAATTAATTTTATTACTGTTGTTCATTGAAATTATATACTTATTAGAATTGTTATTTTTATTTACTTGGGTTGGAGGATCTTTCTTCTATAAATGATTACTCCTAAAATTGTCAGATGAAATCTAATACACATCAAAACCTATCACTGAAGACAGTGAAGTCAGTATCATTGAGTGAAATTGATGTATCTAGGACACCAGTGAATTGCTAAAAATGTCCATTAGACTCAAACTGTGTTAAATCAGGGCCCATTGAATGTAGGATTGACTTGCTGAAAAGTTTTTTACTGGTTTTTGTGGTTTTTCATGAAAGCAAAGGAAAGATCAATCTCATACTCATGGCTGTCATGTACTCTGTCTGCCATGTCAGTGCTTATAAAGATATGATAAAAGAAGACAGATGAAATATTGTCAGTCGGTGTATGTGTATCTTAAGGTGTCTCTAACTTGCAAGGCACTAATTTGAGCATTAAAGTTAATAGAGTAAAGTTATGTTCCAATAATTCATACACAATTTCTCCCAGAATTACTTTTGTACAGTAAATGCATTATTTAATCTATTTATCAGTTTTTCTTTACGTATTAGACAGAAGTTGTGAGAATAGATGAGGAGGCACAGGAATCAGCTAAGCAACTACTTGCCAAAAGTGAAGAGATGATAAAGACAAGAAAAGTTCAGTCTAACATCTCTGCAGCAGTGGATGCACTCACCCTGTGTCTACCAGTTCTCACCACCTATTCTAAGCTTCAGAGTCAGATGAAGGACAAGAGGTTGGTAGTAGCTTTTTAAGTCATCCACATATCGCTATTTACTCTAATGTATGAGTAGCTTTATTTATGGCCTTCATACATTTTTTCTCTAATGGAGATCTGAGCTGGCTATAACATCTAAATCTTTTTTCACCCTCTAATCTTATTAGACACTTGTTCTTTACTGTTTTTATCATGTGAATTTCTTCTAGTAGCATTTAGTATTTTCATTTGCTTATCTTAAATTGCATTTACTGTATATCTGTCCATTCATTTAGTTAATCTTTGTTTGCAGTGTGGTTGCATTGGAGTCTGATCTGATTAAGTTATCTATTTTTGTGCTCTCTGCAGATTTATTAGTATTGCTTATAATTCTATTATTGAAATCACTAATGTATTTCAAAAATAATAGCAGCCCAAAAACTTATCCCTGTAGTATCCTACTAATTACTTTATCCCACTTGGATTTGGAACCATTAATTTTTAGATCAGTTGCCTCATCCATAACAATAATCTGATTCAGGCTAGAACTTTCCTGCCAATCCCATGCACCTTTTTTTTTTTTTTAACATTTTTCAAGAACTTTTGGTGGAGCATCTCATCAAATGCTTTGCTAAATTGTAGGTATACTTGTATATGTCATGATTATCCCCATTATCTTTTTACTCCTAAACTTTATTATAATACATACAAGTTTGTGAAGACATAACTTCCCCTTTATGGAGTCATGGTGTGAATCCTTCATGAACCTATGCATATGTAAATGATTCTTGATGTTCCTTGCAGTTACAGACTCTGAATTCAGTCTCAGACTGACTGGACAATTGTCTGATATAAGTATTTTATCTTTTAAAAAAAAAGGGACTTTTCATTTGTCTTCACATTAACAGCATCTATCCTGAAACAAGTGATTTTGTAAAGACATTAATAATCTCAGCTTTGTTTTAATATTCTGGGATAGATTTTGTGTGGTCTTGATGATTTAAACTTTTCAGTCTGTCTATCTATCTCCTGTTTCAATATCTCCTTTGTTATGGGAATATCTGTCAGTTTATCATAAGTTTCTCCTCAGAAAATCTGCTCACAGTCAAGCATTATTTGCATTATTTGTTTCCTTTAGTGAAAGTACAATATCAGCAGAAGTTGTGACTTGCCTGCAAAGGTCTTAATGAGAATTAAGTTCTCTTCCCCAGACCTTGATCCTGTATGTAGAGAAAGACTTCCATGAAGACTGGTTGATTTATGAGGCATACCTTGATAAAAGAATTCATTCATTATATTCTGGGAAATCAAGAAGGAACATTCAGAATTGGTGCATGATGTGTTAGGATGTGAGTGCCTTTGACTTGAAGCTGCCTGCCTGCAAAGCTGCACCACATTTTCTCTATGGTGGCCAGCATTTGCAGCAGTCTCATTGATCTTGATTTCCTCTTGCCTCAGGGTGATGATATGGGCCCTCTCCACCATGCTTGTAGTGGCCCTGACCATGTTTGTTTGACCATTTTGGTGAACAATAGTGGATCTTTATGCTCCATAGGGCAAAAAATAACGCCTGGGCAAGTTCAGGGATGAAAGTTTAACACTGAAACCTTATGTGCCCTTGAAGTACTGAGGCATTGTTTTCATCACATAATCACACTGTTATTGGTAGTTACCAGTGCTCATCTTTTGGACCTGGGTGACAGCTTGTAGGTTTTATATAGGATGGAGTTAAAAGCCATTTACTGGCAATTTTTAAATGGTGGATTGCAACTTCAGCCACCAACAATATTATTAAATATTAGATACACAATTTTATTCATCTCTTACCCAGAACTAGCTAACTTCATTAGATGCATTTCATGGGGTAACTGATTCTCATTTTGTATATCTCAAAAGTCCCTCTTAGATTTGTCTTTGTTTGGCTGGGTACCTTTGTCTTGTAGCTGTTTTTATTAAATTTTTATTTTTTCCCATCAGCACATCATTATTGAGGGTTTAAATTCTCTTGCCCTGCACTTAATCTTTTACACATATTTCTCTTCAGTTCTATGTAATGTTTTAAACTACCGGTCATTCCAATAGGGTAATTTTTCTTAAGTTTTATTGTTCTATATGGAATATTTCATATCTGGGTTGCACATGATTTATTAACAAAATATTATTGGAATTTATTACCATTAATCTCTTTTAATCCTGTCCTTCCCCACCCTTTCCAGGCTCTGTTCACCCTTTGTCATGATCTCTTCTCATCCATCTCAACCTCATCTCACTTCTTCACTACACTCTCAGATCCCACCTCATCACCTCCATCTGGGTTTAATTCCCCTCACCATATATCTAGACTTCATACCCTTCTGTCTTTTGTCAGCTAACTCCCTGAAGGCATCTTCTGAACCCTTCATTTTTTTTTTTTTTATTACTGGAACCTTTCTCTCATTCCAAAATTAACCCAATTTGACAATAATCACCATTACCTACATACCCTCCAACTTCTATCTGTTTGATTATTTATCTCTGCCAGGTATGAGTTCATTATTTCACCATTTGGGCTTCATGAATACCTTCTTTTGAAAATACTATCCCAACTACAATCAAAAAGTTATCTGCTTCACTATCTCTAGTTTTTAAGATTAGTCTCCTTAAAGTTATACCAGATTGTATTTGCCTGCCCTATATATTTCCTTTTACTGTGAATTGGAATCTTTTGTATTAAGTGATCTTATATAATAAGACACTGTCTGTCTGTCTGTGTGTGGGTGTGTCCACTTTTCATGGAAAAACCATTGAACTGATAGTGACAAAATCTGGTAGAGGACAGAAATGGGCATGATTATGAAAAATATGATATGATTTTGATTATGGTCTGGAATACTTTTATGATTGTGATTAAATTATGATTACTTTAGTTTTGCTATTTTTGGTTTTTATTACTTTTTTCTTTTTGTGCATGATTAGGATTAGATTATGATTATAATCACATTTCACTGTGATTATTTATAAAAAGATAATGATTAGCAATGATTAATTACAATGCCTAAATAGGTAGCAAACTACATCTATTAGATGCATTTTTCCATATCTGAGCTCAGTAATATAACTGTTTAAATCACTTACTAACTAATGGTATTAAAACATACATTGTGTGCAAGAGGTTATATTTGTTTTTGCTTTACAGTACATAATACATTACTTCTATGAATTTATTTTAAATCATGATCATAGGCTTTCACAGCAATAATGAAAAAGTATTTCTCTTTGAAAAATATAGAACTTGTTATACTCATGATTTCTTATAGGCTAGATTATTTCTCATGTAATGTCTAATTTACTATGTGTTGGTTACATGATAAACATCAACTCTTCAAAGTGAATATTGGTCATTCTGCACTGTTAAGGATGAAAGACTTTCCCAGCAATAGAGAAAAGTCTCTCAACTGGAGGTGATGATGCTTGGATACACAGATATCAGAGAGCCAGTATAGTTAGTTGAGGTAATGTTGACAGATTCTATTCCCAGAAGAGAAGGGGATCACTGTCATCCCCTGTTCTTGGCTGACTGTTAATGTACAGAGGGAAGAGCTCGTTGATGCTAATGGTGTCATGAATCTGAACAGCTTGCACTTCTTTGTAGTGGCCTCCATATTTTCCTGAAAGGAACCCTTTTCTTCAGTGGTAGTAGGCATAATTTCATCTACTTTAGACTTCATTAGGGATTTCATGAACATGACTTCTTCTGGTGAGCACCAGTCCATCTTAAAGTGTAGATCTAGGAGTGAAGCCAGCTGAAACATCTCCATGTTTTCATAGATCTTCAGTCTCTTCTTGATTGAGCTTTTGAGAGTAGTAATCATCTTTGACTTGTATGTTGTGACAGTTGTTCAAGCTCAGCTTTCAGTCCATGAATGCATGGAATTACTTTGCTTGACATTACAACATTCTCTCCCTGACACGAGTTGCTACTTCAAATAGTGTCAAGATGTCTGTTATTTCCTTGATGAAATTAAGTTCATATTTGGTTAGCTATACTGGACAGTTTAACTGATCAAGCTTGGCTGGATCATTATTCAGAAGGGAGCAAAGCATCTTGTTACTGCTGTTCCATCGGGTTGC
The DNA here is from genome assembly GCF_035594125.1 of Scylla paramamosain. Lineage (NCBI taxonomy): Eukaryota > Metazoa > Arthropoda > Malacostraca > Decapoda > Portunidae > Scylla > Scylla paramamosain. The sequence continues at coordinate 11,895,062 of NC_087154.1, forward strand.
ATTTTTGGCCTGAGGTCTGCATTCACCTTCAAGAATGTTAGATGCCAGTGCAGAATGATGAATATGTGATACTAGATGTAAGGTTTTTCCAATGACTCCTGATACAGGCCCTGCTTCTTCGATCTCATCTTTCACAGTAATTTGTAAAGTATGAACAAAACATCTGACATGTTCAGGCAAGAGCTCCAGGAATTTCTCATTGTTATTAGGAATGTCAAAGGTGTTATCCTCCTCTTTGCTTTCACTGTCTTGATTAGTGTCCGCATTGTCTAGACCGGGAAGTGTCACAAATGCATATTGCTGGCACTGTTGGTTACAATTGTCAGAATCTTTGTTTTTAGGTCAAAGTTAGTGATGATTTTGGTGAATGTGGCATGAATCTTTTCTGCAGTGTGGGTAGTTTGTTTATGAATGTGATGATATGATATAATTACATGTTACCTTACCTTCATATGAATATGGAAATTTGAAGTCTGTCTAATTTTACTACTAACAACCTTGTCACAGTCCTTGCATTTCAGTTTCACTTGAGTAGTAGGATCTGCCTTGGAGCTGCCATTAAAATGGTCTAGTATTGGTTTCCCCATGATGATCTAGAGATGTACTTGTTGAGGAGGAGTGGAGTGGAGTGATGAGTCTACCAGCAGTCGGCCCTAAATAAACCAGCAGCATGTGCATGTATAAATGCGTTGTTTGCCTTACGTAGCCAGCAGCATATGCATGTACAAATGTGTTGGGTGATACAGTACTGCAACACACACTCACACACACACACACACACGCACACACACACACACACACACACACAGTCACTCACACACAATGATAGACAATTCCACGATTGATACACACACTACAGTGATTACACAGACAACATGTTTCATATGTAACCCTGTGGCTGTGCACTCCCACACCAGCCTGGCGGCAATAATTTTTACCAGTACTGCACTTCAAGTCTGCTGAAAAATGTTTAGGCTTTGTGTGCATTTGACTGATACTCATATATCATGGGAGACAAGCAGGTAAAAACATGAGATGGTGCTAAGCTTTCAAAACATACTTTGACTTGAAGGCGAAGTGCTTCATGGAAATCACAAAGAAATAATCCCAATAATCACATTTTAATCATTGATTATTATCAAGAAAATATGATTATGATTTGATTATGATTACACGAGTTATCTACTTTTTGATTATGATTTGATTATGATTACGTAATTAGAGGATTAATTATGGATCATGATTTTTTATTAGTAATCATAATCATGCCCATGTCTTTATGGGGGCCCCCCTTGATCCAGGAAGTGACATGGGCTATGTCTTAACTAGTTCCAACCCAAAATTGTTAGGTTATTCAGCCAGATCTGTCACTGTAATCCAGTTCTTGATGGTGATGCCAGGTATACTGTAACCCATAATTTTATGGTGGCACCAAGCATTCATTGTTAGTTTGGATTTTTGATGGTGAGGAGAGGTATAAATGGAGCATTCATTATCAGCTTGGAGTTCAATCCCATCAACCTACCAATTCCTTCAGTATGGGTAATTTTATCCTGGCAATGCTAGGTAATTCTGCTGGTGGTTTATAAACTAATCTCAATACCATTGTTTACGTTACTTTCTTGAGATCTGCCCATATCTGCTTTGTGATTGTTTTTCATTTTGATGGTATTGTTAACACAACATTGCAATGTATCTCTGACATAAAATACCAATTCTCTCCCTTTCTTGTCTACTCTGTTCTTGGGAAATAATATGTAACAGTGTCAGTATCAGGATAAAAACATTTCCCTGATATATCTAATAATGTTTCTGTTAATATAGTAATATTAGAGCTTTCTGCACATGCTATTCTAAATAAGTCCAATTTATTTTAAATACTTCTATAGTTCATGTAATGAACATTTATGCTTTCTCTCATCTTCACTTTGCTCATTTCTATTTTAAATTTAACTAATTCTTCTCCTTTGACTTTTCTCATGATCCTTATTTCCTGATTTCCTAACAAGAAAGTACTTGAGTGTAGCCTTCCATCTTGGGTGTTCAAGCCAAGCCCTAAACAAGCCTGCCTTAAGAAGCACTAAAACACTTGTAAGAATAACAATGCTTTTAAGTTTTGATGGGGGCAAATGACTTTGTTAACATGTAGAGGATGCATCAGAGCAGAGCTTTTTAATGTAACTGAATTTACCTTAGATGTTTTCTATCACTTCTCTGCTTAGGAGCTCATATATTTTCATATCCTTACATTATGACCTAATGTTTTTTAGTTGTACAAAGCAACTGATCAACTAATAGAAATATTCTGTGAAACTTTCATATTTGTCTGTGCACAAATTCTCTCTCTCTCTCTCTCTCTCTCTCTCTCTCTCTCTCTCTCTCTCTCTCTCTCTCTCTCTCTCTCTCTCTCTCTCTCTCTCTCTCTCTCTCTCTCTCTCTCTCTCTCTCTCTCTCTCTCTCTCTCTCAATTTTTAAAATTTTACTCCCTTTCTCATCCGAAGGAATATTTAATAACTCCATGGCCCAGTTTGTATTCTAGGTTAAAATGCTGCCACTGTTGTTGGATTTGTTAATAAAGGCATCATACTGCTTTTGCATTCAGTTTCAGTTTAGATTTTCTGGTGTAAGAAATGTTATATGTTTTTTGGAGGAACTCATATCAACCATGATTTTCAGATATTACCCTGCATTAAAAACACTGGAACAGTTAGAACACACATACTTGCCTCGTGTTGCCAGTTATCGCTTTGCTCAGCAAATGCGAGACAATATCCCAAGAGTACGAGAAGACATCAAGCAAGCATCCATGTCTGATATAAAGGATTTCCTTGAAGCTATCAGATGGTGAGTTGTAACAGGAATTTTTGTTATGGTAACTAAAGGGTTGCTTACACTATTACATCAATTATCTGAAAAGTGTGATCAGAAAGTTATCTCAAATACTGTGGTACTTTGTGATTTGAACTTAATTTTTTTTTTTTTTTTCGGCTGTTCGAATTGGGAAGCAATTTATCCTCTTCAAATTAATAGAAAAAAAAATAATCCATTCCTGGTCCCAAAATCCCCCCCTTTTTTTATTTTTTTTTATTTTATGGGTTTATGTTATAAATAGAGGAATTGAATAAAAATAACCTAAATTATAGAAAAAATACAGTAAAAGAAAACATGAAGTATCATATATTTTGGTGTATAAGATGGCACTTGAATCATCCTAAAAAAGACAAAAAAGTGGCTCATCCTATGTGTCAGATACAAAAACAATGACCTTAAAATTTTATGCAAAATACCAATGTAAATAAAGACCATCCTCAAAATGATGAGTCATTGAAAGTCCCTGCCACCTTCAATCTTGAAAACAGTTGTAGTGAACATGATTTTTGTTTTGCACTAAAATTCTCTCTCTCTCTCTCTCTCTCTCTCTCTCTCTCTCTCTCTCTCTCTCTCTCTCTCTCTCTCTCTCTCTCTCTCTCTCTCTCTCTCTCTCTCTCTCTCTCTCTCTCTCTCTCTCTCTCTCTCTCTCTCTCTGAAAGTAAGAACAATCCTGAAAATTGCTAAATAGAATGAGACTGATAGAGAATGAAAATGGAATTATATGAGTGAGAAAGAGTGATAAAAGATGAAGTGAAAATGACATAAAATGAATGGGGGGGGAGAGAGAGAGGGAGGTATCACTACTTTATCCTTTATCTCTGACAGATATGGGAGGGGAGGTGAAAGGGAGGGAGGTTGGAGACCATACAAAATAGGGAGGGAGAGGAAAGGAACAATGCAAGGAAGAGGCATATGGGGAAGGAGAGTAAATTAAATGGGGCAAGGAAGTGGAGGAGAGAGAGAGAGAGAGAGAGAGAGAGAGAGAGAGAGAGAGAGAGAGAGAGAGAGAGAGAGAGAGAGAGAGAGAGAAAGGGTGGATGGGAAAGATAGAGGGAGGGAGGATATGGAGAGGGTTATGGGAGAGGGGCAGAGAAGGAAGAGGGAGAGAAGGGAGAAGAGAGGAAGGAAGGGGGGGCAGAGAAGGGGGAGGAGGGGAAGGAAGAGGGGATGAGGAACGTAAGAGGACTGAGTGGCATTGCTTGAACGGGTCTTTGTGCTCGAATTGGAGGACAAAATTTGTCTGCCAACCTTGTTCGAATTTGGAGTTGTCTACATTGAAGGACATTTGAATCACAAGTTATGACTGTACCTTTGTGACATGTTGGTTTAGATCATCATTGATAAAAATTAATGGTTTTATGTATGACTTCATTGTACCATATTAGTGACATGTTTTTGTGTGAGTTGTGTATGCAATACATTCAGATTTTTTTATGAAAGAAAATTAATGCGTACTGTAGATTCCATTGTGTAAATGAAGTTTAGCGTTTAGCAGTGTTCTTTCCAACCTGGCCACAATTGTGTACAGCTGGGAGGTAAACTTATTTACATCATATAAATCAATAAATTGATTGAAAAAATGGATAGGTATAGCAAATCAATTGATGCAAAGACAAGAGGAGGCTAGATACTTGAGAAAACATATGAAGATTAAGAAAGGGACACTTTGAATAACATAAGAAACTATGTTTTCCCAAAGAAGTAAAAATATTTGGAATGGACTATAAGAAAGCAGCAGAGACTGAACATGACCTAAAAGAAAAATTGGACAAATATAGGTATAGAGAGGGAACCATGGGCCCTGTGTACACTCACACTTGAGGACAGTATTAAGAAGAAAATATTTAACTTTGAGAAAAGTATAAGCAGAGTCTCACAGGGATTAGTGTTAGTCCAAATCATATTCTTGATATATGTTAATGATATAGTTGCTAGTTTTGAAACAGACTTAAATGAACATGTTTGCTGATGATGTGAAGTTGCAAAGGAAAATAAATGATCAAGGCTCATGTAAGGAATTACAGAAAGGCTTCACAAAACTGCATGAATAGAGTATGAAATGACAAGTGGATTTTAATGTGCTAAATGTCATGTAATAAAATTTAGTAGAAGTTCAAGGAGACTTGATTGCAATTATAAATTAGATAACAATTCAAGCATCTGAAAAGAAAAAGATTTAGGTATAATAATAAGCAGCAGACTATCATCAGAAGACCACATAAATGTCAAAGCAAGGAATTTGCATCACTTCTTGCCAAATATGAGGATAGTATTTAGATGAAGAAATTATTAAGAAAATAGTAACATTTAAAAGACAAACACTCCAGTAAGCAGCAGTAGTTTGGAAACCATGTGTGGAAAAAAAAACATGTTGAAAAGATAAAGTGTACTTTGACTTGAAAGATCTTAGTTATGAAGAAAGGCTTGACAAAATGAAGTTCTCAATTCTAGAGGAGAGACAGAAATGAGGTGACATGATCATGGTATACAAATGTGTTGAAAGAAAAGAAAAGTTTGATATCACAGATTTTCTGATTCCACAACAATTAAAATGAAGAGGACACAGTAAGAAATTGTACAAAAAAGACCAAAGAAAGATATAAGAAAAGGTAGTTTTTCTGACAGAGCAGTTAGCCAGTGGAATGCATTGACTGATGAAAGTTGTGTGTGCAAGGAATATTCATAGCTTTAATGATAGATATGACAAATTAACTTTAAAAGATGGGACATTATGAGCTTGACTCAGTCCTGTAAAAATACAATTATTTTATTTATTTATTTATTTTTTTATGTAGTAGGAACACCAGCCAAGGGCAACAAAAATTGCAATAAAAAAAGGTCCACTGAGGTGCAAGTTCCTGTACAGAGGTGAAAATGTTAGTAACAAATACAAGATAACTGTCTTGAAACCTCCCTCTTGAAACAGTTCAAGCCATAGGAAGGTGAAAATACGGAAGCAGGTAGGGAGTTCCAGAGTTTACAAGAGAAAGGGATGAATAATTGAGAAAACTGATTAACTCCTGCATTAGAGAGGTGGACAGAGTAGGAATGAGAGAAAGAAGAAAGTCTTGTAAAGCAATGAGGGGAAGCATGCAGTTAGCAAGATCAGAAGAGCAGTTGGCATAAAAATAGCAGTAGAAGATAGCAAGAGATGCAATATTGCGGCAATGAGAAAGAGGCTGAAGACAGTCAGTTAGAGGAGAGGAGTTGATAAGATGAAAAGTTTTTTATTCCACCCTGTCTAAAAGAATGGTATAAGTGAAAACCCCTATACATGTGAAGCATACTCCATACATGGTCAGATAAGGCCCCAGTACTAAGTTAGCAACTTGTTGGGGGGGGGGGAGGATGGGAATTGACAGAGATGACTTAGAATGCCTAACTTCATTGAAGCTGTTTTAGATAGAGATGAGATGTGAAGTTTCCACTTTAGATTATAAGTAAAGGACAGACCGAGGATGTTCAGTGTAGAAGAGGGGGACAGCTGAATGTCATTGAAGAAGAGTGGATAGTTATCTAGAAGGTTATGTTGAGTTGATAGATGGAGGAATTGAGATTTTGAGGCATTGAACAATACTAAGTTTGCTCAGCCCAAATCAGAAATTCTAGAGAGATCAGAAGTCAGGTGTCCTGTGGCTTTCTTGCATGAACTGTTTATCTCCTGAAGGGTTTGACATTGATGAAAAGATGTGGAAAAGTGCAGGGTGGTATCATCAGTGTAGGAATGCATAGGACAAGAAGTTTGGTTTAGAATATCATTGATGAATAATAGGAAGAATGTGGGTGACAGGACAGAACCCTGAGGAACACCACTGTTAATAGATTTAGGAGAACAGTGAACAATCAGAAAGGAAACTTGAGATGAAGTTACAAAGAGAAGGATAGAAGCTGTAGGAGGGTAGTTTGGAAATCAAAGGTTTGTGTCAGACTCTATCAGTAGCTTTTGATATGTCCAAGGCAACAGCAAAATTTTCACTAAAATCTCTAAAAGACAATGACCTAGACTCAGTAAGGAAAGCCAGAAGATCAACGTTAGAGTGGCCTTGACAGAACTCATACTGGCGATCAGTTAGAAGGTTGTGAAGTGATAGATGTTTGAGAATCTTCATGTTGGGGATGGATTCAAAAACTTTTTAGATTGACAAAAAATTAAAGCAATAGGATGGTAGTTTGAGGGGTTAGAATGGTCACCCTTTTTAGGAACAGGCAGAATGAAGGCAAACTTCCAGCAAGAAGGAAATGTAGATGATGATAGAGTTGAAAGAGTTTTACTAGGCAAGGTGCAAGCATGGAGGCACAATTTCAGAGAACAATAGGAGGGAACCCATTAGGTCCATAAGCCTTCCAAAGGTTTAGCTCAGTGAGGGAAGGATTTAAATAGGTAGCATGAAGTAGTCAGAGGGTGGAGGAAAGGGAGGAACAAGCCCTGAATCATCCAAGGTAGAATTTTTAGCAAAGGTTTGAGCGAAGAGTTCTGCTTTAGAAATAGAGATGGCAGTGGTGCCATCAGGTTGAAATAAAGGAGGGAAAGATGAATAAGCAAAGTTATTGGAGATGTTTTTGGCAAGAAGTCATGAGGGAAGTTAGATCTTGAAAGATTTTGACACTTCCTGTTAATGAAGAAGTTTCTGGCTAGTTGGAGAACAGATTTGGCATGATTCCGGGCAAAAATATAAAGTGCATGAGATTCAGGTGATGGAAGGTTCAAGTACCTCTTGTGGGCCACCTATTTATCGTATATAGCATGAGAACAGGCTATTTTAAACCAAGGTTTGGAAGGTTTAGGTTGAGAGAAAGAGTGAGGAATGTACTCCTCCATGCTAGACACTATCACCTCTGTTAAGTGCTCAGCACATTGAAATGGGTCTCTGACATGGAAGCAGTAGTCATTTCAAGGAAAATCAGTATATTACCTCCTCATGACCCCCCCAACTAGCAGAGGCAAAACACCGGATTTCTAAGAATCCACTTTGGCAGATCCTGAGGAGGGATTGGTGTGATAGGACAAAATACAGATATGAGATTGTGATCGGAGGAGCCCAGTGGAAAAGATTGGGTAACAGCATAAACAAGATTAGAGGTTAGGAAAAGAAAAAAAAATGTTGGGCATATCTCCAAGATGGTTAGGAATATGAGTAGGGTATTGCACCAGATGTTCTAGGTTGTGGAGGATAGCAGAGTTAAAGGCTAGTTCACTATGATGGTCAGTGAAGGGAGAGGAAAGCCAAAGCTGGTGGTGAATGTTAAAATTTCTAAGAATGGAGATCTTTGCAAAAGGGAAGGTCAGAATGTGCTCCACCTTGGGAGTTAAGTAGTCAAAGAATTTCTTAAAGTCAGAGGAGTTAGGTGAGAGGCATACAGCACAGATAAATTTAGTTTGAGAGTGACTGTAGTTGTAGCCAAATGGTGGAAAACTCGGAAGATTCAAGACCATGGGCACGAGAGCAGGTTAAGTAATTTTGCACATAGATGCAACATCCAGCTTTGGATTGAAAATGAGGATAGAGAAAGTAGGAGGGAACAGAAAAGGGGCTACTGTCAATAGCCTCAGACACCTGTGTTTCAGTGAGGGAAGGAAGATGAGGTTTAGTAGTGAAGAGGTGGTGTTCTATAAATTGAAAATTGGATCTTAGACCACAAATGTTGCAGGAGTTAATGAAGAAAAAGTCGAGGGGGGTGTCAAGACACTTAGGATTGATACCAGAAGAGTAGTCTGGCCTGGGGACATTTATGGTACCTTCCCCAGATGGGGACTTCAAGGCTGGTGTAGGAGTTGCCATGATAATTTTGAATTTTGAGTGAAGAGGTGTGTGTGTAATCAGGTGCTTGTAGGTTTGTGTGAAGGAAGAGAGTTGTCTGAAGGAAGAGAGTTGTCTTTAGAGAGTGGGCTGTACTTCCCCCTTGTGTTGTGAGACACAAAGGGAAACACTCAGTGAGGCCACAGCTGGTTTTAATAATAAGTTCACAGCATCCCCTGATCGATTGCTTTACACCTTACTGGGAGTAATTATTGTTTCAGCAGGTGTCTACTGCCTCATTGTAAAAACATTTAGGTGAGAAAAGACACACAAAGGAGTTCAAAGCTAGTGTTGAATCTGGAAACTGATTTCATTGCTTTTTTGTTCCTTTTTTATTGCAAAATGAAATTGCATATGCTAAATCCATGTGTCTCAAGGATATCTGTTGGTATAAGAAATATGCAATTTATTTTTTACCTTGATATCTCTTAAAGTTGTTTCTTATAATTTCCTTTGTATTTTTCTCCATGCTTCAGGGTATCAACACGAATTGGGCAGGTGGCCATGAAACGTGCTGCCCTTCAGTACAATATGGACCCAAAGTTGGCTGTGACCAGGAATGAAAGACATGCAACATTACCTCCAAACCCATTTACAGGTTAGTCAAGCCACTATTTCATGAACATCAAAGGTTAGTCTGGAAGAAAAAAATCAAACCTTTTCCCCACTCAAGTTTGAAAGAGAGCATATGTGGGCATTATTGTGATAAATTATTACGATAATTTATCATGATAACTATATTAGGTTATCATTTATCTGATAAATATTTTTCCTGCATTATTGATTCATCAGTATTACTGATACTTTTGGTTCCAAACTAGTGATAATCAATAATTTTAGTTTTTGGAACATGAGCATGTTAAAGTTTTAAACTTTCAAAATCAAATGCTATTTTACTTAAAACTACTTTTTAATAGTGGAGACAGGATAAACATTGAATCTGAATTTTTTTTTAAGATTTTTCTAAGTTTTCTAAGATAAAAATAAAAATAGCAATTTAGAATTATCAATTTTTTTCATTTAAAATATCAGTATTGTTATTGCTAGTATCGGAATTTTGGATTTATCAATCTATTGGTTATCAGTCATTGGGCAATATATTTATTTCCAGTCATCATTTATCAGTTATAGCCGATAAGGTTATCGTTATTGATTTATTGATTATTGTGATAATTTGTTTTGTTATTGCGCTCAGCTATGGCAGAGTCTATAATAAAAAAAAAAAGGACAGCATAAAAAAATAGTTCACATCATTCACACACCATTTAAAATTGAATTTTGTTCCTACTGCAGTGTTGTAAAAAAATGTTCCATTATGTTATCAGAGCTGCCTTTCTGGTGTGGCAGTCTTGTCAGGGACTCTTGGGAATTGTGTGCCCCAGGGTTGGAAAAAAATCATAATTCCCTCCCCCTCCAAAAAAAAAAAAAAAAACAGATAAATAAAAAATAAAAAATAAATCAGATTTTTTTATTCATTTAGTTTTTATTTATTTATTTTTTTATTTTATATTTTATATTTTATATTTTTTATTTATTTTTTTTTTTGCATTAATTCTTGTTTGTTTGCACTGATTATTTATTTCAGTCTTATAAAGATAATTTCTTGTATTAAACTTGGCCAGTGTTAAATGAAATGAGTGAGTTTGTCATATAAAAATCATGAAGGACTAATAGTTTAATCAGATCTGTTACTTTAGAGTAACTGACTTTGTATAAAAAAAAAAAGTTAAGCTCATTAACCTGTAAACTGCACAATAGGATTCTGGCAGTCATACCTGTGATGCACAATTATTGGCAAAAAAAAGTTCTTAAAATAAGTTTTGCCATTATAAAATGAAAGATTGCATGGAAAACTATTGGAAAACCAAATATGAGTTAATTATTTACATTAGTTCAGGTGTGATGGTGTAATAATGTTGCATAGTTTGTCACTTTGAGCTAGCAGTTGATGAGTGGTATTGGTGGTGTCATTTGATCATTCTGGTTGTATATATTTGTGATGTATATCTGTTAAACATATACATACATACAAATATTTGGACACACACACACACACACACACACACACACACACACACACACACACACACACACACACACACACACACACACACACACACACACACACACACACAACAATAAACCAATAAACCAGATGTGGTATGTTTAACAGAAACCAAACTAAAAAAGAAAATAAAGTTGAGATTTGCAAAGGAGGGATATAGCAAATGGAGGAGAGACAGAAAAGGAAAGAGAGAAGTGATGATATTGGTAACAGAGGATATTGTTGTTGAGGAAGTGGAATAGTGGAAACACTGAGTGTTGTGATTAAGATCAAAGGAAGTGAAAAAAGGAAAATCATTGTGACATACATACCACCAAAAACTAATGCATGGGAGACCAATAAATTTAAAAGCATGCAACTAGAAACAAGAAATAGTATAGAGGAAATGGTAAGGAAAAGTAGCAAAGTGCTCTTAGTAGGTGACTCCATCACTAAAGGAATTAACTGGGGGGAGATGGAAGTGAAAGAAAATGTCGGATCATAAAGTGAAGAACTTATGCAAACCATGATGATGAATACAGTGAGACAATAAGCCTTTGAGATGCAGAGGCAAAGAAGTACCATCACAGTTGGACTTAGTGTTTACAGAAACCTCAGAAAGTAGACCAAGTATACATTGTCTGAGTCCACTGTGAAGAAGCAATCATGTGATAATAGAAATAGTACCACAGGAGGAAAAAGTGTTGCACAGGAAAGAACAATGCAGAAATGGGAGACAGAACTATGCTAAAGCAAACTTTGCAGAACAATAAATTCTATAGAAAAATGAACTGGAAAGAGCTATTTGAAGGTAAAGTAGTGGAAGAAAAATATGAAATATTTTGTGCAAGTATAGAGAGGGGGTGCAACAGTTTGTACCAAGTTATAAAGTGAAAAATGGGAAGCATGAATGGCATAATGGCAGGTGTGTAGAAGCAAAAACGAAAAAGGACAGGGCATGGAAGAAAATTATGAGAACTGAACAGAAATGCCAGAGAAGAATACAGAAAGGCAATGAATGAATATAGTAAAATAAGAAGAGAAGAAGAAAGAAACTTTAAGAATGACATAGTAAGAAATTGCAAGGAAGAATCCAAGTTCTTCTACAGATATGTAAATGGGAAAATGAAACATAAGAATGGCATAAACAAGCTAAAAAGGGAAGGAAGAATTTATGAAACTATTGAGGAGATGAGTGAACTAATGAATGAGAGTTTTCAATCCGTGCTTAAAAAGGAAACCAAATTTGTGGCACCGAAAGTGGTATCATAGAATGAGGGAATACAGTAGGTACAAGTAAAGAGACAAGAAATCATGAAACTGCTGGAAGAGCTGGATGTTAGAAAAGCTATGGGACCAGATCAAGTAAATGGATGGATATTAAAAGAATGCAGAGAACAAATGGAAAAAACCCACATGAAATATAATTAACAGCTCGTTGAGGGAAGGAAAAGTACCAAGGGAATGGAAAAGAACTAACATAGTGCGAATATACAAAGGTGGAAATAAAATGGAACCATTTAATTATAGACTGGTGTCACTAACAATTATTGTAAGCAAGCTTTGTGAATTAGTAATTAAAGACAGATGGGTGGAATATCTAGAAGATGAAAAGATAATTACAGAAAAGCAATTTGGATCCAGGAAAGGGAGATCCTGTGTCACAAATCTAATGAGCTTATATACAAAAATGATAGATGGAGTGCAAGAGAGGGATGGATGGGTTGATGCAATATACCTGGATCCCAAAAAAGCATTTGATAAAGTTCCCCCACATGTGGAAGCTAGAGAGTGAAGGAGAGCTAAAGTGAGCAACTCTGAGATGGATGGAGGTTTGTTTACAAGGGAGGGAAATGAGAACAGTAATCATAGACACTAAATGAAGTTGGCGCAGAGTGACAAATGGGATACTGCAAGGATCTGCGTTGGCACCCATTATGTTTCAAATATATGTAAATTATATGACAGGATCTAAATAGTTATATATACCTGTTTGCTGATGATCCAAAAATAATGAAAATAATAAAAGATGAAAATGACTGCAAGGAGTTACAAAAGGATATTGACAAGATACATGCATGGAGCCAAAGATGTAAAGTACAAAGTGGCAGGAATAATAATGAAAAGTAATGAAGAAAAAGATTTGGGAGTAATGATTCAGGACACATTATTACCTGAAAGGCACATAAATGGAATATTCGGCTCTACATACAGCTTGTTAACAAACATTAGGATGGTGTTTGACTATTTAGATAAAGAAATGATGGAGAAAATTATAACAAGCATGATATGACCTAAATTGGAATACACAGCAGTAGTTTGGGCTCCACATAAAAAAAAAAGATATATGGAAACTGGAAAGAATATGGAGGATAGCGACAAAGATGGTACCAGAATTGAAAGACTTAAACTATGAAGAAAGACTTGAAGAGATGGGATTATCTACATGACATGAGAGAAGAGAAAGATAACAATGTACAAATTAATAAACAATATAGAATGAATAGACACAAATGACTTGGTACCATAGTTGGAGGAGGGAGAGAGACAAACAAGGGGGGCATGGGAAGAAAATGAAGAGTGGATGTTCAAATGACATCAAGAAATACAGCTTCCTGTATAGAACTGTTGAAATCTGGAATTATTTGAAGGAAGAGGTGGTTGCAGCAAACAGTGTACACATGTTTAAAAAGAAACTGGATAAATATGGTTATGGAGACAGGATAAAATAAGCTTTGGCTCGTGCCTTGTACAATACAACTAGGTAAATGCAACTTGGCAATTAGGTAAATACACACACACACACACACACACACACACACACACACACACAATATTTTCTTGTAAGAGATGGCAATAATTTACTGGTGCCTGCCTTGCTGCAGGACCAGTACAGTATCGGTACACTCAATACTAGACAATAGACAATCTTATTCCTGTACAACTGGTTCACATGTTTCTTCTTCATCTTTGTGTGTGTATGTATATATATATATATATATATATATATATATATATATATATATATATATATATATATATATATAATATATATATAATATATATATATATATATATATATATATATATATATATATATATATATATATATATATATATATATATATATACATACACACACAAAGATAAATATATATATATATATATATATATATATATATATATATATATATATATATATATATATATATATATATATATATATATATATATATATATATATATATATATATATATATATATATATATATATATATATATATATATATATATATATATATATATATATATATATATATATATATATATATATATATATATATATATATATATATATATATATATAATTTTTTATGTAGGAGGGACGCTGGCCAAGGGCAACAAAAAACCAATAAAAAAAAAAGCCCACAGAGTTGCCAATCCCTGAATAGGGTCCAAAGCAGTAGTAAAAAATTGAAGGATTAGTCTCTTGAAACCTCCCTCTTGAAGGAGTTCAAGTCATAGGAAGCAGGCAGGGAGTTCCAGAGTTTACCAGAGAAAGGGATAAATGATTGAGAATACTGGTTAACTCTTGCGTTAAATAGGTGGACAGAATAGGGATAAGAGAAAGAAGAAAGTCTTGTGCAGTGAGGCCCTGGGAGGAGGGGAGGCATGCAGTTAGCAAGATCAGAAGAGTAGTTAGCATGAAAATAATGGTAGAAGATAGCTAGAGATGCAACATTGTGGCTATGAGAAAGAGGCTGAAGGCAGCCAGTTAGAGGAGAGGAGTTGAGACGAAAAGCTTTTGATTCCACCCATTGTAAATGAGGGGGTATGAGTGAAATGCCCCCAGACATGTGAAGCATACTCCATACATGGACGTATAAGGCCCTTGTACAGAGTTAGTTGCTGGGGGGGTGAGAAAAACTGATGGAGACGTCTCAGAACGCCTAACTACATAGAAGCTGTTTTAGCTAGCAATGAGATGTGAAGTTTCTAGTTTAGATTATAAGAAAAGAACAGACTGAGGATGTTCAGTCTAGAAGAGAACAGTTGAGTCATTGAAGAAGAGGGGATAGTTGTCTAGAAGGTTGTGTCGAGTTGATAGATGGAGGAATTGAGTTTTTGAGGCATTGAACAATAACAAGTTTGCTCTGCCCCAATCAGAAATTTTAGAGATTAGAAGTGAACCTCAGTGGGCCTTTTTTTTTTTTTTTTTACCAGTGCCTCTCTTACATAAAAAAAAAAAAAAGACTAGAGGGCTGCTAACTCTGTACAGGGACTTTATATGTCCATGTATGGAGCATGCTTCACATGGATGGGAGGGTTCCACACATATTTTTCTTTTGGATGGAGTGGAATCAAAAGCTTTTTGTCTCATCAAGTCCCCTCCTCTAAATGACTGTTTTCAGCCTCTTTCTCACCGCTGCTATGTTGCATCTCTTACTATCTTCTACTGCTATTTTCATGCCAACTGCTCTCATGATCTTGCTAACTGCATGCCTCCCCTCCTCCCATGGCTTTGTTGCACAGGACTGTCTTCTTTCTCTCATTCCTATTCTGTCCACCTCTCTAATGCAAGAGTTAACCAGTATTCTCAGTCATTCAGCCCTTTTTCTGGTACTCTAGAAATCCCTGCCTGCTTCTGTATATCCACTTTCCTGACTTGAACTCTTTTGAGAGGGAGGTTTCAAGACACTTATATTGTATTTCTGACAAATGCTTTTGACTTTTTTTTTTTTTGAGGGGGGGCTGGTGCCTCCCCTACATAAAAAAAAAGACTAGAGAGTGAAAGTGAACGAAGTGAGGATGTCATGAGATATAAAGTGCAAAGTGAAGGAGGCAGTAAACACCTGCCAAAACGATAATTACTCCCAGTGAGGTTTAAAACGCTGGATCAGTGGGTGCTGTGAACTTTTGTTTCCTTTTGTGTCTCACAACACAAGGAGGCAGTCACAGCCTGCCCTCTAAAGACAACTTTCTTCCTTCACATAAACCTACAAGCACCTAATTACATAGACACCCTTCACTCAGAATTCAAAATTATCATGGCAATTCTTACTCCAGCCTTGGAGTCCCAATCTAGGGAGGGGACCACAAATGTCCCCAGGTTGGACTGCTCTTCTGGTATCGACCCTAAGTGTCTTGACAACCCCCTCAGCTTTTTCTTCATTAACTTCTGCATCATTTGCATTCTTAGATCTGATTTTCAATCTGTAGAACACCACCTCACCTCTACTAAACCTCCTCATCTTTTCCTCACTGAAACACAGGAGTCTGAGGCAACTGACAGTAGCTCCTTTTCTGTTTCCTCCTACTTTCTCTATCCTCATTTTCAATCCAAAGCTGGATGTTGTGCAATGATGGATGTTGCGTTTATGTGCTCAACAACTTAACCTGCTCTCGTGCCCACGCTGTTGAATCTTCCAAGTTTTCCACCATCTGGCTACAGCTACAGTGTCACTCTTAAACTAAATTTATCTGTGCTGCATACCTCTCACCTAACTCCTCTGACTATAAGAAATTCTTTGACTACTTAACTTCCAAAGTAGAGCACATTCTGACTCTCTTCCCTTTTCCAGAGATCTCCATTCTTGGAGACTTTAGTGTTCACCACCAACTTTGCCTTTCCTCTCCATTCAGTGACCATCCTGGTGAACTAGCCTTCAGCTTTGCTATCCTCCAGGACTTAGAGCAACTGGTGCAACATCCTACTCGTATTCCTGACCATCTTGAAGATGTGCCCATTCTTGACATTTTCGTAACCTCCAGTCCTGCTTATGCTGTTATCCTCTCTTCTCCGTTAGGCTCCTCCAATCACAATCTCATATTTTGTATCTTATCCTATCACTCAAATCCCTCCTCAGGATCCTCCCAAGCAGAGGTGCCTCTAGCATTTTGCCTCTGTTAGTTGGGGGAACCTGAGGATGTATTTTGCTGATTTTCCTTGGAATAACTATTGGTTCCATGTCAGAAACCCATCTCTTTTTGCTGAGTGCATAACAGGGGTGATAGTACCTGGCATGGAGGTGTACATTGCTCACTCTTTTTCTTGACTTAAACCTTCCAAGCCTTGGTTTAACACAGCCTGTTCTTATGCTATACATGATAGAGAGGTGGCCCACAAAAGGTACTTGAGCCCTCCATCACCAGAATCTCATGCATTTTATATTTCTGCCCAGAACCATGCCAAGTCTGTTCTCCAACTAGCCAAAACTCCTTCATTAATAGAAAGATCTATCTCCCCTTGTGACTTCTGGTATCTAACCAAGAACATTTCCAATAACTTTGCTTCTTTTTTTCCCTCCTTCATTTCAACCAGATGGCATTACTGCTATCACATCTATCTCTAAAGCTGAACTCTTCGTTCAGACCTTTGCTAAAAATTCTACCTTGGACGATTCATGTCTTGTTCCTCCCTCTCCTCTCTGTTCCTCCACTCTCTGACTACTTCGTGCTACCTATTAAAAATTCTTCGCAATGATGTTTTCCATGCCTTCGCTGTCCTAAATCCTTGGAAGGCTCATGGACCTGATGGGGTCCCTCATATTGTTCTCTGAAACTGTGCCTCAGTGCTTTTTTTTCTTTTCTTTTTTTTTTTATGTAGGAAGGACACTGGCCAAGGGCAACAAAAATCTAATAAAAAAAATGCCCACTGAAATGTCAGTCCCATAAAAGGGTCAAAGCAGTGGTAAAAAAAAGTGTCTTGAAACCTCCCTCTTGAAGGAATTCAAGTCATAGGAAGGTGAAAATACAGAAGCAGGCAGGGAGTTCCAGAGTTTAACAGAGAAAGGGATGAATGATTGAGAATACTGGTTAATTCTTGCGTTAGAGAGGTGGACAGAATAGGGGTGAGAGAAAGAAGAAAGTCTTGTGCAGCGAGGCCACGGAAGGAGGGGAGGCATGCAGTTAGCAAGATCAGAAGAGCAGTTAGCATGAAAATAGTGGTAGAAGACAGCTAGATATGCAACATTGCGGTGGTGAGAGAGAGGCTGAAGACGGTCAGTTAGAGGAGAGGAGTTGATGAGACGAAAAGCTTTTGATTCCACCCTGTCTAGAAGAGCAGTATGAGTGGAACCCCCCCCAGACATGTGAAGCATACTCCATACATGGACGTATAAGGCCCTTGTACAGAGTTAGTTGCTGGGGGGGTGAGAAAAACTGGCGGAGACGTCTCAGAACGCCTAACTTCATAGAAGCTGTTTTAGCTAGAGATGAGATGTGAAGTTTCCAGTTCAGATTATAAGTAAAGGACAGACCGAGGATGTTCAGTGTAGAAGAGGGGGACAGTTGAGTGTCATTGAAGAAGAGGGGATAGTTGTCTGGAAGGTTGTGTCGAGTTGATACATGGAGGAATTGAGTTTTTGAGGCATTGAACAATACCAAGTTTGCTCTGCCCCAATCAGAAATTTTAGAAAGATCAGAAGTGAAGCATTCTGTGGCTTCCCTGCGTGATATGTTTACCTCCTGAAGGGTTGGACATCTATGAAAAGACGTGGAAAAGTGCAGGGTGGTATCATCAGCGTAGGAGTGGATAGGACAAGAAGTTTGGTTTAGAAGATCATTAATGAATAATAAGATGAGAGTGGGTGACAGGACAGAACTCAGAGGAACACCACTGTTAATAGATTTAGGAGAAGAACAGTGACCTTCTACCACAGCAGCAATAGAACGATCAGAAAGGAAACTTGAGATGAAGTTACAGAGAGAAGGATAGAAACCGTAGGAGGGTAGTTTGGAAATCAAAGCTTTGTGCCAGACTCTATCAAAAGCTTTTGATATGTCCAAGGCAACAGCAAAAGTTTCACCAAAATCTCTAAAAGAGGATGACCAAGTCTCAGTAAGGAAAGCCAGAAGATCGCTAGTAGAGCGGCCTTGACGGAACCCATACTGGCGATCAGATAGAAGGTTGTGAAGTGATAGATGTTTAAGAATCTTCCTGTTGAGGATTGATTCAAAAACTTTAGATAGGCAGGAAATTAAAGTAATAGTTTGAGGGATTAGAACGGTCACCCTTTTTAGGAACAGGTTGAATGTAGGCAAACTTCCAGCAAGAAGGTAGATGTTGACAGACAGAGTTGAAAGAGTTTGACTAGGCAAGGTGCAAGCATGGAGGCACAGTTTCGGAGAACAATAGAAGGGACCCCATCAGGTCCATAAGCCTTCCGAGGGTTTAGGCTAGCGAGGGCATGGAAAACATCATTGCGAAGAATTTTAATACGTGGCATGAAGTAGTCAGAGGGTGGAGGAGAGGGAGGAACAAGCCCAGAATCGTCCAAGGTAGAGTTTTTAGCAAAGGTTTGAGCAAAGAGTTCAGCTTTAGAAATAGATGTGATAGCAGTGGAGCCATCTGGCTGAAATAGAGGAGGGAAAGAAGAAGCAAAGTTATTGGAGATATTTTTGGCTAGATGCCAGAAATCACGAGGGGAGTTAGATCTTGAAAGGTTTTGACATTTTCTGTTAATAAAGGAGTTTTTGGCTAGTTGGAGAACAGACTTGGCATGGTTCTGGGCAGAAATATAAAGTGTATGAGATTCTGGTGATGGAAGGCTTAAGTACCTTTTGTGGGCCACCTCTCTATCATGTATAGCACGAGAACAAGCTGTGTTAAACCAAAGTTTAGAAGGTTTAGGACGAGAAAAAGAGTGAGGAATGTACGCCTCCATGCCAGACACTATCACCTCTGTTATGCGCTCAGCACACAAAGACGGGTCTCTGACACGGAAGCAGTAGTCATTCCAAGGAAAATCAGCAAAATACCTCCTCAGGTCCCTCCAACTAGCAGAGGCAAAATGCCAGAGGCACCTTCGCTTAGGGGGATCCTGAAGAGGGATTGGAGCGATAGGACAAGATAAAGATATGAGATTGTGATCGGAGGAGCCCAATGGAGAAGAAAGGGTGACAGCATAAGCAGAAGGATTAGAGGTCAGGAAAAGGTCAAGAATGTTGGCCGTATCTTCAAGACGGTCAGGAATACGAGTAGGGTGTTGCACCAATTGCTCTAGGTCATGGAGGATAGCAAAGTTGTAGGCTAGTTCACCAGGATAGTCAGTGAAGGGAGAGGAAAGCCAAAGCTGGTGGTGAACATTGAAGTCTCCAAGAATGGAGATCTCTGCAAAAGGGAAGAGGGTCAGAATGTGCTCCACTTTGGAAGTTAAGTAGTTAAAGAATTTCTTATAATCAGAGGAGTTAGGTGAGAGGTATACAGCACAGATAAATTTAGTATGAGAGTGACTCTGTAGTCATAGCCAGATGGTGGAAAACTCGGAAGATTCAAGAGCGTAGGCACGAGAGCAGGTTAAGTCATTGCACACATAAACACAGCATCTAGCTTTGGATTGAAAATGATGATAGAGAAAGTAGGAGGGAACAGAAAAGAGGCTACTGTCAGTTGCCTCAGACACATTGCACATTGCACATTGCCTAGTCAAACTCTTTCAACTCTGTCTGTCAGCATCTACCTTTCCTTTTTTGCAGGAAGTTTGCCTACATTCAGTGTGTTCCTTAAAAGGGTGACCATTCTAATCTCTCAAACTACTATCCTATTGCTTTAAATTCCTACATATCTAAAGTTTTTGAATCTATCCTCAACAGGAAGATTCTTTAACATTATCATTTCACAACCTTCTATCTGATCGCCAGTATGGGTTTTGTCAAGGCTGCTCTACTGCTGATTTTCTGGCTCTCTTTACTGAGTCTTGGTCATTCTCTTATAGAGATTTTTGTGAAACTTTTGCTGTTGCCTTAGACATATCAAAAGCTTTTGATAGAGTTTGGCTCAAAGCTTTGATTTCTAAATTACCGTCTTAGGGCTTCTGTCTTTCTCTCTGTAACTTCATCTCAAGTTTCCTTTCCAAACTGCAGTTATATAATATCCACATAGGAAGAAGAATATAAGGAAATTGAAAAGAACAGAGAGGACTGGAATGAAGATGGTGCCAGAATTGAAGGAAAAGACTTACAAAGAGCCATTGGAAGAAGTGCAATTAACAACATTGGAAGAGAGAAGAGAAAGGGGGACTTGATAACAATGTAGAAATTAATAAACCATATGGGAAAGGTAGACAAACAACTTTTGGAGATGCATATGGATAGGGAGGGGGGACAAGATGTACTAGACAACATATAAAAAAAGATTAAGAAGAGTAAATATCTCGGTGACAAAGAAATATAGTTTCCCATATTCAAAGCATTGATCTCTGGAATAGTTCAAGTGAGGAGGTGGTTACAGCTGTCAGTGTGTGCAGATTTAAAAAGAAACAGGCATGAAAACAGGACAAATGAGCTTTAGCTCAGACCCTGTACAATACAACTGGGTAAATACTCAAGCAATTACTAAGAACAACCCTCTAAAATATCCCCCCTTCTCCCAGCTGGCTTTCTCTTGTGGTCACATGCATCCTCCCAATGTGGCAGATATATTTTGACTGACTAAAGGAGACAATGGGATACGCTCTCTTGCCCTGCATCTCAAGCAATGGCTATGGGATCATGTGATTTTTATTTATTTATTTTATTTATTTTTTATGTAGGAGGGACATCAGCCAAGGGCAACAAGAATACAATAAAAAAAAAGCCCATTGAGATGCTGGTCGCTGAATAGGTTGAAGGTTAAGTGTCTTGAAACCTCCCTCTTGAAAGAATTCAAGTCATAGGAAGGTGGAAATACAGAAGCAGGCAGGGAGTTCCAGAGTTTACCAGTGAAAGGGATGAATGATTGAGAATACTAGTTAACTCTTGCATTAGAGAGGTGGACAGAATAGGGGTGAGAGAAAGAAGGTCTTGTGCAGCGAGGCCATGTGAGGAGGGGAAGCATGCAGTTAGCAAGATCAGAAGAGCAGTTAGCATGAAAATAGCAGTAGAAGATAGCAAGAGATGCAACATTGTGGTGATGAGAAAGAGGCTGAAGACAGGGGGAAGAGGGGAGGATGGGGAAAGGACAGAAAAAGGACGGAGACAAGGAGGTAGCGACTGGCTTCCTGGTTTGCTGCGCTTGCCTCACTCACAGCTTTACAATGAAAAGGAGGCTGAGTTCTAAAAATTATTATTAATTTATTAGGGGGCCTGGTATGGATTTGACAATTTTGTCAGGGAGGGCAACTCTTCTACTATACTACAAATCAAATACAACTCTGGGGAGCATGGGTAAGTAGTCAAATTTTAGATGGGAATGAGATTGGGTGACCAATGCACAGTTGCACAGTTTTTCATAAAACACTGGGGAGCATACAAAACTCATTGAGTATTGGACACTCTCTCTCTCTCTCTCTCTCTCTCTCTCTCTCTCTCTCTCTCTCTCTCTCTCTCTCTCTCTCTCTCTCTCTCTCTCTCTCTCTCTCTCTCTCTCTCTCTCTCTCTCTCTCTCTCTCTCTCTCTCCTCCCTTCCTCCTCTTCACTTGATTTTCCCTTTCTTCTTTCTCTCTCTCTCTAACTCACCACACATAACACTCTTTTTACTCATGTGTCTATTCTCACTCCTCATGTTATCTATGTACATGGGAGGGAAGCTGGATAGTAAGGAGTATACTTGTATGAGAGGGAGACAAACATGGGATAGAAAGAGAGAGAGAGAGAGAGAGAGAGAGAGAGAGAGAGAGAGAGAGAGAGAGAGAGAGAGAGAGAGAGAGAGAGAGAGAGAGAGAATACATTCTCATTTTCTCACTTCTGTTATGCCTTGCTTTTTATTTTACTAGCCAATCAGTTTTGCACTGCTTTGAATCAAGTGCTGTGTGCAAGTACTTGTTCAGTCTATTGTTAGCTTTTGCAATGGAAGGAACACAGAAAGAACATGACAGTAGCTTTGTAAGTATGACCATAGCACATGTGTGTTTGTGTGTGTGTGTGTGTGTATTAATAATAATAATAATAATAATAATAATAATAATAATAATAATAATAATAATAATAATAATAATAAACAGTTTATTATTCTGGCAGTTTACAAACTGAAAATGTACAGAGGGGGTGGGGAAATACTTAACATTAATCCTAAAGCTAAGTCTAATTTAGAAGTGAAATACTATTGAATGATGGCTCACACCATGTGTGTGTGTGTGTATTTACCTAGTTTTACCTAGTTGTGAAATATGGTAGAGGGGCTAAGCTTGTACTCTCCTGTCTCCATAACTGTTCTTGTCCAACTTTATTTGTAGCACACACCACTTCCCCTTCCAGTCCATTCCATGCCTCTATGCTTCTATGAGGTAAGCTAAACTTCTTTATGTCCCTTCTGCAGGTGGTTACTTTTAGTTTTCTTCCATGTCCTCTTGTTTCTCTTCTGTTCATTATAAAGAGATGTTCCCTATCTAGTTTTTCTGTCCTGCTCAGCAGTCTGTACAATGCAATCAAGTCACCTCTCTCTCATCTCTTTTCCAAGGTTGGGAGTTGCATTCTAGCTAGTCGCTCCTCATATGACAAATCTTGCAATTCTGTTTTCATCTTTGTTGCTGCTCTCTGTATTCCTTCCAACTTTCTTACGTGCTTTTTTTCATTTGGTGACCAAATTACCACTACGTATTCTAATCTTGGACACATCATTGTGGTGATTATTTTCCTCTACATCCATACAAGCAAAGGCAACTCTTATATTTCTTAATAGGCTGAGAGTTTCACCTGTTATCTTGTTAATATGTTTTTCTGGTGATAAATTCTTTGAGAAAATCACTCCCAGATCTTTTTCTCTTGTCTTATTTATTGCATCATTCCCCATCTTATAGTTATAGCTACACCTTCTGTTACTTTTTCCAAATTCCATCTTTTTACACTTACCAGAGTTAAATTCCATTTGCTATCTGTTGCTCCACTCCCATATCTTGTCTATATCTCTTTGTAATTCTTCACAATCACAATCACAAAAATTCCTCAATTTTTCCATTTTCAGGTGTGCACAATGGCCTTATAAATTCCTTTTCCTTTGTAAAAACTTCCTGAAAGCTCTTATTCATCACTTCTGCCACTTCTTTTGGGTCTTCATAAACTCTTCTCATAAGAGTTTTGCATCATTAGCAAAAAGACTCACATAGCTGGATACATTCTCATTCTTCTCATAAGTTTTGCATCATTAGCAAAAAGACTCGCATAGCTGGATACATTCTCCACCATGTCATTTATATAAACTGCAAACATTATTGGTGCCAACACTGACCCTGGACTCCACACTGATGTCTGATCCCTAATTACTGTTTGCATCTCTCTGTTTTTAAGGAAATTGCCCATCCATTTCAGCATTTTTCCATTTACACCACCTATCTTTTCCAGCTTCCACAGCAGTGTGGCACTTTATCAAAAGCTTTTTTTTAATTTAGATAAATAGTCTGCCCAAACATCTCTCTCCTATATGATATCAGTCACTCTTGAATAATAACATAATAAATTAGTGAGACTAGATCTCCCTTTTCTAAAGCCAAATTGACAAGTTGTGAGAATGCCCTTATCTTCCAAAAACTTGGTCCATTTGTTCTTTATTATCTTTGCACATATTTTTGCAACCACATTCGTCAACAAAACCGGTCTATAATTTACTGGGTCTTCTGTGTCTCCTCCATACCCATAATATGGGTATGATGTTTGCCCTTTTCCAATCCTGTGGAACTATTCCTTCATTAATAGAGGTACATATGATGATATGTAATTTATCATTAAGCTGGTTACTGCATTCTTTTATTACCCATCCCAACACTCCATCTGGTCCTGTGGCCTTTCTCACATCTAACGTTTTGATGATTTCATCAATTTCCTCTTTTGTTACTTGAAATTCCTCAATTTTTCCATTTTCAGGTGTGCACAGTGGCCTTATATATTCCTTTTCCTTTGTAAAAACTTCCTGAAAGCTCTTATTCATCACTTCTGCCACCTCTTTTGGGTCTTCATAAACCTCTCCATCTACCATTAGCTTTCTTATTCTTACTTTGCTTTTTAGTGTACCATTCACATATCTATAGAAGAGTTTGGGTTCATGTTTATACCTGTCTATTATATCTTTTTCAAACTCTCCTTGTTCATCCCTCAGGATCTTCATGTAATCATTTCTTGCTTGTTTGTAATTATTCCATAAGTTCATTCTCTTACTTTTCCTCCATTTTTCCATGTATCCTCCTTCATCCTTCTTGCTGCTTTGCATCTTTTATTAAACTTTTTTTTACCAGCTATTACTGTCTGCTTTTTAGGCACAAACTTTTCTTCACCTTTATATATTTTTAAAAATTCATCCCTTCTCTTGGAACCCTGTAGCCTTATGGAACCTATCCCGTCTCTCCTCTTGAGAAAAATTCATGTTATCAAAGTCTGTCTTACAGTAGTTTAATTTGCAGCATGGTGTTCTTCATTTCTTTGATTCTCTATTTCCTCGTTTATATTGAATTCTATGGTAGCGTGGTCACTTTTGGCTATCGGACACCCTATGTGAACATTCTCAATTCCTTCTGGCTCCTTACTAAGTAACAGATCTAGTCGATATTTCTCCATCTTTTCCAGATCTTGTATCACCTTTTATCCATTGAGTTAATATATTATCCATTGCCAGCTGTAATAATTTAGTCCCCCAAGATGATTCTGTTCCCTCCGTGTACCACTGTTCCCAACACACCTCCTTACAATTAAAATCTCCCATCATGATCAATTTATCACCACTTAGCATTTTCTCTATCTTGTTCACTGTGTCTTTTATCATTATTTCATATTCTTTGTTTGACCAGGCATTGGTTTTTTGGTGGTACGTACATCACTATGTATTGCCTTTTTTTGCCTTGTGTATTTTCCACTCCAATTTTTTTTGCCTCTGCTAATCCATTGACATATTCTATTTCAACCACCTTTAAGCTTTTCTTAACTAGAAACATCACTCCTCCTTCTTTCTTATATGTTCTACTTCTTTTCCATAAATTGTATTGATTTTACCCAATGTTCTTTAGTTCCATCTCATCATATAATTTTATTTCTGTGAGGTCCATTATATCTGGACTTTTTCTCACATAAATAAACATTTAATTCCCTTAATCCCAAGATGAGTCCATTTATGATAGTGTAAGCTACCTTCAAAATGCCCTTTTTTCTCTGTAGCTTGTTTCCCTGTTCTCCCTCCTGTTCAGGTACCACTTCCTCACTTTCCTGTCCAACACCTGCCAATAGAATATCTCCTTCTGCTCTTCTGATCACTCCTTGTTTTTTGCCTTTACTTCCTTCCACATTTTAATCAGTTCTTTTCTTTCTGCTTCATTTAAGTCTCTTCTCAACCATATGTTTTTCGTTACCTCATCTTTAGCTAATCTCCAGGCCCCTGTCAGAGCCTCCTCAGCTTCCTTCTTTGATTTAAATTTTATTCTTATGCGTCTGTGCCCTTCACCTATGAATTTCCCAACTCTGTGGTATTCTTCCACTTCATTAACCTGACATCTTCCCTCCTCTTGTACCTTTCCCACCACTTTGTTTACTATCTCTTTCAGCTATTTCTCTCTTACTGCTTTTTGATTTCCTTAATTTCCTTAACCCCAAAGACAATTATACATTTCTTTTTGTCAACTGTCTCTCTTACAAGAGATTCATTTGTTTTGATAACATTTACCACCTTTTGCATTACTTTGACCTCATTTAATTGTTCTGTTATATTCTGAAAGTTTACTGCCTCTCCCTGTATGATCTCTTGCTCACTCATTTGTTTCTCCAACTTATCTACTTTCCTCTCAAACTTTACCTTATCTCCTTCTTGGAACTTTTTCCATGCATCTTGCCTTTCACTTAGTTGCACTACAGTTTTGGCACTGTTAATTGCACTGTGTGTGTGTGTGTGTGTGTGTGTGTGTGTGTGTGTGTGTGTGTGTGTGTGTATGTATTTACCTAGTTGTATTTACCTAGTTGTGCTTTATGGGAAAAGAGCTATGCCCATCATGTCCCATCTCCATATCTTTTAATAACCAACTTAGCCTTGAATTGATGTATACTTTCTGCATTTACTATCTCCTCATCCAGACTGTTCCATACATCAATACTTCTATGTGGGAAACTATACTTTTGACATCTCTTCTACAAGCACTCCTCTTCAGCCTCTTTCCATGTCCTCTAGTGTCCTGTGTATCCCAGACAAGTTATTCCGGTCCACCTCCTCTACTCCTTCATATGCTTTATATATCGCAATCAAGTTTCCCCTTTCCTCTTTTTCAACATTGGTAGATGTATCCTTGCCAGTCTCTCTTCATGTGACAAGTCCCTGATACTTGGTACCATCTTCGTAGCTGCTCTCTGAATTCTCTCCAACTTCCTTATATCCTTTTTCTTGTACGGCGACCACACTACTGCTGCATATTCTAGTCTAGGTCTTATTAGTGACACAATCAACTTCCTGACCATCTCTTCATCCATATATGCAAAGGCCTGCCTTATTCTTCTCAACAAGTTATAAGTTTCTCCTATAATTTTGCTAATGTGTCTCTCTGGGGTCAGGTGTGTGTGTGTAATAATAATAATAATAATAAATGGTTTATTCTTTAGGCAGTTAACAAACTGAAAATGTACAGAGGGGTGGGGAAATACTTAACATTAATCCTAAAGCTAAGTCTAATCTAGAAGGGTGGGAATCACGCGGAGTCTGTACCGGTCCGTGCACGGCGTCTTTAGGGGTGTTATCTTGTTGTGGTGTCTTGTGGCACGGACTGGGCGAGGCACGTCAGGCAGCAGCATGTGTCTGAGACGTGGATGATGCAACAGTCCCCTTGCAAACTTTTCCAGAGCCTCTCGGTGCCTGGTGGATAGTCTGGACAAACTCAGGGTGGTCAGGGCTTCATCATAGGTGGTGTAGGCAGGGCCAAGGATGACCCTGCACGCCCTTTTCTGCACACTCTCCAGCTGTAGCTGTTGAGTGTGTGTGAGGCATACATGAGTTTGGGAAGGATGAAGGTGAGGTACACTCGTCTGTCGGCGTCCCCAGCGACCTGAGTCTGCACAGCATGTACAGCCTGTAGGTAGCGGATCTTATGGTGCTGGCGACATGCTGCTTCCAGGTCAGCTGGTTGTCCACCGTGACTCCAAGAAGCTTGGCACATCGGAGCTCCTGGAGGGGGTGAGGGTCCACTGTGAGCTGGGGAGGGGGCACTGGTACAAAGGAGTACATAAATGCATCACCACAGTTTTGCTGTGGTTGATGGTCATCCTGCTCTCCTCCGTCCACGTCTGCAGTCGCTCTAGAATTGCTTGCAGTGGCGAGTAGTCCGGGTTCTTGCTGGAAACTGGGACACCCACGGTGCAGTCGTCCACACTTCCAGCGATGGGGGGTGTCAGTAAGGGTGTTGTTAATGAGGAGGAGGAAGCAAAGTGGACCCATCTTGGTCCCCTGGGGGACCACACATGTCAGCTGTTGGAAATTAGAGACAGAGCCCTGATAGTGAGCGGCCTGACGCCTCCCTGAGAGGAAGCTGGCTAGCCTCGCTACCAGGTCAGGAGGGAAACCCAGACTTATTGCCTTGCTGATGACAACAGTGTG
>NC_087154.1:11925744-11940744 GCF_035594125.1 Scylla paramamosain
CACATATATATATATATATATATATATATATATATATATATATATATATATATATATATATATATATATATATATATATATATATATATATATATATATATATATATATATATATATATATAGGAGGAGGCAGTAGGCACCTGCCGAAATGATAATTACTCCCAGTGAGGTCTAAAATACTGGATCAGGGGGTGCTGTGAACTTATTAAACTCAGCTGTGACCTCACTGAATGTTTCCCTTTGTGTCTCAAAACACAAGGGAGCAGTCACAACCTGCCTTCTAAAGACAACTCACTTCCTCCAGACAATACTACAAGCACCTAATAACACACACACACACACACACACACACACACACACACACCCTTTACTCAAAAATTCAAAATTATCATGGCGACTCCTACACCAGCCTCAGAGTCTCCATCTGGGGAGGGGACCACAAATGTCCCCAGGTCAGACTGCTCTTCTGATAATGACCCTAAGCGTCTTGACACCCCCCTCAACTTTTTCTTCATTAACTTCTGCAACATTCATGGTCTTAGGTCTAATTTTCAATCTGTAGAACACCACCTCTCCTTTCTAAACCTCAACTTCTTTTCCTCACTGAAACACAGGTGTTTCAGTAATGCAACTGACAGCGGCCCCTTTTCTGTTCCCTCTTACTTTCTCTAGCCTCATTTTCAATCCAAAGCTGGATGTTGCATATATGTGCACATCTTAACCTGCTCTAGTGCCCATGCTCTTGAATCTTCCGAGTTTTCCATCATCTGGCTACGACTACAGAGTCACTCTCAGACTAAGTATATCTGTGCTGTATACCTCTTACCTAACTCCTCTGACTATAAGAAATTCTTTGACTACTTAACTTCTAAAGTGGAGCACTTTCTGACTTTCTTCCATTTTCCAGAGTTCTCCATTCTTGGAGAATTTAATGCTCACCACCAGCTTTGGCTTTCCTCTCCCTTCACTGACCATCCTGGTGAACTAACCTTCAGCTTTGCTGTCCTCCACGACATAAAGCAATTTGTGTAACAGTCTACTCATATTCCTGACTGTCTTGGAGATACGCCCAACATTCTTGACCTTTTCCTGACCTCTAATCCTTCTGCCTACGCTGCCTACCCTCTCTTCTCCGTTGGATTCCTCCGATCACAATCTCATATCTATATCTTGTCCTATTGCTCCAATCCCTCCTCAGGATCCTCCTAAGAGTAGGTGCCTCTGGTGTTTTGCCTCTTCTAGTTGGGGGTACCTGAGGAAGTATTTTGCTGATTTTCCATGGAATGACTACTGCTTCTGTGTCAGAGACCAGTCTTTGTGTGCTGAGCGCATAACAGAGGTGATAATCTCAGGCCTGGAGGCGTACATTCCTTACTCTTTTTCTCGACCTAAACTTTCCAGTCCTTGGTTTAACACAGCTTGTTCTTGTGCTATACATGATAGAGAGGTGGCCCACAAAAGGTACTGAAGCCTTTTATCACCAGAATCTCATGCACTTTATACTTTTGTCCGGAACCATGCCAAGTCTGTTCTCCAACTAGCCAAAAACTCCTTCATTAATAGAAAGTGTCGAAATCTTTAAAGATCTAACTCCATTTGTGACTTCTGGCATCTAGCCAAAAAATATCTCCAATAACTTTGCTTCTTCTTTCCCTCTTTCTTTTCAGTCAGATGGCACTTCTGCTACCACATTTATGGCACCTCTGCTATCACATTTATGGCACCTCTGCTGTCACATTTATATCTAAAGCTGAACTCTTCGCTCAGACCTTTGCTAAAAATTCTACCTTAAACGATTCAGGGCTTGTTCTTTCCTCTCCTCTAGCCTCTGACTACTTCATGCTACCTATTAAAATTCTTTGCAATGATGTTTTCCATACCCTCACTGGCCTAAACCCTCAGAAGGCTTATGGACCTGATGGGGTCCCTCCTTTTGCCTTCCGAAACTGTGCCTGTGCTCCTGCCTTCCTTAATGAAACTATTTCAACTATCAACATCTACTTCTTGTTGCTGTAAGTTTGCCTACATTCAGCCTGTTCCTAAAAATGATGACCATTCTAATCTCTCAAACTACCGTCCTATTGCTTTAATTTCCTACCTATCTAAAGTTTTTGAATCTATCCTCAACAGGAAGATTCTTAAATATCTATCACTTCACAACCTTCTATCTGATCATCAATATGAGTTTTGTCAAGGCCGCTCTACTGGTGATTTTCTGGCTTTCTTTACTGAGTCTTGGTCATCCTCTTTTAGAGAAGTTTTTCATCTTATCAGCTCCTCTCCTCTAACTGACTCTTCAGCCTTTTTCTCATCATTGCAATGTTTCATCTCTTGCTGTCTTCTATTGCTATTTTCATGCTAACTTCTCTTCTGATCTTGCTAACTGCATGCTTCCCTCCTCCCATGGCCTCACTGCACAAAACTTTCTTCTTTCTCTCATCCCTGTTCTGTGTACCTCTCTAATGCAAGAGTTAACCAGAATTCTCAATCATTCATCCCTTCCTCTGGTAAATTCTGGAATTCTCTGCCTGCTTCTGTGTTTCTTCCTTCCTATGATTTGAACTCTTTCAAGAGGGAGATTTCAAGACGCTTATCTGTCAATTTTAGATGATTCTCGTGACGTCTCTTTTGGGACTGGCGCCTAAATGGGAATTTTTTTTTCCAGCTTTGGCCAGGGACCCTCTTTCATATATATATATAAAAAAAAAATAAATAAAGAAGTAAAATATTTCAATTTATTTATAAAAAAATTTGAAAAAGAGATGTGGAATTGGTTTGTTTCCGTTGACACTGAGGAAACCAGCTGCCCAGCATGTGTGTTCCAGTAGGCAACTTGAGCACCACAGCTTGCAAGGCTATATATATATATATATATATATATATATATATATATATATATATATATATATATATATATATATATATATATATATATATATACCAGGAACGAGCCCACAATAATATCTTCTGCTTTTCTTGAAGCACAGCAAAATTGCTATTATAGCAACCAACTCATTGGAGGAGAACTCCATCTTGATTGTTTATTTTTTGATGCAGCCAGCTAGCGGGCTAGTGGCTGCTCTCGACTATGTGAATGCTTTCAAGTGAAACCTGCCAGTTGCTTCGGTGGCTGCAAGCAGCCGGGTGGAAAAACAGCCCCGATGGCATCTCTCACCATGTCAAATACCAGCAGTATTCCTTCACGATCCAGCCTGTACTTTCTCACGAGTTCAGGGGCTTCAAACACATTTAAAATGTCTTTTCTAGGTCTATAATTTCTTGGCCTCCATCTCCTCTTTCCTTATTGTGGTTTGTCCATCTCAGTAGTGAATACTCAATTGTTGGAAAAGCGAGTTGTGACACCTCATCCACTTCTTTGCCAAATATACTTAGGCAGAGTAAGTCTTTTGGAAGGTAGGATTTAAATATTCTGCCAGTACTTAAGTGTAAGATTTGAAAATTTTGTCTGCTAAGTGAACTTAACAATACTAAGTATTCTTCATAGATATGACCTCCTTATCACAATAATTACTCTGATCAGCAATTTGTTTTTAGCTGCATGTGTACTTCTTGCCTTGGCAAGACATTCCCTACACTTTTGGTGCTATTTTGATGGTCATGGCATCTTTTATAATGGTGGAAAACTTTATGAAGTAAAGTGGAGTAGTAAGATGGGACTAAGCCTACTTTCCTCTTTTCCATATGTTTTTAGAGCACAATGAGGCCTTGGTGGGAGCCTTTAAGCCTTGAAGGGAACACAAGGGACTGCCATGTATCACCAACCACTCGATGGCTCTTAAAGTATCATTGATGCTTCCAGTCCACATTCTGTGAATGATTCAATGTGTCATTGGGACTGAGGGGGTTAAACAGATTCACTTTAAAACCACTTACTGTGTGGTGGAGCATTGGGATTGCTCCCACATATTGCCAGACTGTGGATGTATTTTATTCAAGTGAGAACACATGTTTCTATTTTTTTTTTCAGATGTACCCAAAATTACCATAATTGGTCTTTTAAGAAAAATTTTCCATGTAAATTTTGAGTATTTTGTAAATAGTAATAATAGATATATTAATTCCAGGAGAGACTTATGAGGCTCAGGCTGAGGCCCAGAGTGATGAGGAAGAAGAATTGTGTGCTCAAGACCTGATTGATTTTACACCTGTGTACAGGTGTCTCCACATCTATACAGTGCTTGGTGCAAGAGACCAGTTTGAGACATACTACCGGGAGCAAAGAAGAGAGCAAGCCAGATTAGCTCTTCAGCCACCAACAAATATGGTAGGAGCTTCCTTAAAAATAGTGGTCTTTTTTCACTGTTTTCTGTAATTCATTGGATCCATACTGTATTATATTTTGATTCCTTATACATTGTTGTTAAATGAGTTTTTGTAACATGGTAATGATATAATTAAACTTTACATTCATAAGCAAAGAAAGTTCCAAATTTCTTATCTGAAAACCTTGTGATCAGACACTGGGGATTTCAGAATTTTTTGGATTTCAGAATAGAAGATTTTTAGCTTAGATTTTTACTTTTTTTAGATAAAGCATTGCAGGGAACTGGATGGCTCAGTGGTAGAGTGCTTGGCTTGTGGCTGCAAGGTTGCAAGTTTGCACCTTTAGCCCAGCAGTTACTTGGTGAGGGAGGTAATGCTCTCTTTCACCCTAGCAGAGCTACGCAACCTTAGGTGGTCTAGCTCAGCAGTTCTTGAATTTCCTGAATAGATAAAAAAATATCGAACATTAAGCAAAACTTTAAACAAACTGGTTCAAACTAAACTAAATTTGAAAATATACTTACATCCATTAAAAGGACAAAACAACTAGTTTGAGGATCCTGGAGAAGAGGATAGATCAATGTCATCATTGTTTTTATGATGACCATCGTCTTTTGATTGGAGTTAGACATCTGATGGTGGGTCAGGAATAGGATTCTGAAGTTCAGCAGCACTACAAGAGATGACCCTTTTAAAGACTTCCTCCACTGTCATTTGTTTCGTTAACAGAGGTTTCTGTTTAAGCAGTCTTTCTCTGATTGAATAAACTACAATGATCTCATGGACGTTGACAAATATACACTGTTCCATGCCACCAGTTAAAACTGCATTAACCAGTTAATGCAGTTTTACCATATCATCTATGAACATTTTTTCACCTGTATTCACAGTGCCATCATCCTCATCACTACTATCCTCATGCTCATTGTTATCTAATACCATTTCAACAATTTTTCTATCACTCAAGGAATGCACAACAGGTGCATTATATAATGTCAGCATTCAGCATTTCTTCGGTATTAGTTGACTCTAACATATTTACATTTTTTGTTACAGCACTTTTAGCATAAGCAATGAGGTTTTGTTTTTTTCTTTTTCTTGTTAGTGATACAGAATCCTTCAAAGTGTTCATCGGCAGGTTCAATTGCATTAAATATTGTTGTAGGCCAAAGCTTGTGTCAAGCATGTTGATTTAGTCACATCTTTCTAAGCATTAACAAGTGTATAAATGGCATCCTTAAGAGTGAACTCTTCAAGGAAGTCTTTGATATTCACAGCTTTGTTGGCCACATCAAGCATGCAGTTCACAAAAGTCTTCATACTTTTTCTTTATTGAGTGCAAAATTCCTTGGTCACAAGGCTATATTAAAGATGTCACATTAGGGGGAAGATAAATGCCAAAAATATTGTTTTTCACAAGAACTTCAACAGGGGATGTATGAAACAGTTGTCTAGGAGCAATACAATTTTTCAGTTTTCTTCCAGCCCAGCTTTCCTACAATGAGCTTGTGCAATTGGTATGAAGTGGTTATTGAATCAGTCAGTAAAAATTTATTGAGTTACCCATGCTTTTTTGTTTGCATAATAATGCACAGGTAAATTTGTTACATCTTTAAAGCATCTTGGAATTTGCCTTTTTCCAAGCACTGCAAACTTTAACATGTGTGTGCCTGCTGTATTTGCACACCCAAGAACAGTTACCTTGTCTTTAGTGTCCTTGAAACCTTTCATTGAGCCATTGTTATAATTTTTCTAGGGTCATATTGCCAGTAGAGAGATGTTTCATTAGCATTGCATATTTGCTTCAGACTAAGGTATTTCATCAGATACCATCTTGGCAAATTTCTCAATGCAACATTAAACTGCATCATAATCAGCAGAATTTTTTTCAACTCAAATTTTGAGATATTTTATACCATAATGCTTCTTAAATTTTTGCTGCTAACTTTGTGAATATTCATGCTTATCTTTAGTGTTCAGTTCTTCATGGTATTTTGTAGTTTGTTTCATTACCATTAAACCAGTCAGTGGCATACATTCACTTCATGTTGAACCCTCTCTATCAACACATGGTTAAGATCTTTGTTTTTTGCTCAATGCAGCGTTTCCTTATGTTCATTAGTTTCTGATCAGCACTGTCACTAAAACTTCAACAACTTATGTTTATTTTTCTTTAAGTCATGTATGGTGGTAGTTCCAACACAATGATCTTCAGTAAGAAGTTGCACAGATACACCATGATCAAGCTTCTGCAATAACTCCACTTTTTGTGTTATTGATAATAACAGACACTTCTTTTTCTCCTTACTGTTATCTGTAGTGGAATCTGCAGTTTTTTTTTTTTTTGACAGTTAAAAAGAAAAAAAAAATCAACAAAAAAAATAACAAAATATCCATGAGCTGTGTCTGACTGGTAGGAGCACTGAGACAAACTGGGTTGACTGTGGATCATTTCAAGTCAAATTTAGTGCCAAATGTGTGCTTTGGTGTGCAGATGGCATCCTATAAAAAATGTTTGTTTTGTTTTAATTTTTGTTAAAAAAATTGTAAAGCTGTAGTGGTTTTTCTCTTGGGCTGTATTTATCAGATGCCCCCTGGAGGATCCTGTTTGGAGAACACCAGGGGAATATTGTACTGCTTCTCTATCGTGCTGTGTTAATCACAGAGCCTTTGGTAGCTTCCTTGCATCTTTTTGAAAACTCAAATGCTGTTCATTGTGATTGGTGCGTGTCTTGCAGTCCCCTTTGAGATATGAACACATCTCCATGAATTCAGGGGAAACTAGCAAAGATTGGTTTGCTGTATCATTAAATGGTGCCATTTGTGACCATTTCATATAGTGAATAATGTAATAAGCACCAACAGTTCATAGTTAATATAATCAAATAATTTTTATTATATAAGACCTATTGAAATGCAATAGTGCTGCTGTCTGTCCGGAGAGACAGAATATTCTCATTTTACCATGTGTGTGTGCTTGTTTAATTTCTTACTATGCTTAAAATTATCCAAAGGTTATCACAATCTCAGCTCCACATTAAAATTTAGAAAAACCTTTCTGTGGTTGTTCAGGGATGCAAACATAATGTCTGTCACCACATCATAGGAAAACATGCATATTGATAACAGATGTCTCATTGATTAATAGTATTTGGTTAATTAGTTTATGATGAAGGGATAACATTTTAATTACTTGACTTTTTGTCTTTCTCCAGCATGAAAACTTGGAAGGCTATCGTCAGTACCTGTATGGAGTATTGGGCTTCTTTGTGATAGAAGATCATGTGCTCAACATTGGCAATGGTCTTGTTACCAGATCATATTTGGGTGAAGTTTGGGAAATGGCATCAGGCAAGGTAACCTGTAAAAAAATATGCATAATGAATTATTATGTTGGGATAGAACTGGGCTCTGAGCAAAAGATTGCTCCAAATTAAGATGGGATTGCTTTGATTTTTGTTTTACCATTTTTATATATTTGTATATCTGATAATTATTAATTGTGTTGCTGCTAAAATGGAATTGCTTTGATTTTTCTGTTTTACTATTTTTATATATTTGTATATCTGATAACTGTATTTATTGTGTTGCTATTGGCTTACCATTTATCCTGGGGTCAGGGTAAAGGGAGATAGTGGTGGCACTGGTATACTTTGCCAGGCAGGAAGGAAAGCATTGAAATATCAGACTATCTTGCATCAAATAGTGAAATTAATTCAATAAAGATAAGTAAAAAAAAAATACTCTAATAGATATTCTACTTTGAAGTTTTTTAAATTAAATTGTTAGAAAGATGTCTTAGCATATTTAATTTGTAGTATACAGAAAAGCATGACACTGAAATAATGAAACCCCAAAAATTGAGACAACCGAGTGCTTGTCAATAAGTGTGGTAGACATAATAGATGCTAAAGGATGTCCTTCAGTGATACAGGAAAATGATGGAATGCTGGAATATGTAATATGTAACACAAAGGGTTGAAAAGAGAATGAGTTGGTCAGAGCATGCAAGGAACTGGTCATATGTGGATGTATAGATGGATAGATGTATAAATTTTCACCTTGCTTTCTCCTCCTCAGGTTGTTAACAACATTCGTAATCATTCATCATACTGCACTGACACCTACCTTATGTTGAACATCAAGAACCTCATCATGCTATTTGCACATACACTTCAGGTGAGTGTGGTCTTGTTGAAGAAGTTCTTGTTATACTGAAAAAAAATAATTCATGATATTGCATCTATCCTTATTCTTAGATACTATATTTGCCAGCACATAAGATATACTTGTGGATAAGATGCAGATATATTCTACAAGATTAAAAAAAATAATAATGATATTGTTAGGAAAAAAAAATACAGTAAATCCCTCTTAGATTGAACTATATAATTTTTGGGAACACAGGTGGGTTCATCTGTTTAGTATACTAATGGCTTTGCCCACTCAGATGCCCTAAGGAGTAAGAGGAGCAAGATGTAAATTTTATCTGTACATAGTGTCAACTAGGCACAAACTTCACGCTCCAAAACTTGCCCAAAATTTGCAAACTTCCATCTTGCTCAAAAGAGCACAATCTTTTGTCAGTTAAGCTGTTGTTGACAAGATCACTGTGATACACTGTTATTGTAGTGGTAGTTAGTTGATGAGGTTACATATATTTGTATCCTCTTGATAATTCCTATAGAATCCTGGAGAAAGGAGGATAAGAAATCACATTCTTTCTGTTAGCCTGGTGACTCTACCTGATTAATGTCACATGAACATTTTACTGATCTGACTTGTAATGCAAGGCAGAAATACATTCTTTCCTCTCAAGTCAAAAAGAAAAAGCCCCTCCCCCCCAAAAAAAATGCTGACTACAGTAAAAACAGCTGAAAAAAACTGAGGTTTAGTTTATTAAGGGAATATCATACTGTTTCCATCTTGGGTTTAAAAACAACGGAAAAATTATACTAGCTAAAATGTATAGGAAATACTCAAAAGTATTTTATTGCAGGATGCCCCATAAAATTGATATCTGTTTCTTTATGAATGAGTTCTGTATAAGAAACTCAGACTATTTTATTTAGATTAAATTTATAGGTATGTCTGCTTTTTCTGTCATGTGTTAGAACTTTGTGAAACATTTGCAGTGAAAATATTAAGGGAATATAGAAAAGTAACCAGCTCTATCTCTGATAGGAGCTGTGTTAACTTTGCTTACTTAGTGACAACTGTTTTAGTATGTTTTTTTGTCTTTTTCATCAGAATTATGGTTCAGTAGATTACAAAATGTGTATCTCTTATTACTTTTTGTAGTACCATGCCCATCTGTTTTTCTCTTTATTATAAATTACAGTAAATAATTGCCAATATTTAATTTAGTCTTGTACAAGAGTGTGTGAAGTTTTTGCCTTTGTCTCGTTCCATAAGGTGATGCTTTTCACAGATTTCATGGAGGAAATTACCTATAAATTTTTATAGATAGATCATCCCTCTTAATGATACACCACTGAGTGTTCCGTATTCATTTAGGGATTTTGGTGAAACTTTTGCTGTTGCCTTAGACATATCAAAAGCTTGTGATAGAGTCTGGCAAAGGTTTGATATCCAAAGTGTTCTATGGCTTCTATCCTTCTCACTGTAACTTCATTTTAACCCTATTCTCTGCGGCATGGGTTGAAAATGACTCACACAGCTGATTTTTCCAAAATAAAACAAAATTCTAAAGAAGAGAGAGTTTTAGGAAATTATTCTTACTATGTCAATCAAAATTTGATAAGGAATCACATGTAAAAAAATCTGCAAAAAAAAAAAAATGGTCTAATCTACGATATTTTATACTTTTCTTTCGCTTGTTTGCGAAGCATTATCACATCAGATGAAAATCAATGGTCAGTGAATTCACTGTTGACGGCTACCTCCTTGCCAGCCGTATGGTAAATTTCCCCGTGTATATATATATATATACACTCAACCCCCAGCTATCGCGAGAAATTGGTCCCTTAACATCGCCGTGATAGCTAAAAACGCGATAGCCATTGTTAAGAATACATAGGAAAAAAAAAAATTGTTCGTGGCCCGCCAGAGTAGCAACACAATTCAACATATTGGCACCTTTTTTTTCCCCTCATCTCACCATGATTTATAGATACCATTCACATTTTGGTACCTTGAAGTAGATACATACAACACACATTATGTCCAGCATTATGTCCAGCACTATCACTAGTGAGGTTCATATGTGCCTTAATGTGGTCCTTCTTAAGGTAAATACCTCTCACTGTAGACTCGTTGATGCCGAACTTAGCGCCCACTGAACTTTTACTTTGTCCACTCTCGATCAATTTCACTATCTCATATTTCACAGCATATGTAAGGTTCTTCCTCTTCTTGATTTCTTTCCCAGGCGCCGCTGTTGCCTTTCGCTGGGTCGGGTTGGGTGGTAGCGATCTCCCTGGGTGGCCAGGAGGGGGAGTAGAGGCCATTGTCCCGAGATACACACGCGTGACCTTGAGATTCACCACGGCACGTGCCACTCAGTCAACTGTGGCGGGAGGGACTAGAGGGATGGGGGAGCGGGAGAGTGGCTGGATAAGGAAGCGGGAGTGTGCAAGCCAATCACGGCCTAATATGTCAGTCAAATTCAGCCAATTAGCAAGCGAATCTGGCCAAGAAATATGACGTAGCTGTCACGTGAACATCCTGGACATATAACGACTCATGGGCCGCGATATAACGACTCATGGGCCGCGATAGCTCCACTAGGATTCGCGTTAGCCCATTTAATGTGTTTTTTATTGTTCCTGTGATAGCTTTAAACCGCGTTAGCAAAACCCGCTATAGCTGGGGGATAAGTGTATATATATATATATATATATATATATATATATATATATATATATATATATATATATATATATATATATATATATATATATATATATATATATATATATATATATATATATATATATATTGTGTGTGTGTGTGTGTTTTGGTATATATCTTTAGTGTAGTCATTATTCTCTTTCCTGCAGTATTTTATGTAAGAATACAAGAACATAAGATTTGTAAGTGAGAGATAACAGGGTGCATGTCACACAATCAGGCAGTGTGATCAGTGTTTGTGTGTGTGTTCTGCTTTCTTTCTTTCATCATCTCATGATAAAACTTTATATAAAGACATAATGTGAGTGCTAAGAAAGTCCAGTAGCTCAATTCAATCTTGTGTTGGTACGATGCGTGAAATTAAAAACTCTACCGAAAATCATGCTAATTTCAATTGAAATACAAGGCAGTTATATGGAGCATTTCAGAGATAGAAGGCATAATATTTTCGAAAAGTGGTAAGTTTCTCTCTCTCTCTCTCTCTCTCTCTCTCTCTCTCTCTCTCTCTCTCTCTCTCTCTCTCTCTCTCTCTCTCTCTCTCTCTCTCTCTCTCTCTCTCTCTCTCTCTCTCTCTCTCTCTGAGACATAGTAATCCCACTCTTATCTGTTACTATGATCTGACAGGTTGGGTGAGTGAGTGGCTACATTGGAAGTGATTTCAGGTGGGAATTACCATGGCAATGGACTTCCACCCCCCCCCCCCCACCATTAGCTGTTTTATTTGACATTTGAGTTCAAGATCATGATTGACAAGTTCATCACCAAAGCTCTGTATACATGCTACCCATGAAACTAAAAGATAAAGAGAGAGAGAGAGAGAGAGAGAGAGAGAGAGAGAGAGAGAGAGAGAGAGAGAGATTATTGTAACAGACAAGAGTAGGATTACGATGACTTAGAGAGAGAGAGAGAGAGAGAGAGAGAGAGAGAGAGAGAGAGAGAGAGAGAGAGAGAGAGAGAGAGAGAGGAAGGAAGGAGGAAAGAAAGATTATTGTAACAGACAAGAGTAGGATTACGATGACTTAGAGAGAGAGAGAGAGAGAGAGAGAGAGAGAGAGAGAGAGAGAGAGAGAGAGAGAGAGAGAGAGAGAGAGAGAGAGAGAGAGAGAGAGAGAGAGAGAGAGAGAGAGAGAGAGAGAGAGAGAGAGAGAGAGAGAGAGAGAGAGGAATGAAGGAAGAAAGATCATTGTAACAGACAATAGTAGGATTATGATGACTCAGAGAGAGAGAGAGAGAGAGAGAGAGAGAGAGAGAGAGAGAGAGAGAGAGAGAGAGAGAGAGAGAGAGAAATCATTGTAACAGGCAATAGTAGGATTATGATGACTCAGAGAGAGAGAGAGAGAGAGAGAGAGAGAGAGAGAGAGAGAGAGAGAGAGAGAGAGAGAGAGAGAGAGAGAAGGCAGGCAGCAGCTAATCAAGAGATAGCCACTCATGATGTCATTGCAATGGGTGGGGTAGGCTGAGGGGCCTAGCTAGCTATCCTTGAAATAAAAATCATGCAACTTTTTTGTAAATATGCACTGCAGCATGCAGACAACTTATGTGACTGGGTCCACTTACTGGATGTATGATTGCTTAGTGCTTACAATGAACTCTGCAGACACAGCCCCTTATAATCCTGATGAAGATTTTGGCAGATGTGATAGATGATGAAGCTGGTCTTTCCATGGAATTTGAAAGTGACAAGGAAGTTGACAATGACATATAGTGGGTCCTACAGAGAAATAGCAAGACATTATTAATTATACCTTCAATTTTCTGATTAGTATGGGGCACAATACTGAAAATCATATCAGATGTTGTAAACAAGCCCCATGTCAATCAGAAAATTGAAGGTATAATTAATAATGTCTTGCTATTTCTTTGTAGGAGCCACTCAGTCATCATCCACTTCCTCATCACTTTCACATTCCATAGCAAGACCAGCTTTGTTACCTATCACATCTGCCAAATCTTCGTCAGGGTCTTGACCTCGCATCTCCTATCAAACATTCTACAACACTGGATATGTTCACAGTTAGTCTACCATCCATATTATTGGCCCATGTTATGAACTTCTCTTCATCTGAATTTCTCAGTGGTTTCTCTATTGTGATTTTATATTCCCCTAGCTTGCCTGGTAATATATAATTATCATATTTACTTTCATCAAATCAACTTGTCAATGAATTAACTAACCTGTTTCTTACTAATATCTTGTTATTTCTCTGCAGGAGCCACTCTTATTAATTACTATGAAGAGTGGCTCCTACGGAGAAATAACAAGACATTAATAAGAAACAGGTTAGTTAATTCATTGTCCAGTTGTTGAGAGACACAAGGTCAGTAAATTCAGAAGAAATGGCATGGGACTTGTTCGTAACATCTGATATGATTTCCAATATTGTGCACCATACTAATCAGAAAACTGAAGGTATAATTACAAAAATTTCTCAGAAGCCTTCAAATAATGATAAACTCCCATCACACATCAGGGTAACAGATTGCACTGAAAAGTTTTTTTGTTTGTTGTATGCACGTGGTTTATTATGCCAAAACAAATATAAAACACTTTTCATGGAAGAGTTTGTATTTAGTGCAGTAATTTGGATTTTTACATGCAAACCTAACTTTTTTACAATGTTGATACCAGACATCAGAGATGGCTGCATGACCTGTTTGCTGCAGTCAGGGATCTTTTTAAAAATTTTAATGACCACACCTATTCAGTATTGGAGCCAGGTAACTTCTTGACCATTGATGAAACTTTATATTCTTGTAGAAATCAAATAGGATTCAGGCAGTACAATAAGAACAAACCTAAATGATATGGCCCATTGTATAAATATCTGAACGCAGTAAGAATTACATTCACCTTCAGGATGATAGTATACTCAGGGGTCACATCCAACAGTGAAGGTTCTTGTAAGTCAGATACAAGAATTTGTAAACCTTAACGGTAGTCTGAGTTGTTTGAGTGCCTTCATACACAAGGTATTGCTGGCATAGGTATTGTAGATTGCATGAGAAAAGGCATATCACCAGAGGTAAAGGCAGTCATTGGAAGGGAAGAGGCCATATCAGGTGTACTGGACTAAAGATAATGATAAAATGACTGAATTATCATGTAGTACCCACCAAAAGTAATGGTAAGAAAAAAGTATTGCTTCTCTGTACAGTCTCCCCCTATAATATTAGGAATTAACAAGGATGATGGTGCAAGAAAACCAACCATATATAAACTGTATGATTTTACTAAAGGAGGAACTTAAATAATAGATCAGAGGATAAATTTTCATACAGTGCACACTAAATTTTGCATATGGACCGAATGCCCTAGCATTATTTGCAGACAAAAGCTTGTTAGCTTGCATTGTTATATTGATATATAAGGCAGGCACTGTAAATGTATATCTATTACACTTTTATTTGCTGACAGAGGCTATTAACTAATCAGGGGATGGAATTCCTAGGTAGAAAAATACTATACATGTGTTTACTTTTTTTTTTGTATGTGGAATTGATGTTCATGCCCTTGCTGACACTGACTGATAAAACTACTGTGTGCATGATTACACTTAGGGAAACTCATATGGACCGAATGCCCTAGCATTATTTGCAGACAAAAGCTTGTTAGCTTGCATTGTTATATTGATATATAAGGCAGGCACTGTAAATGTATATCTATTACACTTTTATTTGCTGACAGAGGCTATTAACCTGCAATGCTTTATACATATAATGTATATATAGTTCATGTAAATGTATATCTATTATACTTTTCTTTGCTGACACAGGCTGTTAGCTTGCAGTGCTATATGGATATATTATACAGTTTATATAAAGATTACAGATTTATTTCCTGAC
>NC_087154.1:11943244-12150744 GCF_035594125.1 Scylla paramamosain
TCTCTCTCTCTCTCTCTCTCTCTCTCTCTCTCTCTCTCTCTCTCTCTCTCTCTCTCTCTCTCTCTCTCTCTCACAACTTTATCTACTGAAATAATAATAATAATAATAATAATAATAATAATAATAATAATAATAATAATAATGTGTGTGTGTGTGTGTGTGTGTGTGTGTTACATACTATAGAAATATAGGGTGCAAGCCCATGCTTCCCCCTTGATGGAAGGTGAAGCCACTGCTCCTCTTAGTAGATATTATCAAGCTTCAATAATGATATTTATGAAAACTAAGCCCATTGTGGTGTTCACAAGACATAGTTGCTAATCAAGAACATGATTGAATTACTAGTTCAAAGGAAACCATTGCTCTCCTTGTCTCCCTGCACTCCATTGTTACACCAGCAAGCTTTATGTTATTGTCACTCATCAGCACCTCATTTTTGTATTGTTACGTGTCATATACCAATAAGATAACAAAATGTGCTGATTCTGAGATGGTGACTGATAATTCAATGCCAGAAACATAACAGGAATAATAGGAACTTGAAGAAATAGAAAGAAAATATTTATTCACTTTTATTTATTTATTTATTTTTCATATTTTGTGCATAGTCTACTGTAACCAATTTATACTCTAGAGTTGCAGCAGTGTTTTTTTTTTTTTTACTCAATGTTAGGTTCAGTTTTTCTAATCATCATCTGGTAGTTTGATGAAACCAGACATAACCGTGTGATGTCCAGCTTCCTCTCTTCCTCTGCATAACATCATTTAACGGTGGCT
The DNA here is from genome assembly GCF_035594125.1 of Scylla paramamosain. NCBI lineage: Eukaryota > Metazoa > Arthropoda > Malacostraca > Decapoda > Portunidae > Scylla > Scylla paramamosain. Next base: position 11,944,022 of record NC_087154.1, read on the forward strand.
ACATTGGCTGTCATTCAGTGTGTGTGCATGTGTGTGCATGAGCAGAATATATCCATCTGATATGAAACACCAATAGAAGCAGATATGAGCAATGGTGTTAGGAAAAATCATGTCCAACATTGCATGTACTAATATGTACTACACTATAGGTAATTGGACGTAATGCCACTGTATGATATGTTGTGGCCTTTTTCCATGATGTGATCTGTAGAATTTTGTTCATCCAGTGATGTTTATTTGTACTCAATACACGACTCTCTGGTTGGGAAGGGTGAAAATTCAGACAATAGGGTTAAGTTTCCATTCTGACTGTTTTATGCTGCTGTCTAAATATACTAGCAGTGGTGTTCCTCCTGGTTCTGTTTTGTCACCCACTCTCTTCTTCTTATTCATTAATGATCTAAACCAGACTTCTTATCCTACCCACTCCTACACTAATGATACCACCCTGCACTTTTCCATGTCTTTTTGTAGATGTCCAACCCTTCAGGAAATAAGCAGTTCATGCAGAGAAGCCACAGAATGCCTGACTTCTGATCTCTAAAATTTCTGATTGGGGCAGAGCAAACTTCATCTATCAAATCTTCATCTATCAACCTTCCAGATAACTATCCCTGCTTCTTCAGTTACACTCAGCTGTCCCCCCTCTTCTACACTGAACATTCTTGGTCTGTCCTTTACCTATAATCTAAACTGGAAACTTCACATCTCATCTCTAGCTAAAACAGCTTCTATGAAGTTAGGTATTCTGAGTTGTCTGCTAGTTTTTCTCATCTCCCCTGCCTTATCCATCCATGTATGGAGTATGCTTTACATGTGTGGGGTGTTCACTCATACAGCTCTTTTAGACAGGGTGGAATCAACAGTGTTTCATCTTATCAACTCCTCTCCTCTAACTGGTTGTCTTCAGCCTCTCTCATAGCTGCAATGTTGCATCTCATGCTATCTTCTAATGCTATTTCTTGTGATATTGCTAACTGCATGCCACCCCTCCTCCTGTGGCCAGTATTCTTAATCATTCATCCTTTTCTCTGGCAAACTCTGGATCTCCCTTCCTGCTTCTGTATTTTCTCCTTAAAATGATTTTAACTCTTTCATGGAGGTTTTGAGATACTTATCCTTTAATTTTTGATGACTGCTTTTTACTTTGTTCAGGAACTGGCAACCCAGTGGGCCTTTTTTTTTATTATAATTTTGTTGTCCTAGGCCTGTGTCCCTTCTACATAAAAATACAAAAATAAAAAAACTATTGAATTTGATAAATTGAGGAAAGTAATACCCAGTATTTTTAGGATTGTAATCTATTCCTTTATCTGGCTACAGAACTACGGCTATACAGTGACCCCATTGCATGAGCTACTGCTGGAGGTGAAGGATCACTATAATGAAGTACTAATGCAGAAGTGGGTCCAGGTAAGACTAGATTATATTAATGCAGAAGTGGGTCCAGGTAAGATTTAGATTATAAATAAAATGTTGCTGGTTATATGACATACATAATTTAATGTAGCCTATCAGTAAATTGACTTAAGAAATGTACTATAGGAATTAGACTTTATGAGCCATAAGTAATAGGGAATACTATACCAAATAGATGTCTTTAAATTTTATTGTTATGAATGGTTTTTACTGTTAAGATATTCAACATGGGAAAATGCAACTTCAAATGGAGGAATGTTAGCCATGGGACTGTTGGCATTAGTGAGAGCATCAGTCATCTTGTCTTTTTATTTATGAATGAATGAAGTAGTTATTGTGCAGTCTCAGGACCTTACCATCTCCCCAACCTGGCATCTTTATCCTTGCCATTTAAGTTTTTTTTTTTTAAACAAATATTTACAGAAAAGCTTAAAATTCCACATTGAGTATGGAATTATTTAAAAAGCCTATGATAGTATTATTTACAGGAATAATACTATACATACTTAACATAAAGATGATAATAGTAATACAGTAATACAATAAGCTCATCTTCTTTTCCTCACTGAAACTCAGGTGTCTGAGGCGACTGACAGTAGCCCCTTTTCTGTTCCCTCCTACTTTCTCTATACTCATTTTCGATCCAAAGCTGGATGCTGCGTTTATGTGCGCAATGACTTAACCTGCTCTCGTGCCCACGCTCTTGAATCTTCCGAGTTTTCCACCATCTGGCTACGAATACAGAGTCACTCATACTAAATTTATCTGTGCTGTATACGTCTCACCTAACTCCTCTGACTATAAGAAATTCTTTGACTACTTAACATCCAAAGTGGAGCACATTCTGACCCTCTTCCCTTTCGCAGAGATCTCCATTCTTGGAGACTTCAGTGTTCACCACCAGCTTTGGCTTTCCTCTTTCTTCACTGACCATCTGGTGAACTAGCCTATAACTTTGCTATCCTCCATGACCTAGAGCAATTGGTGCAACACCCTACTCATATTCCTGACCGTCTTGGAGATATGCCCAACATTCTTGACCTTTTCCTGACCTCTGATCCTTCTGCTTATGCTGTCACCCTTTCTTCTCCGTTGGGCTCCTCTGATCACAATCTCATATCTTTATCTTGTCCTATTGCTCCAATCCCTCCTCAGGATCCCCCTAAGCAAAGGTGCCTGTGGCGTTTTGCCTCTGCTAGTTGGGGGGACCTGAGGAGGTATTTTGCTGATTTTCCTTGGAATGACTACTGCTTCCATGTCAGAGACCCGTCTTTGTGTGCTGAATGCATAAAAGAGGTGATAGTGTCTGGCATGGAGGCGTACATTCCTCACTCTTTTTCTCGTCCTAAACCTTCTAAACCTTGGTTTAATACAGCTTGTTCTCGTGCTATACATGATAGAGAGGTGGCTTACAAAAGGTACTTAAGCCTTCCATCACCAGAATCTCATGCACTTTATATTTCTGCCCGGAACCATGCCAAGTCTGTTCTCCAACTAGCCAAAAACTCCTTCATTAACAGAAAATGTCAAAACCTTTCAAGATCTAACTCCCCTCGTGATTTCTGGCATCTAGCCAAAAATATCTCCAATAACTTTGCTTCTTCTTTCCCTCCTCTATTTCAACCGGATGGCACCACTGCTATCACATCTATTTCTAAAGCTGAACTTTTCGCTCAAGCCTTTGCTAAAAACTCTACCTTGGACGATTCTGGGCTTGTTCCTCCCTCTCCTCCACCCTCTGACTACTTCATGCCACCTATTAAAATTCTTCGCAATGATGTTTTCCATGCCCTCGCTGGCCTAAACCCTCGGAAGGCTTATGGACCTGATGGGGTCCCTCCTATTGTTCTCCGAAACTGTGCCTCCGTGCTTGCACCTTGCCTAGTCAAACTCTTTCAGCTCTGTCTGTCAACATCTACCTTTCCTTCTTGCTGGAAGTTTGCCTACATTCAACCTGTTCCCAAAAAGGGTGACCGTTCTAATCCCTCAAACTACCGTCCTATTGCTTTAATTTCCTGCCTATCTAAAGTCTTTGAATCTATCCTCAACAGGAAGATTCTTAAACATCTATCACTTCACAACCTTCTATCTGATTGCCAGTATGGGTTCCGTCAAGGCCGCTCTACTGGTGATCTTCTGGCTTTCTTTACTGAGTCTTGGTCATCCTCTTTTAGAGATTTTGGTGAAACTTTTGCTGTTGCCTTGGACATATCAAAAGCTTTTGATAGAGTCTGGCACAAAGCTTTGATTTCCAAACTACCCTCCTACGGTTTCTATTCTTCTCTCTGTAACTTCGTCTCAAGTTTCCTTTCTGACCGTTCTATTGCTGCTGTGGTAGACGGTCACTGTTCTTCTCCTATATCTATTAACAGTGTTGTTCCTCAGGGTTCTGTCCTGTCACCCACTCTCTTCTTATTATTCATTAATGATCTTCTAAACCAAACTTCTTGTCCTATCCACTCCTATGCTGATGATACCACCGTGCACTTTTCCACGTCTTTTCGTAGACGTCCAACCCTTCAGGAGGTAAACATATCACGCAGGGAAGCCACAGAACGCTTGACTTCTGATCTTTCTAAAATTTCTGATTGGGGCAGAGCAAACTTGGTATTGTTCAATGCCTCAAAAACTCAATTCCTCCATCTATCAACTCGACACAACCTTCCAGACAACTATCCCCTCTTCTTCAGTGACACTCAACTGTCCCCCTCTTCTACACTGAACATCCTCGGTCTGTCCTTTACTTGTAATCTGAACTGGAAACTTCACATCTCATCTCTAGCTAAAACAGCTTCTATGAAGTTAGGTGTTCTGAGATGTCTCCACCAGTTTTTCTCACCCCCCCAGCTGCTAACTCTGTACAAGGGCCTTATCCGTCCATGTATGGAGTATGCTTCACATGTCTGGGGGGGTTCCACTCATACTGCTCTACTAGACAGGGTGGAATCAAAAGCTTTTCGTCTCATCAACTCCTCTCCTCTAACTGACTGTTTGTAGCCTCTTTCTCACCGCCGCAATGTTGCATGTCTAGCTGTCTTTTACCGCTATTTTCATGCTAACTGCTCTTCTGATCTTGCTAACTGCATGCCTCCCCTCCTTCCGCGGCCTCGCTGCACAAGACTTTCTTCTTTCTCTCACCCCTATTTTGTCCACCTCTCTAACGCAAGAGTTAACCAGTATTCTCAATCATTCATCCCTTTCTCTGGTAAACTCTGGAACTCCCTGCCTGCTTCTGTATTTCCACCTTCCTATGACTTGAATTCCTTCAAGAGGGAGGTTTCAAGACATTTTTTCATCATTTTTTGACCACTGCTTTGACCTTTTTATGGGACTGGCATTTCAGTGGGCATATTTTTTATTGGATTTTTGTTGCCCTTGGCCAGTGTCCTTCCTACATAAAAAAATAAAAATAAATAAATAAAAAAATAAAATAAAAATTTAAAGCGCAAATAAAAATCTAAAGCGTTTTGTATGCAAAATTTTTAAATTCTCTAACGTCTCTTATTTTCCAGTGGAGTTTCCTTTTCTTTAGTCTGATTATTTTCTTCTCTGGTACATACCTTTCATATTTTTCATTTTATGAATGACAAAACTTTTTTCTTATGCTCAGTACTATCACTGCCAGTGGTGGCAGTAGTGGTGGCCCACACCCTCCCATGCATTAGTGTTACCCTGTCCCACATTGTGGACTTCTCTCTGGATTGTTGTGGCCATCCCAGCTTAAGGGTTTTGAGTCCCCTGCATTGAACTTGGTTTATGTTAGAATTTTTTGCATTATCAGTGACCAATTGCGCATATATACAAGCACTCTCCTAAGTTATGAATGAGTCTTGCTCCAGAAGGTGGTTCATAAGTCATATTTATAAGTAGTTAATTTGTAAAATATTTTGGGTGTACAGTGCCCCCCTGAGTTTTACACTTGTTTTTTTTTTCCCAAGCCATAGCACTACAATCAAGGATCATGAAATTTGGGATATTTAAAACAGTGAAAAACACTTATTTTTGTTAGGCACAGTGCTAGCTATAGCCTAACACTGTGTGAGTATGTATTTTGTCCTCATATTTGGCATGATTTGGCAGTGTAACTGAGTGTAAACAACATGGTGCATCTTAAGTTTGATTTTGGCCTTCACCTGAGCCAGTTTCAGCCACACAGTTACATCACACCACACATCACAATTAGTCATACAACAAATCATATCACTGTCAGTCACCACATGAAGTCACATCAAACCCAGCCACACCACAACCAACATCTCATTGAGCCATATCACAACCTACATCTCATCCTCTACACCATGCTACATGCAAGACTCAACCACACCACACATAACACCCAGCCTCACTATAGGTTCAAAGCCACATCATGCCACACCTCATACCAGCCACACGAGCCCATACCACACCCAGTCACTCGCCAATCCGTATCACTTCCAGTCACACCATATATCACTTACATCACAAGTGCCACACAGTAACTTATATCACAGTCTTACTGCATAGCCTATCACTGTTTGAGTTTCTTTTGTCATGTTCAGTGTGATGCAGTGGTGGGCAGTGTAGCATAGTGATTTTGATCTTGATGCTACAAGTGGTTCAGGACTGCCTTATGTTTGTATATCCAGGAGTTTGTTACTTGAATGTTCATAAATTGGGAATGTCTGTATATACTTTTTTTTTTGTTATCAACTGGATTACTGTTGATATTTGATGACATTATCCATTACAGTATTTTCAACATTATGTGGTTGTGAAAAATGTAACCATGAATGATAATATTTAACAAAATAGTAATAATATCTTTACTACTTTCTCTTGATTAAAAAGTGACATGTGATTATTCCAGTATTTTGTGCAAATGCCATAGAATGTGAATACAGACAGACCATCACCATCACTACAAAATCACTTTGAATACAACCATAGGTCACATTAAGTGACCTTTAAGATTTGGGCCAGGATGAAGTTGTTAAAAATCACTCAGCTTACAGAACTACCATTTGGTAAGCAAGGGTGATACATGCAACCATGTAGTGAGATATAAAGAGAGAGAGAGAGAGAGAGAGAGAGAGAGAGAGAGAGAGAGAGAGAGAGAGAGAGAGAGAGAGAGAGAGAGAGAGAGAGAGAATTATCTATATTGTGAAGGTGACCAGTTTGTATTTCTTGCTAATTCATTTTTAAAAATTCCAGTGTGAGTTCAGTAGACTGATAGTTTCTTTTGTTGCAGGTATTCAGGGATATATTTGAGAAGGATAACTACCACCCAGTTCAAGTTGAGACACCTGAGGAGTTCAGCCGCATTACAGAAATATTCCCATACCGTGACCGCAACCTTGAACAGGCACAGTTTCCCAAACGCTTCCCATTCTCTATGATGGTTCCAAAAGTGTTTCAGGAGGTGAAGGTGTACATTTCTGCTTGCCTTGAGTTTTCAGAGGACTTAAATCTCAGGTAAGAAGGGTCATATGGATAGTCTGAACTTTTATTGTAAACTTCAAACCATGCATACTAAGTATGAAAAATGTGTGAAAGGGATTCCTTGTTTTGAATAATGGGTATCATTTTTATCAGAGAACCACTATCTTGTAAGATGCTTGTATATTCTAATGATCAGTGAAGATAAACTTGACAGATGCAATCTTACTAGGCAGATCATCATCAAATGTGTTTCTTCACCAAAATTTATTAATTTAGTTTGTGGTGGCATTGGCTTAAATCCCAAGCCAGAATTCCCATATCTTAAATTTGGCCCTTGCAACTGACAGAAATTAAAGAAAAGCTTGGAGGAGACCAATGTCCTGCTTTAGATTCATAGAAACTGATGATTATGATGGTGATAAATAGAGATTGTATTAAATACCTGTAAAGTGATAATGAGTTATGAATTGAGATCTTTGTGACTTGTAATGGGTAAAATTCTGTGTTCAGAATTGAGATCGTTGCATTTTCCTAATCACCCAACAGAAGTACTGGACATAACCAAGAGATTCCTGCCTTACTGTGCAGAAGATAAAACCCAGTAGTTCTACCCACTTATTTTTGTTTATAGTTCTATATGTTCAGAAGACCCTTCTGTAGATGGGAGGAATATGTGCCTGAAAATCCTTTCTATAGGGGGAACAAAATTAACTAGTGCCATTTTACAAAGTTGCCTTGTTTATTCATTTATTATTTTTATTTTTATTTTATAGTTGTGTGCCATGTATGGTGGTATTTAAAAAAAGTAAAAGATATCTATATAATGTTGACAATGCTGGTGTGCTCCATATTGTTGACAATGCTGGTGTGCTCCATAATGTTGACAATGCTGGTGTGCTTCATAATGATGACAATGCTGGTGTGCTTCATAATGATGACAATGCTGGTGTGCTCCATAATGATGACAATGCTGGTGTGCTTCATAATGATGACAATGCTGGTGTGCTTCATAATGATGACAATGCTGGTGTGCTCCATAATGTTGACAATACTGGTGTGCTCCATAATGTTGACAATGCTGGTGTGCTTCATAATGCTGACAGTGCTATTGTGCTCCATAATAATGACAATGCTGGTGTGCTCCATAATGTTGACAATGCTGTTGTGTTCCAATATTGAGAGTAGTATGATTGCATTACTGTAGCCTCTTTGTGCTGAGTGGTATAGGTGATTCATAAACATTGTGGTATGCTAATGATATTGATATTAGTTTACATTTATCTATATGTCAGATTAGTGTAGGTGTTGTTGAGTGTATGGTAATGTTGAAGATTGTGTTTCATTAACAGTATGGTGTTGCTTGAGTGGGAGAATGGTTCTTTACAGGGTGATATGTGTGATGAGGCATAAGTTTTTTGAGTGCTGTAGTTGAAGTGTATGGTAAATGGTTGTGAAGAGGACTAGGGAAAATAGAGGGAGTGTTTATGTGGAATAGTGTGTCTATAAAAAACAATGTGGGGACCAAGTGTTTGCTGTGAGACTGGTGTGTGAAAAGTATTTAGCAAAAGGTAATGATGTTTCAGGCAGATATCTCCTTGGTTTTGTACCGTGTACTTTGCAAGTGAGGACTGTTAAGTAGAAGTTTGAGTCTAGTGAATACTGATACTAGAGAGTATCAGTGAAAGGAAGAAATTTAGTTTGCATGAGACCAGAAGTACTCTCATCTCCCATCTATTTGAAACATGTCTGTTCAGCAAGAGACACATTTTACATACAACGTAAATCAGTGCATACCAACACCATTGTTGGTGTGCATTGAGATGTTAATGAATACATAATCACTTTTATATGTAAATCCTATCTAGAAGTGAGTTTGTAGTTATTAGATTTTTTTTTCTTGTATCTATGACAAGTCACTGCTTTGTTATGATAGCAATTCCAGGCATATTCTTCTCATGTAAAGAAGTAAAGAGTCAGCTTTTGAGTTACAATAATGGCTTTCCTTTCCACAGTCAAACTGAAAAGGAGGATATGGTTCGAAAGTCCACCAACCTCCTGTTGACTCGAACATTAAGTGGGTGTCTGGCAACATTGATCAAGCGACCTGGACTGCGGCTGCTTCAGCTCATTCAGATCACTATCAACACACTACATTTGGAGCATGCTAATGTCCTATTGGAACACTATGTAGCCAAGCTGACTGGGTAAGATGACATTGTGTGGCAGTCTGAACAGTCATAAAATATTTATCATTAGAATAGGACCTAGAGTCCTCATATTATTCAGCCCTGTGCATTATTAGGGAAAAAAAATATTTAATTTTTTAAGTTGGTTTGCCAATAAAGGCATCAGCAGTCGGGAAACTTGCGTCATTCTTACTTGGCACCATCTGTAATAATCCTGTACTTCTCATGCTTCACCTTTCCATTTCCCAGATTCAGCTTGAAGTACAATATTCTTTTTCTCCAACTGAGGAATTTGCTTAACCACTGCTATACAATTATGGTACAGTTTACTAAACAGGGATGAGGCTCATATATCCATGGTGTTATGTGCTGTGTAAATTACTAAAGAAGAGGCGTAGGGAGAGAGAACAGCGAGGAAGAGGGTGAGAGGGAGAGAGAGAGAGAGAGCAAAACGAAGACAGAAGATGCCAGAGGCACAATGAGTGCCTGGCCACTCCCCATGTGTTTACTGTAAGATTCTTAGCATATAATTACTATCTTTCCATTATTAAACTTCCTTACTTCCTGTTGTTCTTTCATATTGAGTCACACATATTTTATAGTTGAAGAATTCATCTTGCTTATAGAGTAATTAGAATCCATTCAGGCTTAGTAGTTTGCTCACAGTTATTTTATAAAGATACCAGTCTCTGTGGGGCAAAGTTAGTATGAGTGAAAGTGAGCAGGTAGGTGGTGTGTTACCTTTTGTTCCTCCCCCTTCTCCCCTGCATGAGTCACTGCCTGAGACAAGCTTTCCCATGAACAGTTTGTGTTCGTTCAGCCCTGGAGACAGACACATGGGTACGGGTCAAGGTGAGGAGACTAAGGTGGATATGGCTTAGAAGGCTTTCAGTTTGATCAGAAATTATTTATGTAGTTAAAGCAGTACATCCCAGCTGATATAGATTTTTTTTCTATGTAAGAGGGTCACTTGCCAAGGGAAACAAACTGAAAAAAAACTCCCACTTAGGCGCCAGTCCCAAAAGAGACGTCAAGACAGTTATCAAAAATTGAAGGATAAGTGTCTTGAAACCTCCCTCTTGAAAGAGTTCAAGTCATAGGAAGGAGGAAATACAGAAGCAGGCAGGGAGTTTCAAGAGCTGTTAACTCTTGCATTAGAGAGGTGGATAGAATTGGGATGAGATAAAGAAGAAAGTCTTGTACAGCAGGGCTGTGGGAGGATGGGAGGCAGGCTGTTGGTAAGATCAGAAGAGCAGTTAACATGAAAATAGCGATAGAAGATAGCAAGAGATGCAACACTGTGGTGATGGGAAAGAGGCTGAAGACAGTCAGTTAGAGAATAGGAGTTGATAAGACGAAAAACTTTTGATTCCATCCTGTCTAAAGTAGTGGTATGAGTGGAACCCTTCCCCACACCCCATATATGTGAAGCATATTCCATATTTGGGTGAATAAGGCCCCTGTACAGAGTTAGCAGTGGGGCATGAGAAAAACTGACCTAGACAACTCATAGAAGCTGTTTTAGCTAGAGATGAGATGTGAAGTTTCCATTTCAGATTATAAGTAAAGGACAGACTGACGATGTTCAGTGTAGAAGAGGGGGACAGTTGAGTGTCATTGAAGAAGAGGGGATAGTTGTCTGGAAGGTTGTGTCAAGTTGATAGATGGAGGAATTGAGTTTTTGAGGCATTGAACAATACCAAGTTTGCTCTGTCCCAATCAGAAATTTAAGAAAGATCAGAAATCAAGTGTTCTGTGGCTTCCCTGCGTGAAATGTTTACCTCCTGAAGGGTTGGACGTCTATGAAAAGACGTGGAAAAGTGCAGGGTGATATCATCAGCGTAGGAGTGGATAGGACAAGAAGTTTGGTTTAGAAGATCATTAATAAATAATAAGAAGAGATTGGGTGACAGGACAGAACCCTGAGGAACACTACTGTTAATAGATTTAGGAGAAGAACAGTGACCATCTACCACAGCAGCAATAGAACAGTCAGAAAGGAAACTTGAAAAGAAGTTACAGAGAGAAGGATAGAAGCTAAGAGGGGGAATTTGGAAATCAAAGCTTGTAAGAAATAGGGGTCTCTAGGAGCCTTCCTGTTGTTGCTGTGCCTCTTAAATATAGTAAATATCTTTCACTCTGACTCCTTGGTTATGGGCTGTGTTTTGGTGTATCGGATAGCGGTTGACTGGCTCTCTCTTTTGTCTGTGGGCTGCTTGTTCTTGTATCTGTAGTATTTTGTTTTGTTAAATGCAACTGGGATCTGGAGCTGTGTTGAGAGCTCTGGTCCCAGACCTCAGAGTTCTACTGCTGTGCAGTAATGTCTACTCCTTCCATGGGCAATATCTTGTTGGGGTGGTCTTGTCCGTCTTCTGGGAAGCTGGAGATGGAATTGATCAGCAGGAGGAAGTAATATTCTATGAGCGTAGGTGGTTTTGTTTTTTCGTTTGGGTGGTAGCTCATGGAATACTACAGTCCTCATAATCATTTGCCCCTTGTCGTAGCTGTGCCAGCAAGTTGGAGTTGTTTTGCAGTTGCAATACTCCCTTCCCTGTTGGTAGGTGAAACAGGGTGGCATTCTCATATCCTGTAAATGTATTTGTGGACCCCGCACTAGCCTATGGAGGAAGTAGTTTAGGGAGGCTGATCTGAGCTAGTGGCATCTGTGAAGAGGGTTAAACCTGGTGTTGCAGCAGTATATTTAAGCATTACAGGAGACCAGAAGGAGCCTGTAAAAGTGATTTTAAGCTCTTCACTAGACTACGTAGATGGTAGTCTAGGGAAGCTAGCCAAATTAAAGGTAGCAGTGAGAGGGGCAGAATCTGTGGTCGTAACAATGGATTTTGGGTAATTATTAATGAAGAAATAATTTTCGTATGGTGTGAAAAGATTTTACACTGTCTTAATCTGAAATTTGTGAATACCCCTAATAAGAACTACTGTATATGTTTTACAATGGATGCCTCTACTGGAGCCCTTCATTTATGTCAGTTTTGACTTCTGCTGTTTCATGGTTATAATGCTGCCAATACTTGTTCTTTCCCTCTTTTATTTCGACCAGATGGCACCACAGCTATCACATCTATTTCTAAAGCTAAATTCTTCGCTCAAATCTTTGCCAAAAACTCTACCTTGGACAATTTTGGGCTTCTTCCTCCCTCTCCTCCACCCTGTGACTACTTCATGCTACCTATTTAAATTCTTTGCAATGATGTTTTCTATGCCCTCACTGGCATAAACCCTCAGAAGGCTTATGGACCTGATGGGGTTCCTCCTATTGTTCTCCGAAACTGTGCCTCTGTGCCTGCACTTTGCCTTGTCAAACTCTTTCAACTCTGTCTGTCAACATCTACCTTTCCTTCTTGCTGGAAGTTTGCCTAAATTCAGCCTGTTCCTAAAAAGTGTGACCATTCTAATCCCTCAAACTACCATCCTATTGCTTTAATTTTCTGCCTATCTAAAGTTTTTGAATCTATCCTCAACAGGAAGATTCTTAAACTTCTATCACTTCACAACCTTCTATCTGATCGCCAGTATGGGTTCTGTCAAGGCCACTCTACTGATGATCTTCTGGCTTTCCTTACTGAGTCTTGGTCATCCTCTTTTAGAGATTTTGGTGAAACTTTTGCTATTGCCTTGGATATATGAAAAGCTTTTGATAGAGTCTGGCAAAAAGCTTTGATTTCCAAACTAACCTCCTATGGTTTTTATCCTTCTCTCTGTAACTTCATCTCAGGTTTCGTTTCTGACCATTCTATTGTTGCTGTGGTAGATGGTCACCATTCTTCTCCTAAATCTATTAAGTGGTGTTCCTGAGGGTCCTGTCACCCACTCTCTTCCTATTATTCATCAATGACCTAAACCAAACTTCTTGTCCTATCCACTCCTATGCTGATGATACCACCCTGCACTTTTCCATGCCTTTTCATAGATGTCCAACCCTTCAGGAAGTAAACATTTCATGCAGGGAAGCCACAGAACACCTCTGATCTTTCTAAAATTTCTGATTGGGGCAGAGCAAACCTGGTATTGTTCAATGTCTCAAAAACTTAATTCCTCCATCTATCAACTCGACACAACCTTCCAGACAACTATCCCCTCTTCTTCAGTGACACTCAACTGTTCCCCTCTTCTACACTGAACATCCTTGGTCTGCTCTTTACTTATAATCTGAACTGGAAACTTCACATCTCTAGCTAAAACAACTTCTATGAAGTTAGGCGTTCTGAGACGTCTCCACCAGTTTTTCTCACCCTACCAGCTGCTGACTCTGTACAAGGGCCTTATCTGTTCATGTATGGAGTATGCTTCACAAGTCTGAGGGGATTCCACTCATACTGCTCTTCTAGATTGGGTGGAATCAAAAGCTTTTCGTCTCATCAACTCCTCTCCCCTAACGGACTGTCTTCAGCTTCTCTTACGTCTGCAATGTTGCATCTCTAGCTGTTTTCTACTCCTTCTTCTTATTCTTCTCTTTTTATTTCCATGGTAACTACTCTTTTGATCTTGCTAACTGCATGCCTCCTCTCCTCCCGCAGCCTTGCTGCACAAGACTTTCTTCTTTTTCTCACCCCTATTCTGTCCACCTCTGTAATGCAAGAGTTAACCAGTATTTTCAATCATTCATCCCTTTCTCTGGTAAACTCTGGAACTCCCTGCCTGTTTCTGTATTTCCACCTTCCTATGACTTGAATTCCTTCAAAAGGGAGGTTTCAAGACTTTTATCCTTCAATTTTTTGACTACTGCTTTGGGCCCTTTTCTGGGACTGGGCTTTTTTTTTACTGGATTTTTGTTGCCCTTCACCAGTGTCCCTCCTATATAAAAAAAGGAAAAACATAGCATGTGAGCTTCCCTGCAGTAGAAGTAATAAGGTTCTGATTCACAATCAGGAGTAGGGTGTGAGTCAAGAGACAATTTGTACAGGACGTTCTTCAGTTCTTCAGTTGATTAGTCTTGGTAGTGCCAAGTAGGAACCCCTTTTTAGAGAAAAGGATGGTGGGGCAAAGACATATGCCTCTTCCCTCCACTCTAGTTCTTCCACCTCTCCTACAGGTAATATGGTTGTAACCTTCCCACCTTTCTCAACCAATTGTTTCCTCCCATTCCTGTGAGAATGTCAGTCCTTCATTTACTCTCTGTAGCAAGTTCTCTGTTTTGAAAAATTTCACAGATAAGCCCTCTGCATCTTCAGCAAAACTCTCCATTGCATCTTCACTAACTACATCATAGACTCCTTGTACAGGAGTTCAAAATGCAGAAATCCATGCCCCCATGAATTCTCAACCACAAACACCTCCCAAGGTTTTTAAACGTCAACAGACACATACAAATAAACTTCCCAAAGTTCCTTCTCAGTTCCACCAGAAATGTTCCCAGGGATCTGCTGAGTCTCTTGACTCAGTGGGTGTTTCCCTTATAAAGATCCCTTTGGAAGCATCAGATGGCCCTGAGCTGGACATTAATAATCAAAGTGATTAATCTTCATCTGATATGGGTTTGGAGGGTTTCTCTACATGTCTGGATGTATACCAATCCATCTGTCTCAAGGAATCCTCTTCCTCCAGTCTCTTCAGTAGTTTCAGGGACACGTTGTGGGTACACAATCTCTGGTTTCTGCTTCCAAAAACGATGCAGGACTGGATAAGCTGTGCCAACCAAATAAAGTTGGAAAAGGGAAGCTCCTTTCAGGGGCTTCCCTGAAAAAGACTGTTCAAGATCCTTCAGTGGAATTGTCATGGTTTGTGTGCATCCTGAGAGGAGTTGAGTCTCCTCTTATCACATTTTTCTCCAGTGAGTGTGTCTCCAATAGACAATGGTGGGAGACTTGGCTCTTTCTGCTCCTTCCAGATACTGCGTATGTTATTCTGATTTTAATCTCAGGTAAAGCCACCATAGTGGCACTGCAATTCTGGTCTGCAAGGACATAGCTTACATTGACCTTCAACTGCAAATTTCTCTACAAGCTGTTTAAGTCAAAATCTTTTTAAAGAGGTGTTATACAACCATCTTGTGAGGGACCTACCCTCCCCTTTACTTTTATTAGATTTTAATTGTAACCACCTGCTTTGGGGTGGCAGCATAATCAACCCCAGGGGTGTTTTACTCGCTTCTGTTATTGAGGATGAAGAGTTGGGAATTTTAAATTTAGGGGTTACAACACATTTTCAAGGTCAAACTGGTGCTTTTACATCTATTGATATTTCTCTCAGTTCTCCTAATGGTCTTTTAGATTTGAATTGGCAGGTTTTACCAGATTTATATGTCAGCAATCACTTTCCTATAATATTAGAATTGATAGAATCTGAACCAAGGTCTTGTGTTCTCCAGTGGCATCTAGATATTGATTGACAGCTTTTTTTTTTTTTCTTTTTTTTTTTATACAGAATTCTACATAATTGTTTGTTGGCTGACTTTGGAAGCTCTGATGAGGCTGTGACATATTTCACTGACATATTACAATCTTCTGCTCTCCAATCCGTTCCTAGGAAGTCTGGACGTTTTCCCAAACATCTGATCATTACAATCTTCTACTCTCCAATCCATTCCTAGGAAGTCTGGACGTTTTCCCAAATGTCTGATCCCTTGGTTGAACAATGATTGCTCTGCTACTCTTGTTGAAGCATGCTGCCATCTCTTGTCTGCTGGCATCATGGGAACCCCCAGTACATGGACACCTTCCAACAGGCATGATCCCAGGCTCACTAGGTTTTAAAGAATGCACAGCGAACATCTTGGAAAGACTATGTTTACTCAGTTACAGCTCATACCCCACTTACACAAGTGTGGAACAGAGTTTGCAAGATGTCTGGGAAGTTTTCACATCCATCCCCTCCTGCTTTGTCTCATGCTGGTGAGATGGTGCCTGATCCCAAGATGGTTGCTGATGTATTTGCGTATTTGATCACTTTGTGAGTGTTTCTAGGAAGGATCCTGATTTTCCTATGGTACACCATTGGCAACATATGGAATCAGAGGGAGTAAACTTTGCTTCCAATGAGGGTGAGTCTTATAATGCCCCCTTTTATATCTCATAGCTAAAGATGGCTCTATCACAATGCAGTGATTTGTCACCAGGCCCTGATGACATCCCATATGCATTTTTATGCCACATGTTGGATAGAGCTTATTCATTTTAATAGAAATTTTTAACTTTATTTGAATGTCAGTGATTTTTCCTTTTCCTGGGATGTTGCTGTAATTATCCCTATTTCAAGGCCTGGAAAGATCATAAGCTGGTGACCAATTATTGCCCAGTTTCCTAACCTCTTGCATTTGTAAGTTGTTGGAAAAGATGGTAAATGCCAGGCTAATGTGGTACTCAGAGAGAGATAGTTACCTGTGCCCTGCTCAGTATGGTTTCCAGAAAATGTGGTCTATGAGTGATGCTCTATTGTCTCTAGAATCTTCTGTTTGTGAAGCATTTGCAAATAAACAACACCATGTAACAGTATTTTTAACTTAGAGAAAGCATATGACACAGCATTTTAATTAGTCTGTCCGAGTTCAGTCTCTGTGGGTGACTTCCTATTTTTATACAGCAGTTTTTATCTTGTCGTATATTTATGGGTACAGATTGGTGGCGTTCTGTCCGAAGCTCATCCACTTAAGGATGGCATGCCACAAGGAATTATACTTAGTGTCACACTTTTTCTGTTCCTATAAAGAGTGTCATTAGTGTGTTTCCAGATGGAGTCCATGGTAGCCTATATGTTGATGACCTGTCAGTCTCTTTTCTGTCATTTTCTGCAATTAATAGGATTTCTCAGTGGGCTACTACTCAGGGGTTTTGTTTCTTGGCTTTGAAGACTGTGGCTCTACACTTTTACTGCCTCTGTGGTGTTCACCCTGACTCAGACCTATATCTCTATGGTAGAAGAATCTCTTGTGTGAAGGGAACTTGTTTCCTGGGATTTGTATTTGACAGTTACCTGACTTGTGTACCTCACCTTCATTATATTAAAGCAAATTGTATGAAAGTGATGTCACTGCCATTATCCTAGCTTTAGGAATTATTTTTACTCTTCCCATCTCATCTTTTATAATTTTTAGAGACATGTAGTGTTCTTTCTGCTGTGAAACATTTTAGTCCTTCCCTTCATCTTCTTGTTTTATCATTTCTTGAGTGGCTTTACCTTTTACAACGTTGGGTTTTGCTGGTTCCCAGCACATGTTGGGGTTTCAGAGAATGAGAAGGCTGATAGGCTAACCTAGCTAAAGATACAGGAACTCAGGTTGCTGCTTTCAGGCCCATTCCATTTCATGATCATGCCATTCCATTTCATGATCATGAAATGGAATCATAAGTGTAAGGGTGACAGTTCTTGCCAATTGGCAGGGCAGGTGAAGGCTTTGGTTGTCACCAGTAAGATGGGAGAGATAATTTCTGTTACTTTGTGGCCGTGGATGTATGTTCATGTGCTGGACCACCACTCAGAGATTGCACTGGCCCATCTCTGGACAATTCACACATGTCTCACTCATGGTTACCTCATGTTCCAGGAAACAACCATTTTTTGATGATTGCTTAGTTCCCCTTTTTTTTTATTTATTTATTTTTTATGTAGGAAGGACACTGGCCAAGGGCAACAAAAATCTAATAAAAAAAAATGCCCACTGAAATGCCAGTCCCATAAAAGGGTCAAAGCAGTGGTTAAAAATTTATGAATAAGTGTCTTGAAACCTCCCTCTTGAAGGAATTCAAGTCATAGGAAGGTGGAAATACAGAAGCAGGCAGGAAATTCCAGAGTTTACCAGAGAAAGGGATGAATGATTGAGAATACTGGTTAACTCTTGCATTAGAGAGGTGGACAGAATAGGGGTGAGAAAAAGAAGAAAGTCTTGTGCAGCGAGGCCGCGGGAGGAGGGGAGGCATGCAGTTAGCAAGATCAGAAGACCAGTTAGCATGAAAATAGCAGTAGAAGACAGCTAGATATGCAACATTGTGGTGGTGAGAGAGAGGCTGAAGACAGTCAGTTAGAGGAGAGGAGTTGATGAGACAAAAAGCTTTTGATTCCACCCTGTCTAGAAGAGCAGTATGAGTGGAACCCCCCCAGACATGTGAAGCATACTCCATACATGGACAGATAAGGCCCTTGTACAGAGTTAGCAGCTGGGGGGGTGAGAAAAACTGGCGGAGATGTCTCAGAACACCTAACTTCATAGAAGCTGTTTTAGCTAGAGATGAGATGTGAAGTTTCCAGTTCAGATTATAAGTAAAGGACAGACCGAGGATGTTCAGTGTAGAAGAGGGGGACAGTTGAGTGCCATTGAAGAAGAGGGGATAGTTGTCTGGAAGGTTGTGTCGAGTTGATAGATGGAGGAATTGAGTTTTTGAGGCATTGAACAATACCAAGTTTGCTCAGCCCCAATCAGAAATTTTAGAAAGATCAGAAGTCAGGCGTTCTGTGGCTTCCCTGCGTGACATTTTCTAGTGGAGTGTCCCAGTCTGGTGGAGCTGCAGGAGCGATACCTTTTCTCTTGTCGCGATTAAGATAGAACTTTCCATATGTCATTGATACTTAGAGAGAGGGCTCTCTCCCTGGGATATGAGGTCCTTATATTTGTGGAGAAAGCTTGTCTTTGGAAAAATTAATAGCTTTTGAATATTTTTCTTTTAATTGTTTTACCAGTAATATAGTATTGGGCAAAACTTTATCCGTGTATCAAATGAACCTGGAGGCAAGTGAGGAAGACATAATGAACAACACTGGGTCCTGGCACCTGGGTCAGTGGAGTTAGTGTCTTGGACACATAATGAACAACACTAGACGCACTGTTCTAGGTCAGTGGGATAAGTCTCCCCTCACTTTAAATTCATTATTTGGAGTACCATCCTTCTCATTTTTGGCATTAACTTTTTTTCGGGTTCATCCTGTTTTGTTTTCTATATTCACATTTTGAGTATTTAAAAATAAAATTTTTACCATACTTTTGTTTTTAATATCAATATTTTATCCTGCTGTAATTTTTGTTCTTTAAAGTTTTGCAGCAGCACCATAATATCAGTTGATCAATCAATCAATCAGTCCTGGTTTGAGTATGGGCTAGGGCAGTCAGGACACAGCTGTTCATTCTTCCTTTGACCTGACTGTACTACCCTATTGCTTTGATTTCCTGCATGTCTAAAGTCTGAATCTGTCCTTTAAAAGAAGATTCATTGATATATATCCTCTTATAACCTCTCTTGCTTCCATGAAAGATATATGGCTTTCCTTACTGAATCTTGATCATTCTCTTTCAGGGGGTTTCAGTGCAACTTTTGCTGTTGTTTTAGATATATCAAAAGTTCTCTTATAGAGTCTGGCACAAAGCTGTGATTTCTAAGTTTCCCTCCTACTCTTTCCATCTCTCTCTCTGCTCCTTCATTACAGATTACCTCTATTGATATTTTATTGCAGCAGTGGTAGATGTTCTTCTAAGCCTGTTACCAGTGGTGTTCCACAAGACACTGTCCTATCATCTACTCTTTACTTATTCAATTATCTTAATCTTACTCTTCTACCCACACTTATGCTTATGACTCTATCCTACACTTTTCTATATTATTTTCTTGATGTCCAACTCTGAAAATTCTTGAAGGGATGCTGCAGGATGTGTGATTTATGATCATTTTATAATTTGTTAATGTGTCAGAACATGGCTTGTTAAGTTTAATGCCTCAAAAACTCAATTCCTCCACATATCCACTCGACACAATTTTCTAAGAACTTTTGCTTGCCTGTTCTTCAATGACAAACAATATTTCACCTCTTCGACATTAAACATTCTTGGTTTCTCTATCACTAAAACATTGATCAGGAAATTTCATATTCATTTTTTTGCCAAAAGGTGGGTATTCTGTGTTGTCTCCCAGATTTTTCTCCCTCACAGTTGCTAATTGTACAAAGGGGCCTTTGTTGGAAGTTTTCCTCTTATGTATGGGGAGCTCCACTCACACACTTGACAGAGTAGTCAAAAGCATTTTGTCTCATTAACATCCCCCTCTCTGACTGAATCTCTTCAACCTCTCATTTCATTGCAGTGATACATCTCTTGCTATCTCCTACTGCTATTTTTATGCTGACTTCTTCCGAACTTGCTAACTGTATACCTCCCTCCTTCCCACTGCCTTGTTGCACAAGACTTTCTACTCACTGCCACTCCTATTCTGTTCATTTCTTTATGTAAGAATTAACTTCTTGTCCTATCCACTCCTACGCTGATGATACCACCCTGCACTTTTCCACGTCTTTTCATAGACGTCCAACCCTTCAGGAGGTAAACATATCATGCAGGGAAGCCACAGAATGCTTGACTTTTGATCTTTCTAAAATTTCTGATTGGGGCAGAGCAAACTTGGTATTGTTCAATGCATCAAAAACTCAATTCCTCCATCTATCAACTCGACACAACTTTCCAGACAACTATCCCCTTTTCTTCAATGACATTCAACTGTCCCCCTCTTGTACACTGAACATCCTCGGTCTGTCCTTTACTTATAATCTGAACTGGAAACTTCACATCTTATCTCTAGCTAAAACAGCTTCTATGAAGTTAAGTGTTCTGAGACGTCTCCGCCAGTTTTTCTCAACCCCCCCAGCTGCTAACTCTGTATAAGGGCCTTATCCATCTATGTATGGAGTATGCTTCACATGTCTGGGGAGGTTCCACTCATACTGCTCTTCTAGACAGGGTGGAATCAAAAGCTTTTCGTCTTATCAACTTCTCTTCTCTAACTGTCTTCAGCCTCTCTCTCACCACTGCAATGTTGCATATCTAGCTGTCTTCTACCGCTATTTTCATGCTAACTGGTCTTCTGATCTTGCTAACTGTATGCCTCCCCTCCTTCCACGGCCTTGCTGCACAAGACTTTCTTCTTTCTCTCACTCCTATTCTGTCCACCTTTCTAACGCAAGAGTTAACCAGTATTCTCAATCATTCATCCCTTTCTCTGGTAAACTCTGGATCTCCCTGCCTGCTTCTGTATTTCCACCTTCCTATGACTTGAATTCCTTCAAGAGGGAGGTTTCAAGACACTTATTCATCAATTTTTGACCACTGCTTTGACCCTTTTATGGGACTGGCATTTCAGTGGGCATTTTTTTTTATTAGATTTTTGTTGCCCTTGGCCAGTGTCCTTCCTACAAAAAAAAAGAAAAAAACAATATCTTCACTCTTTCATCCCCTTTACTTATGGACTGTGAAACTCAGCTTAAATCTGTATTTCTCCTTCCTGTGATTTTACCTTGTTCATGAGAAGGGTTTCAAGGCAACTCGAAACCAGAATTGCTCTTCCTTGGAATTTTTTTATATATTTTTTTATGAGAAGTTAGCATTTTTTTTCTGAATTTGTGTTAGTCCTGTGATCTTCCCCCTTGTGCATAAAAAAAAAAAAAAAAAGATCTTGCACATCCATTGAACTGTAACTTGTTTGAACTTACAGTTTTAATCTCATTCATATTCATTGACTTTCGATTCTTCACAATTCTAGTGTACTTTAATTTCTGCTCTATTTCTTTTTTTTTCTCATTAAGCACTTTCATATCAGTGTTTAGCATATATATACATGTCACAATTGCTTTTATACAGTAAATGAATTTCTAAAATACTCAGTCTCTCATCCTCTCATAGGCTTGCTGCTATAACATCTTTCTATCCTTTTACCTTATTTCCTTCATTGCTTGCATTTGATTTTCTTTTCTCTTGTCGTTAACTTTTATCTAGAATATATTTTTATCTTTGTAATTAATTTTTTTTTCTTTTAAAGCCAAAATAGTTTACGAATCCAGGTGTTTTTATTTAAATTTTATGAATACCCTCATTATAACAGAGACTAGTATGTATAACATTTTGTGATGAATACCCAAGTAATTATTTTTTTTTCATAACAGAAGCATTGAGGACAGCAGTAAGCCTGGCCTGGGAAGACTGCAGGGGAAGGCCATGTTCAAGGATATAAGAGGTGAAGCTGAAGAACAAATCTATATTGCTTTGAGACTGAAGATTGATGAATTTTTGGACTTAGCATCGTACGACTGGATGTTGGCAGAGCCCAGAGGAATGTCATCATCATATGTTTTAGATCTTATAGCCTTCCTCACCTCTACATTTACTGCCTTCACCAACTTACCAGTAAGTCTGAGTTTCTCAATAAGCTTTAGGTGTATATGACCTCATAGTATTTTGGATCTATCATAATAATGGAATTTCTCATGATTATACTAAAAGAGTATATTAATATTATTTTTAATGTCTTATAAGGCACAGAAGCTCATTAGATGCAATCCGGGGAGAATCTTTCTTTGAAAAATATCATTCTTTGCCTGACATTCCTATTCCTTCCCACTCACACCATTTTAAAGTTTGATATATATTAGGCCTTATGAAATACAATGGTACCTTGGTATATGTCCTTAATCTGTTCCAAATCCTTGGACTTAACGTGTTTGATGGCATATAAGATGCACCTTTTTATATATATATATATATGTGTATATATATATATATATATATATATATATATATATATATATATATATATATATATATATATATATATATATATATATATATATATATATATATATATATATATATATATATATATATATATATATATATATAAGTAAGTAAAAAAAATCATCCTGCATCTTATATATGCAAATGTGAGCCCTCCCACAGATTTAATCAAAAAATTTCCATCACCCATACACCTGAAGATTTACACCACCATGTTATAGGCAAGGGTGCTATATCATATTTTTCAACCATAATATTATGTAAGAAAATGTTGAAAATAAAAACTCAGCCCTGTTAAGTGATCCGCCAAATGTGATGTTAACATCTTGGCTGCTGGATTGTGTTCTTTGCCTCACCTCTGTGACTAGGCCACTACCTCTGTTTTATTACTACAATCATGTAGGATATTTTTACTATTGTGATTGCTTGCTTTTTGTTCAGCTGTACTTCTTGCTAGCTTACTTTAAATATTACATGCTTAAATACATAACAAATTTTTTTTTCCTGAATATGCCCTGCTGAAATGGGGGTGTATCTTATATGACCATGTGTCTTATATAATATTAAATAATAAACAGGATGTATACTAAACAGATTTTTCCCATAAAAGATTAAGGGAAAATTATTTTTCCGTTCACTTGAAAAAAAATCCTGTATTTGATGATGTATAAAATGCATGGGTATATAATACAGGCGTACCCCCACTTCAGCATGGCATATTCAGAAAAAAAAAAAAAATGTATTTAAGCATGTAATGTTTAAAGCAAGCTAGCAGTACAGCTGAACAAAAAACAAGCAATCACAATAGCAATCCTATATATATATATATATATATATATATATATATATATATATATATATATATATATATATATATATATATATATATATATATATATATATATATATATATATATATATATATATATATATATATATATATATATATATATATATATATATATATATATATCCTATATGACTGCAGTAATAAAACGGAGGTAGTGGCTTTGTCACAGAGGCAGGTGAAGAATGCAGCCCAGCTGCTAAGATGTTAACAGCATACTTGGCATGTCACTGAACAGGGTTGCATTTTCATTTTTAATGTATCAACATCATATGAGTAGCTGGCTGCAATAAGGGACTAAGTGCCAAAAGTAAACAAATAAGTAAATTGCACTTAAAGGTAAGCACAGTGTGTGCATCAGTTCACCATCGCTTTACTTTACCTGTCTAGTGTGTCCTATACAGAGTATGTGCAATTGTGTGTTATATCTCATCATAGACTACATTTTCTTGGCTTTCACCTGACATACTTCTGATTTCATTACATTGAATAATTAAAGAGTTTAAAATGAGGAATAATGCAGCGTGTTAAGTGGGAAACATTTTTTAGATTTTGGATCTTTCACATGGCCCAGTAAACCTTTGAACAAAAAAAAAATCTTTTGATAAGCAGCATCTCTCAATAATTAATTAAGAACAGACTTAGCTAAGTAAAACATGTGATGACAATAATTTTAGTGCTTCCTGTTGGCTCATTTGCACTGTCTCAGCGGCACTCTTTACTATTTCCCCTTCATTCTCTCTCTCTCTCTCTCTCTCTCTCTCTCTCTCTCTCTCTCTCTCTCTCTCTCTCTCTCTCTCTCTCTCTCTCTCTCTCTCTCTCTCTCTCTCTCTCTCTCTCTCTCTCTCTCTCTCTCTCTCTCTCTCTCTCTCTCTCTCTCTCTCTTCACTATAAACCGTCTCAGGGAAGTGAGACAGTTTATAGTGAGAATCTTGTTTATCCTCAACATTTTTTTATCTTCTACTCTTTAAAAGATTTGCAAGTGATTTGCCTTCCTTTTTCAAGATCACATGAAAGAGAGAAAGAGAGAGCACTATTACCATGGTAGCACACCTTTGTGATAGTCTCTCTCTCTCTCTCTCTCTCTCTCTCTCTCTCTCTCTCTCTCTCTCTCTCTCTCTCTCTCTCTCTCTCTCTCTCTCTCTCTCTCTCTCTCTCTCTCTCTCTCTCTCTCTCTCTCTCTCTCTCTCTCTCTCTCTTAGCAGTAGTTAAGTAATAACTGTGCTTTAATAACATAGCTTCCTATAATAACTTGACACAAAACATAAGGATATTGGCATTAGCAATGGTGTATGACTGTTTGGGCTGGTTGGTGTGACACATGTTGATAGAGAAAACTTATGTGCCCCCACAATGAAGTTTTTTTACTGTCATTTATGGAAACTTTTATGTGTGTAACACTAATTTTTTAAAGAGATAGTGATGGTGATAGCATGGTTGTTGAGGTATACACTACTACAATTAATGGATGTTACCTGCATGCACAATAGAGATACAATCACATCAATGTTATTTATAAGATTTTTCTTGTAATTTTCTAGGGAAAATTATAAAACAATACATTACAAACTCCATTTCATGGTGGTTGGCACTTGGTCCCTTGTTGCAGCCAGCTGCTCATATTATGCTCATATTATTATGATATAGCGCCTTTGCCTGTAATATGGTGGTGTAAATCTTTGGGTTAAGGGAGTTTTGAAACTGAATCTATAGGAGGTCTCACTTTTGCATATAAGATGCAGGGTGATTTTTTGAACCATTTTTATGAAGAAATGATGTGTGTTATATGCCATCAAATACAGTAAATATGAAAGCAATTAGATGAAATAAATGAAAATTTAACCGCATTGCCTTGCTGAGAAGAGCTGAGTACCTGCTAGGATGGTACTGAGAAGGGAAGAGGAGATGTTATTGTTTGGAAAGGAGGGTCATTAATTTTCTCAGAATTCATAGTTAATGAATTTACTTAAAATTTGTTAAAAACTCAAAATCACGTGAAAATTCACCAAGTTATAGCATGGATTGTTCACTGAATGGTAGCAATGGACATATTGATGCTCATGGGCAGTCATCACTGTCTTGAGAGAGGTAAACAAAGGCACCGTGTGGTGTCATGACTCATTTTGACCTGTACAAGTTATAGCACGCGAGTCTCATTCTAAATAAAGGTCATATACCAAGCAAGTTTTTTTTGTGTCCAAACAGGATGTGTACCAAGTTGGACTTATTCCAAAGCAGACGTATACCAAAGTACCAAAGTACCACTGTAACACATTTTCCCTATTGAAATTTCTTCAGATCTTACATGCTGTACATATTTATATACAGTAAATGACCCATCCACTGCTGTTTTGAGACACATTAGGTTAACCAGTACATTAGAGTCAATTACATTGTTAACAGAGATGCATAAAGTTCAGTAAGATTTTTCTCCTTTTTAACAAACAGCAGTTTTTTCTATCATTTAAATATTGTGTTATAAGCTCAAACTTTATGAAAAGGGTAGGTTTTCTCAATGTTCATTGCATTACAGTGGGCCAGTTGCAGAATATTACATGTGGTATATAACTGACTATTTATTTGTTTACATGCTCACACAGTCATGAGCTGTGTTAATTTCAAAAATATTTTTAAAGTATATCCTATAAGGCTCAAATATGGTACATCTTTGATATGTGATAAATCAAATATTTCATTGTGTCATATATATATTGTTATGAGTGGCATTTTATCAGCAAGAAGAATAAAGAGAAAAAGAAAGAATAGAGAGAAGAAAGAGAGGCAATGGGGAGAGAGAGCGAGGTGATGACTCATTCCCACTCCATGTGATACCTTATATATGACCTTATATATGGTTTTATGTATATAAAGGCAGGCTGCTCACCCAGCATTAATCTTCCTAAAGTTTCCCCACCCCCCCTCATTTCTGAGAGCTGAATCTAACAAGTAAAAGAGTAAGATAGTTATACTTTATTATGAAAAAAGTAAAATCTCACCCAGTCCCTTTAATATGTGTGCAACAATTTTATAAACTTGATCTTCTTTTAGAGTTAAATAGTGAGTGTGGTGGGCAAAGTAGGCTGGGTCTCTCAACCCCCTGCTCTCCATCCCCTCTCTCTCCTAGACTTTGTCTCTGTGCTATGAGGAGCTCAGTGGTGGACCAATCTAAGAGAGAGAGAAGGACATGCCTGAGGGCTGGTAGTGTAAGGTTGTATTTGGGTGCATAAATAAGGTAGTATTAGGGGAAGGGGATACTAGTTATACACCTCACATATTGACTATTGCTTTAGTTCCTATGGGTGGCATTATCTGTACTGTTATCTTTGTGTTTAAGACAAGTGAATTGGCCTTTGGGGGTCCCACTCATCAGTGTGCATGATCTTGTTTTGTCGCCATCCATTTTGTGGTGACTTTATTGAAGTCCCTGTGTCTGATTGCTGTATCTTTTTGTTAAATGCTACTGGCTGTGTTGTGTATTATTGTCTGTCTTTAGGCAGAGGACTAATTTGTGTTGCTGTCTGTGGTCAGCTGTCTGCATTCTCTCCAAGCTCACCAATTTTAAGAGTGATGAGCCTGTCTTCCGAGAGATTGCAGACAAGTTGAGCTTGGGCCAGAATGCTATAATATCCTGTCAGGCAGTGGGTGGTCTGCCTGTGGGAAATTGGCCCATATTGTCTGTGTCTCTCTCATACATGGCTGGGTGAGTCCTTTCTCAGTTTATGTGAGAAGTTGGTGTTGTATTTTGTATTTTCCATGTATGCTGAGATAGGCTGGTGACCTTTGAGGCTTTGTGGCTGTTTATTGCCTGGATTTGTGTTGTATGTGATCTGCACTAGTCTGCAAGGGAGGTAGCCTAGGAAAAACTGACTTGCATCAGAGCAGCTGAGAGAGGGTCTGGAATCTGTTTGTAACAATATATGCAGGTTGACTATCACTAATTCAGCAATCACTAATCTGGTACCATCACTAATCCAGCACTAATTTTGGCAAGCATGATTTCAAATATCTCAGGTCGCTGCAACCTGCTGTTGCTACTGTTTGTTCGTGCCACTTGGTGCATAAACAGCTGGTATCACTTCCAAATACAGAGAAGCCATTCCAATATCTTTTTCTCCATTTATTACTAAACTTGCTCAGTTTTAGCTTCAGCCATGGCTCCAGTGAACAAAGGAAATGCTTCCTGTTGTGTAAAGTGCAAACACTGTATATTAACCTTAGAAGATAAGGTTGAACTAAAAAAAACTTGACAGTGGTGTGTCTGTGCAATGCTTGTGTGAATTATACATCATTGGCTCTTTGACAGTTTATGACATAAAGAAACAGAAAGAAAAATTGCTCAGTTTCTTTGCTAACAGTAATGGCTGTACTGATACAATTTGTATCAGCAAAAAATAAAGTATCAGTATCAATATTGGCAGAAAAGTGATATTGGTACAGCCCCATCTATTAATCAACTTGTACTTATTCATGGGGTATTTTAAAGGTAGGATGAGGAGGTTAACTGTTTGGTTAAGTAAATTTTTTATAATCCAGGAAAATCACTAATCTGGCACTCAATAGGTCCTAGTACTGCTTGATTAGAGATCGGTGACCTGTACTACTATTACAGGGTGAAGAGAGGGAGAGTATTGTCGTTAACTGTGGTGAAGAGAGGGAGAGTATTGTGATTAACTGTGGTAAAGAGAGAGCTGGGGTTATAAAATTGTTGTTAACTGTGGTGGGGAAAATTATGGTTAACAATGGTAGGGACAGAGGTAATAAAGTTTTGGTTTATTGTGGTGGCATGAGAGACTGAGATAAGAAATTGGAGACTTGGGACTGATTTCACAGTCTCTTGATAATGTTCTTAACCAAAAGTCTTACCAGCCTGGTAACAGACATTACCAATACCTCAGTCCAATTTCACAGTTATTTTCATGATTTTGTTGATCCCCATCCTGGTAATGATCACAACAAAACGAATACCTCTGATTCGGTAATGTTGGTATGGAGCAGCATTGTTAGACAAAATGAGTCAATTCATAACAAAAGAACTGATCACGCCAGCACTACAAAAGAGAGAAAGGCATGGAAATACATCACTGGTGCCATCAACATGCCATATTCATCTACTGCAAATATAGTTACATTATGTGATTTAAATTCTTCCCTTTGAATATCTGTCTAACATTTGCTAAACTCTGTGTATGCTAATCAGGCACATAATAGATCATCTATTTCTCTCTCCCTCACTGCTGTACACATACCTTATTAGATCAAAATATTTCATTTTTTTTTATGGAAATAACCTACTAATTTTAAGACTGATTATTTTATTTCTTGGCAAGAATATGATGTATTTTTTCATTCATGATCTACACATTGAAAGGATTAACAATTAAGTTTATAAACTGAATCAATCTAAACCTAGCCTAACCAAACCAGTAATGTTATTTCAATATTATCCAATATTTCTCTTAGGTGACAAATTCCATATACCTTATGTGTATGTTAGGATTGTTACATGGGTTTAACCATGGAGGGGTAGCAAATGAAATAAGGATGACAGGTAGTGAAGTTTTCATCTGGTGAAGTGAGTTCATGCCACCATCCAAATTCTTCTTAAATTCTATCATATTACTGTTATAGCCTACAAAATGTTGTATTGTTAAATAATTTCAATATATAATTTAGGAAATAATACAAGTATAAGCAGATAAAGACTTGTGCTATTTACAAGAAATAAATGCATTTGTAAGCTCCATTGGGTAGGCCCAGCAGCTCCCAAGCTAGTGTTACCAAAGGTTCCAATTTCTGGTAAGGATCAAAACAAACAATGCTGCAAAAAACTACTATGAGATTGGATTTGTTGTTGGTGATGAAGATCACCACCCATTGGTAATGATCACAACAAAAGAAAGCAACTGTGAAATAGGCACTTAATGAAAATTGTGGTTAACTATGGTAGAGAGAGAGAGAGAGAGAGAGAGAGAGAGAGAGAGAGAGAGAGAGAGAGAGAGAGAGAGAGAGAGAGAGAGGAGGAATTAGATTGGTAAAGAGAGAATTGTGGTTAAGGGGATGTTCAGGCAGATATTGTTGAAATCTATTGTTTTCTGAAAACTCGCATGCCTTGAGACTTTTTTTTTCGGATTTTCAACTTGGTTGGTCCCCTTAAAGTGATCAGCTGGTCAGTCTGCTCCTCAACCACTGGTGCATTTTCATTCTCAAAGACAGAGAATGGAAAGACAAACATAGTGGTGTAAACACAATACTCTCTCTCTTATATTCTTATTTTTTTCTATTCTGTGCCTATTATGCTTTGCATTGCTAATATTCCTTTCCTCTTCTCCTTAGTCTAGTACTTTATTCATATATTCCAAGTGTATACCAAAAATATATACCCCACTCACACCATCATACCCATGGGAGCTGTAGCCTACACATGAATGCAGATGATTGCTGTGCTCTGGCACCATTTTTAAACTTACTACATGCCAATAGCTTCTGGAAATATAGTGGCAAAAGATTAGATAACTTTTGAAATGGGACTATTTTGCAAAAGTGCCAAAACATCTGGATTTCTGAAATACTGGATGGCAAAAGCTGTATTCTTATTCATATAAAAAGACCTAACATGAAGCCTGGTCTTGGATGTTTCCTTTTAGGGGGATATCAGCTAGGTATCTTGATACATATATTTCATTGCATGTATACTTACTTTTAATTTGGATGGATAACTAAGTGAAGCTTTAGTCACCAGAATTTAAGATTGCTCTAGCTTGGAGGTAACAGTTAGATTTTTATTGTCTTGTTGACATTCATTTGAAGTAACATGAAGGTTTGGGTTTATAAAGCTTTTCTCTATATCTGATGCCTGTTTTTTATAATTTTCCTGAAAGAATAGTATGATCCTCTTTCAAAACAGTTCTCAGATAACCAGTATTTATTTGAATCATGATGTTGTTATGAGGGGCGTGTATGAAGTGAGAAAGAATAAGTAGAGAGAGAGAGAGAGAGAGAGAGAGAGAGAGAGAGAGAGAGAGAGAGAGAGAGAGAGAGAGAGAGAGAGAGAGAGAGAGTAATGATGCCTGAGATGTGATAATTCTGGCCTGTGCTCCTTAATTTATTGTAAGATTGCTCTTCACCACACCGCTTCATTCCCTTTGAGTTTACCCACTTCCCTTTGTCACCCATTAGCTGTCATTGATATTTAATATAATAAAAGAGTTACCCTCTCTGATGTGCTAATCAGTTTTCACCCAACACCCTTGATGCACCCATAATAATTTTTGAAGAACAGTGTCCTTCGAGTAAGTTTGTGAGTTGCGTAGATAGGGAAGCACGCTGCTCGACTCCTCTCCTTCTCCATTCCTCCCCTGTTGTCACCCCACCCCACATGAGTCATTGCCTGAGACTGGATGCGGAATATGTTCTTGCCTCAGTTGGTGCTAAGCCAGGCCAGGAGGTAGATGTATGAAATGTAGGCAGAAAGAGACAAGGAAAACCAGGGGGATATATGTTAGGGGGGCCTTTTAGTAGATATTATTGAAGTATGCAAGGCAATAGGCCCCTGTCTGTAGGTAGGACTGATGTCTACAGGAACCTACCTGTGAGTGCCATTCATCTGTGTTTATAGGAGATAATTCCTTGCTTTGAGTCCTCAGCTTTTGCTGGGCTCCCTGGTGTCCCTGTAGGAGTGGGTGGCTGCCTCTCTTGGTGTTTATTGGTTGTTGTGCTCTTATGTCCTTGGTGTTCAGAGCTTACTGCTGGGAGCTCTGAAGCCAAAGGACTTCATAATTCTGTACATGTGCTGTAGCTATCTGTAGTCTTCTAAGGGACTGCATATAGACTACTCACAGGTGGGAGGATATATTTTTTTGTGGGTGTGGGTGGTTCATATCTGGTGGGAGATAGCTCACAGAATATTATAAGCCTTATACTTGTGTGTCTTTTATCTAGCTGTGCCTCCCTAGCACATGGTTTGTGATTCTTTCTTAGCAAGTAGGGATTTGCTTGGTGTTTGTCTCAGTTGGTGGGTTAAACTGACTGGCAGTCTTAGAGTTTGATAGCTGTGAGTGACCAGTAAATACCTGGATTTGTCATGTTTATGCCCACACTAGGCTAGAAGGAGCTAGTCTAGGGAAGGCTGATGCAAGTATAGTGGTAGCTGTGAAGGAGGCTGAACTACCATCAAAATTTGTTGACATTTTTGTAGCTCTTGGTTTTAAATCTCTTTCACTTTCTTGGTCATTTATGGCATCATTGTGAGAATGCAATTTTGATGTCGTTGCTCTAGATTTGTGGTCTGCACTTCCTGAGTGACTTAATTTTGTCAGTTTAGTAGTTGGTTGTGGAATATTTGACAATGACTGAGAATTATTGTAAAATGTGGCAGGGATTGGAAGGAATGGTGTAGTGTGGTATAGATGAGAAAAGTAAAGGAATGGAAGTAGAAAGATTTGCACCCTTATTGTCTCTGATATTATGGAAAGGTATAGAGAAACATAATTGGAAAGGAATAAAGATAGTGTGATGTTTGGTAAGATTGGGATAGTCATGAATGCATGGATCTTTATGTTTGCTCTTGTAAATGTAAAAGGTGGAAAGGGGAGGGAGGAGATGGGAAGTGGAAGCATGAAGTAAAGAAGCACTTACATGAAAGAGGTACTTACTGAGGTGGAGTACCTGAAGTAGTAAGAAGGGAGAGATGGAGTGTCTGCCATAGACATCCCCTTGTGGACATTCCAAGAAGGAGTGAGGCATCAGAGAGAGAGAGAGAGAGAGAGAGAGAGAGAGAGAGAGAGAGAGAGAGAGAGAGAGAGAGAGAGAGAGAGAGAGAGAGAGAACCAAAAAGTAGAGATGAGAGTCTGGTTAGGTGTACTGGAGGAAGTTCCACTTTCTTAAAAGTACCATTTGTATGGTTTTCTATGGTTTTTGGGTGGTGACAGTTTTAAAGTTGTCTCATATTCCTTTGTTTATTCAATCTTTTCACTTTATTCCAACTGTTTCAACAATATTGCCAGCTCACAGGAGATCAGCTAGTAACTCTCTAATGTCTAATGGTAAAGGGCATTTCTAATCTAAATCTAATGTCACATAATCTTTAAGTAGACATAGTGTGTGCTGTCCATATGTAAAGCTAGATATGCTGGAGATGATCAACTCCTACATCAAAATTGATTGTCTAAATATTACATTCAAGTACTGTATATTGCAAATGCATATATTGCACTTACAAATATGGAGAACAAGATAACTTTTTTTCCTTTGTTCTTAAAAGTGGGAAAAGGGCTTCATGGTTTTCCTATAAACAAAACTTAATGTTCATGAATTCAATTTTTTAATGACCTGTGTGGTTTGGAGGTAAAGATTACACAAAACTAATCAAAATTGGACTGAAACATTGTGACTGAATGTAAATATTTGGGATTCAGCATATAAGTAGCGAATAGGGGGTCTTGAGTAGTTTGAGGATTACTTATGTTAATTCTATGATTAATATTTGGATAAATTTCAGGTTAGAGTGGCCCAGACTGCCTGTATGTCTGCCTGCCAATATGTTGCCAAATGCCTTATGGCAATGTTACTCAGTGAAGATGTCAAGCAGATGTCTCTTGCAGCTCTAGAACAAGTTAACCTTGATGTCATTCAGTGTGAACGTAAGTATACATGATCAGTTTAGACAAATTGCCTTTTGCTATCATATGAGTATAGGTCTGATATTTTTTCCATACCTTTCTTGATTCTTTTATAAACTTATATTTGAATGTGGGTTAAGGGATGTCTGCCCTCTCATTCTGTAAGTAGGTTTGCTACTTCTGGCTGAAGTAATTTCATTGTCATTCTTACCATGATTTCCCCTTAGACCTTAAACAGATTTAAAGCACAAACTATATTAAGGAAAGTGCTTTCCTTCTTTCTCCCTTTTTCCTTGGTTGAGATCTCCCATATAGGCCTACATCAGTGTTCCATGTTTGCATAGAATTAGACAGTTCATCTGCATTACAGTGTTTCTGACATGGTACTTATCCTTTATGGATCTACAGACTAAACTGTTATTAAACTTTTTTTTTTTTTCAAGAAACATTACTTCATATTTGCTTTTATAGGTTTTGCCTCTTGCAAGCAGCATAAAGTTCTTTCTTATTTTTCAGATTAAAAGAAAATTAGAATGATTGTCAATTTTTCACTGATGTTGCCGTGTTTGTCATTAAAATTGGTACAAGACAGGAACACTGAAACAGTAGAGAATTTATTTGGATTAGCACTATATCTTGTAAGATTGGACACAGGCTGATGACAGGGTACCAAGAATATTTCCATTCTCTTGTGGTCTTTTTTCTATGTAGGAGGGACACTGGCCAAAGGCAACAAAAATCCAATAAAAAAAAAGCCCACTGAAATGCCAGTCCCATAAAAGGGTCCAAAGGGGTAGTCAAAAATTGAAGGGTAAGTGTCTTGAAATCTCCCTCTTGAAGGAATTCAAGTTATAGGAAGGTGGAAATACAGAAGCTGGCAGGGAGTTCCAGAGTTTAACAGAGAAAGGGATGAATAATTGAGAATACTGGTTAATTCTTGCATTAGAGAGGTGGACAGAATAGAGGTGAGAGAAAGAAGAAAGTCTTGTGCAGTGAGGCTGCTGGAGGAGGGGAGGCATGTAGTTAGCAAGATCAGAAGAGCAGTTGACATGAAAATAGCAATAGAAGACAGTTAGAGATACAACATTGCGGCGATGAGAGAGAGGCTGAAGACAGTCAGTTAGAGGAGAGAAGTTGATGAGACAAAAAGCTTTTGATTCCACCCTGTCTAGAAGAGCGGTATGAGTGGAACCCCGCCAGACATGTGAAGCATACTCCATACATGGACAGATAAGGCCCTTGTAAAGAGTTAGCAGCTGTGGGGGTGAGAAAAACTGGCAGAGATATCTCAGAGTGCCTAACTTCATAAAAGCTGTTTTAGCTAGAGATAAGATGTGTTCCAGTTCAGATTATAAGTAAAGGACAGACTGAGGATGTTCAGTGTAGAAGAGAGAGACAGTTGAGTGTCATTGAAGAAGAGGGGATAGTTGTCTGGAAGGCTATGTTGAGTTGATAGATGGAGGAATTGAATTTTGAGGCATTGAACAATACCAAGTTTACTCTGCCCCAATCAGAAATTTTAGAAAGATCAAAAGTCAGGCGTTGTGTGGCTTCCCTGCGTGAACTGTTTACTTCCTGAAGTGCTGGATGTCTGTGAAAAGAAGTGGAAAAATGCAGGGTGGTATCATCAGCGTAGGAATGGATAGGACAAGAAGTTTGGTTTAGAAGGTCATTGATGAATAATAAGAAGAGGATGGGTGACAGGACAGAACCCTGAGGAACACCACTGTTAATAGATTTAGGAGAAGAACAGTGACCATCTACCACAGCAGCAATAGAACGGTCAGAAAGGAAACTTGAGATGAAGTTACAGAGAGAGGGATAGAAGCTGAAGGAGGGTAGTTTGGAAATCAAAGCTTTGTGCCAAACTCTATCAAAAGCTTTTGATATATCCAAGGCAACAGCAAAAGTTTCACGAAAATCTCTAAAAGAGGATGACCAAGACTCAGTAAGGAAAGCCAGAAGATCACCAGTAGAGCGGCCTTGACAGAACCCATACTGGCGATCAGATAGAAGGTTGTGAAGTGATAAATGTTTAAGAATCTTCCTGTTGATGATAGATTCAAAAACTTTAGATAGGCAGGAAATTAAAGCAATAGGATGGTAGTTTGAAGGATTAGAACGATTGCTCTTTTCAGGAATAGGTTGAATGTAGGCAAACTTCCATTAAGAAGGAAAGGTAGATGTTGACAGACAGAGCTGAAAGAGTTTTTACTAAGCAAGATGCAAGCACGGAGGCACAGTTTCGGAGAAAAATAAGAGGGACCCCATCCCATAGACACAACATCCAGCTTTGGATTGAAAATGAGGATAGAGAAAGTAGGAGGGAACAGAAAAGGCTACTGTCAGTTGCCTCAGACACCTGAGTTTCAGTGAAAAGAAGATGAGGTTTGGAGGAGGAGAGGTGGTGTTCTACAGATTGAAAATTATATCTTAGACTGTAAATGTTGCATAAGTTAATAAAGAAAAAGTTGAGGGGTGTGTAAAGACACTTATGGTCATTATCAGAAGAGCAGTCTGACCTGGGGACATAAGCCTACTGAGGGTTTATGCCAGTGAGGGGATGGAAAACATCATTATGAAGAATTTTAATAGGTAGCATGAAGTAGTCAGAGGGTGGAGTAGAGGGAGGAACAAAGATTTGAGCGAAGAGTTCAGCTTTAGAGGTAGATGTGATAGCAGTGGTGCCATCTGGTTGAAATAAAGGAGGAAAAGAAGAAGCAAAGTTATTGGAGTTATTTTGGGGGAGTTAGATCTTGAAAGATTTTTGCTCTTTCTATTAACGAAGGAGTTTTTGGCTAGTTGGAGAACAGACTTGGCATGGTTCTGGGCAGAAATATAAAGTGCATGGGATTCTGGTGATGGAAGACTAAAGTACCTTTTGTGGGCCACCTCTCTATCATTTATAGCACGAGAACAAGCTGTGTTAAACCAAGGTTTGGAAGGTTTAGGTCAAGAAAAAGAGTGAAGAATGTATGCCTCCATGCCAGACACTATCACCTCTGTTATGCGCTCGGCACACAAAGACGGATCTCTGACACGGAAGCAGTAATCATTCTAAGGAAAATCAGCAAAATACCTCCTCAGGTCCCCCAACTAAGAGAAGCAAAACGCCTGAGGCACCTCCGCTTAGGGGGATCCTGAGAAGGGATTGGAGCGATAGGATAAGATACAGATATGAGATTGTGATTGGAGAAATCCAACAGAGAAGAGAAGGTGACAGCATAAGCAGAAGGATTAGAGGTCAGGAAAAGGTCAAGAATGTTGGGCGTATCTCCAAGATGGTCAGGAACACGAGTAGGGTATTGCACCAATTGCTCTAGGTTGTGGAGGATAGCAAAGTTGAGGGCTAGTTCATCAGGATGGTCAGTGAAGGGAGAGGAAAGCCAAAGCTGGTGGTGAACATTGAAGTCTCCAAGAATGGAGATCTCTGCAAAAGGGAAAAGAGTCAGAATGTGCTCCACTTTGAAAATTAAGTAGTCAAAGAATTTCTTATAGTCAGAGGAGTTAGGTGAGAGGTATACAGCACAAATAAATTTAGTTTGAGAATGACTCTGTAGTCATAGCCAGATGGTGGAAAACTTGGAAGATTCAAGAGCAGGTTAAATTGTTGCACACATAAACACAACATCCAGCTTTGGATTGAAAATGAGGATAGAGAAAGTAGGAGGGAACAGAAAAGGCTACTGTCAGTTGCCTCAGACACATGAGTTTCAGTAAAAAGAAGATGAGGTTTGGAGGAGGAGAGGTGGTGTTCTACAGATTGAAAATTATATCTTAGACTGTAAATGTTGCATAAGTTAATAAAGAAAAAGTTGAGGGGGGTGTAAAGACACTTATGGTCATTATCAGAAGAGCAGTCTGACCTGGGGACATTTGTGGTCTCCTCCCCAGATGGGGACTCTGAGGCTGGTGTAGGAGTCACCATGATAATTTTGAATTTTTTATTGAAGGGTGTGTGGTCTTATTAGGTGCTTATAGTTTTGTATGGAGGAAGAGAGTTGTCTTTAGAGGGCAGGCTGTGACTGCCCCCTTGTGTTGTGAGACATAAAGGGAAACATTCAGTGAGATCACAGCTGGTTTTAATGCTAAGTTCACAGCACCCCCTGATCCTGTGCTTTAGACCTCACTGGGAGTAATTATCATTTCGCAGGTGCTTACTTCCTCCTCCCTATGCATCATAACCATGGTGTTCTTGGCTTTGCAAGTGTGCTCAGGTGAGTCACTGAGTTAGGCTTTTTGTTATTCAGCAGGACAAATGGACAAATACTAGCAGCACTGATATACTTTTCTGTGCCACTTGACAGAGAAGGGCCTCCTCATCTGCAGAATTGGCCATAACAATGTCTCTGTAGCAAGACATGTGCTGTTATTAGACAGATTTGGTTCTAGCTGATGATCTCCATTCTCTGGCAGCAGCAATGACACTTAATTTGGCTGCCTGGCATAAGAAGATGATACATATTTATCAATCCTTATCCCCAGGAGGCCATTGAAACAAGACCAAAGGTTCTTTGTTGAACACTCCAGTGGCTAGATTCATCACATTTAGCTATAGATGTGTTAAGCCCTTCTAGTACTAAACTGCTATGATCTTTGCAAAGTGCACACTGTGGACTGCTTCATCCACTGATCTGTCATCTGCTCATGTGAACTTTCATAATTTAGCAAAATACTTGGTTTACCACTAATTATCATGGTTTAATTCAATAAACATGGCAGAGTGGTACTTTGATACCTAATAATATTCTCTTAAAGTCACAACTTATTAAAAGATTTTGCAGTGTTTATCACATAGTATTATATTAAACAACTTTGGCATCAATTTTCTGCATACCTGTCCCAGCTCTTTGATGATGTTTGTCACTCCCTTAAGAACATAAGAACATAAGGGAAGCTGCAAGAAGTGACCAGGCTTACACGTGGCAGTCCCTGTATGAAATATACCTACCTATTTCTACCTATTATCCCCATCCATAAACCCGTCTAATCTTCTCTTAAATTTCCCTAATGTCCTAGCACTAACATGATTACTGAGTCTGTTCCACTCATCTACCACTCTATTTGAGAACCAATTTCTTCCTATCTCTTTCCTAAACCTAAATTTTTCAAGCTTGAAGCTGTTATTTCTTATTCTATCCTGGTTGCTGATCCTAAGAATTTGCTTATACATGTATCTCCTTTGTTATACCCCTTATACCACTTAAGACTTCTATCAGGTCCCCTCTTAACTTACATCTCTCTAAAGAATGTAAATTTAACAGCTTCAATCTTGCCTCATAAGGGATACTCCTCATCCCCTGTATCCTTTTAGTCATTCTCCTCTGTACTGATTCTAATAGACCTATATCTTTCCTGTAATGTGGGGACCAGAACTTCACAGTGTAGTCTAGATGAGGTCTGACCAACGCCAAGTATAACTTTGATATTACTTCGGGCCTTCTACTTTTAACACTCCTAAAAATGAATCCTAATACCCTATTTGCCCTATTTCTGGCCGGTATGCATTGTTTTCCTAGATGGAGTTCAGAGCTAACTATAACTCCTAAAATCTTCCTCATAGCCTGTACCTACCAGAGTTTTGTTGTTTAATGTGTACCTACTGTGTGGGTTTCCCCTACCTGTGCTAAGTACTTTGCATTTGTTGATATTAAATTGCATTTGCCATCTGTACGTCCATTCTTTCATCCTATCTAAATCTGCCTGCAAGGCGATGGCATCCGATTCTGATCTAATTAATCTACCTATCTTTGTGTCATCTGCAAATTTACTAGCATCACTACTAATTCCACTATCCAAATCATTGATATATTAAAAACAACAATGGCCCTAATACTGATCCCTTTGGCACCCCACTAATTACACAACCCCACTCGGATTTAGAGCCGTATATTATAACTCTCTGTCACCTGTCGCTTAGCCATGACCTTATCCTGCCTAACACCCTCCCATCTATCCCATGTGCCCTAACCCTTGTCAGGAGCCTTTGATGGGATATCTTGCCTCAAATGCTTTACTGAAGTCCAGATATAAAATGTCATAACTATCACCATTATCTACTGCCTTGTACACTTTACTGTAAAAACTTAACAAACTTGTCAGGCAAGATTTTCCCTTCGTGAACCCATGCTGTGACTAATTTATGAAGTTATGTTTGTCTAAATGTTCCCTAATGTTCCTCGCTATTATTGACTCCAATATTTTACCCACAACTGAAGTTAAGCTGACAGGTCTATAATTAGATGCTAAAGTTTTATATCCTTTCTTAAAGATGGGTACTACATTAGCCTGCCTCCACATTACTGGTACCTCACCTGACTCAAGTGATTTCCTAAAGATAGAAACTAACCGCTCATTAATAACCTCTTTGCATTCCTTAAGTACTCTGGGATATATTTCATCTGGTCCTGGTGTCGTGAAATTTTTAGCCTATCTATCTCCTGTTCCACCATCTCCTTAGGTATGGAAATATATCCGCTTCTCATTCTCATCTCCTCTAAACATCTGTTCACTGTTTGGCATATTCTGCATGTTTTCCTGGGTGAAGACCGTTAAAAATACTCATTCAGAATTTTACTGATCTCCTCTCCAGAACTAACCAGCTCCCCATCTGCTGCCTTTACTGGACCTATAGTATCCTTATTCTTCATCCTGTATACCTGATAAAATCCCTTGGGGTCCGTCTTCACCTGGCTGGCTACCTTTAATTCATAATTGCCCTTAGCTTTCCTCGTTAACCTCCTGACTGTTCTAACTAATTCATTATATTGTGGCCTTAAAATTTCTTCACCTGCCCTTAATCTCTTAACCTTCTGTTTGTGCAGCTGGTTATATTTGATTCTTTTAGAGGCTCAAATGTAAACATGTGCAAAGGCGATGCCATTGACTGAACAAGTAACAGCTCATCAGTAAGTATGATGAGGTGGTGTGGATGTGTTGGCTGTGAAGCGAATACTGGTTTTGTCAGCAGGCGCCTCAGCAGGTCTCCTCTCTCCATGGTGTTGACTGACCATCCCAGTCATGCCAAGCTAACAGGTGTCTTTGATCTTGGTAGAAAGGGAGCTTGAGCTAGGTGAGTGATTGTCTGAAACTTCATTGGTGTGAGCTGCCACATGATGCCCCACCAGGAGACATGATGGTGGGTGTCCTCTATGGTGAGGTTGCACCATCAGCTCCGGCTTCTTGATATCCAATGTTATGTACAATGAGTTTCTAGAAAGAGAAACGAAGAGTGAAGGAAAGAAGAGAGAGAGAGAGAGAGAGAGAGAGAGAGAGAGAGAGAGAGAGAGAGAGAGAGAGAGAGATTATATGAAATGAATTATAGAAGAGAGAGATAAGGGGAAGGGAGGACTGAGACATGACATGTTTGGTGGTAGTTAAATTTATAGTAAGCTTTGTGAAGCCTATTTGTGTCACATTGATTTATTTTCCCCTACTTCCAGTCGACTCATACCCCCCAAAAAAAAATTAAAAGTCATAGATTATTATAAAAGAATCGGAATATAGCCAGGCCCCATAATAAAAGTGTAGTGATTTATTGAAGATATTGTGTTTCTTACTGAGATAGTGCAGGGTGCTTGGTTGTGCCCTTCATCTGCCTGGCCATTCCCACTCTCCACCCTCCCTCTCCCCTTGAAGCGTGGGAGTGTTGCTGCTCCCAATTTCTCAGTGGTGGCATGATATTTGTGTGAAGGTGTATATGGGGGATAATTAAGTTAGTATTTGGGGGATATTAGCCATACACCTCACAGTTCAGATTATTGCAGTGTCTCAGATGTGTGACTTGGCTTGGATGCTCTTATCATCTGGAAAGGATGTGTTTTACCCTTGAGGCACCACTTGGAGTGTTATTTGCATTGGCATCCATCTTGAAGCGAGCCTGTGTCCACTCTCTGTGTCTGAGTTGTGTTATTGTTCATTTTGTTTGAATCTAGTGCCCTCATTCTTTCTCAAGTGCAGTTGACTATGTAAATCCTGTCTTTCTGTGGCCAGAGGATATTCCTTGTTTTTATGTTTGCATGCAGCAGTCTGTTTTCTCTCCAGACTCATCAGTTTCAAGGTGATAGATTCTGTCTTCTTAGAGATTAGAGAGCGTGGGTGGTTGCTTCTGTGGGCAGTAGCCCCAGAATTTTTTATATTCTTGTCCTTGTGGTGTCTGTTGTGACTGTGTCTCCCTGGGACATGCCTGTCCAAGTCCTTTCCCAGCTGTTGTGATAAGTGTGTGTGTGTTGTATGTTTTGTCCTCCTGTGTAGGAGTCAGGAGTGGTGATCTTGGAGGTATCTGTTGTGCATGACTTACGAGTGGCCTGGACTCGTGCTGTCATGGCCTTGCTGTTGGTATAGCATAGGGAAAGCTGATCCATGATTGAGTAGCAGCTGTGAGAGGGGATGCGTTTGAGTCACATTGGAATTGACAACTCTGCCAGGATTGCTGGAAGTTTTCGCAGTCATGTGGGAAAAACGGTTTAGTGTTATGTTTTATTTGTATTCTGCATTTGTCTGTATCTAGCCTAGACCATGGAAAGAAAGACTGGTGGCTGAGGTGACTCACATCCTGATTCTCTTGTGTCTGCATGAAGTGGGAGTGTGGATCTGGCTCAGTTTGATGTTCGGACACACAACTCCACAAAATGGTGTTCAAAGTTGTCTTATCAGCCCCGCTTATAGTATAGGAGTCTCTGAGACAGAAAAAATGTCTAAGGAGATGAGATTTAAATTGGAAGTGAGGAAAAAAGAGTTGGAGTCCAAAAGAGAGAGAGAGCTGAGGAGAATAGAACTGGAAACTGAGGCAAGGAGGTTGAAGGCTAAGGAGGCTAGGGAAGCCAGAAGATTTGAAGCGGAAGAGAAAGCAAGGATGTATGAGGCTGAGAAGAAGGTGAGGTTACTTGAGGCCAAGAGAGAGAGAGAGATGAAAAGGTTTGAGGTGAAAAGGGAAGAGGCTGAGAAGAACAGATTATTTGAGATGAAAAAGACCCACTTAAAGATTAATGCTCATGGTATTAAGAGAGGAGAGGTGACAAGGGAAGACACAGTGGAGAACCAGATGGTTAGAAGTTTGAAGTTAATACTAGAGTTTGATGAAAGGAAAGTGACAGAATGGTTTAGAAGCTTTGAGAAGGCAGCAGCAGTATTTGATTGGGAATGCATGCCCATGCCAACTTCTTGACTTGCTTGTACAGCCCATGCCACATGAACTTGGCTGCTATCAGTGCCTTTGCTGCTTGGATTGAAGAGTTAGCCAGTTTGTACATTGTCTCGAAAACCCAGCAACGCCAGGCAGTGGGGATGACAGGTTGTGGGTGTCCAGTAGACATGTCACAGAGGAGTGTGGTGTTTGTGGGCATAAATTGCACATTGTCCAAAACCAGGCAAGAGATGATAGTGTGATAGGTGAGCATTGCTTCATCGTTTTGCTGGTAAGCTGCCAGGGCTGTGCAGTTGATGCCTGGTGCCAAAGTGTGGATGGTATTGATGGTGGTGCAGGAAAGCTGTATGCAAGTACAGTAAACCTCTGTTTAAAGAACTTTGGGTATAACAACCCCTTTAAGGCTATGGAACACTCATTTTATTTTATGAACAAAGTGTTTACAAATTATGGCATATTTCCAAATTATTGAATGCTTACTTTAGTTTATGAACATGCTAGTTCTTAATGTGCGAGAGAATAGACTGATATGCAATCAACCGCATATATTTGAATGGTGGTAAGGTTTTTCTCCTGTGGAGGCCAGCCACAACCTCTGCAGTGACATCATGTCCAGCTAACACCTGATTGGCTGCTGCTTGCCTGCTCTCATCTCATCTCTCTCTCTCTCTCTCTCTCTCTCTCTCTCTCTCTCTCTCTCTCTCTCTCTCTCTCTCTCTCTCTCTCTCTCTCTCTCTCTCTCTCTCTCTCTCTCTCTCTCTCTCTCTCTCTCTCTCTCTCTCTCTCTCTCTCTCTCTCTCTCTCTCTCTCTCTCATTTAGTCTCTTGTTTTATATATATATATATATATATATATATATATATATAT
The DNA here is from genome assembly GCF_035594125.1 of Scylla paramamosain. NCBI lineage: Eukaryota > Metazoa > Arthropoda > Malacostraca > Decapoda > Portunidae > Scylla > Scylla paramamosain. The sequence continues at coordinate 11,987,019 of NC_087154.1, forward strand.
ATATATATATATATATATACACACACACACACACACACACACACACACACACACACACACACACACACACACACACACACACACACACACACACACACACACACACACACACATCTTTTTTTTTATGTAGGAGGGACACTGGCCAAGGGCAACAAAAATCCAATAAAAAAAAATGCCCACTAAAATGCCAGTCCCATAAAAGGGTCAAAGCAGTAGTCAAAAATTGATGGATAAGTGTCTTGAAACCTCCATCTCGAAGAAATACAAGTCATAGGAGGGTGAAAATACAGAAGCAGGCAAGGAGTTCCAGAGTTTACAAGTGAAAGAAATTAATGATTGAGAGTACTGATTAACTTGCATTAGAGAGGTGGACAGAACAGGGGTGAGAGAAAGAAGAAAGTCTTGTGCAGTGAGGCTGTGGGAGGAGGGGAGGCATGAAGTTAGCAAGATCAGAAGAGCAGTTAGCATGAAAATAGTTTTTTTTTTTTTTTTTTTTTTTTTTTTTTTTTTTTTTTTTTTTTTTTTTTTTGGTAGAAGTGGTAGAAGATAGCTAGAGATGCAACATTGCGGCAGTGAGAGAGAGGCTGAAGACAGTCAGTTAGAGGAGAGGGGTTGATGAGATGAAAATCTGTTGATTCCACCCTTTCTAGAAGAGCAGTATGAGTGGAATCCCCCCAGACATGTGAAGCATACTCCATACATGGATGGATAAGGCCCTTGTACAGAGTTAGCAGCTGGGAGGGTGAGAAAAACTGACGGAGACGTCTCAGAACGCCCAACTTTATAGAAGCTGTTTTAGCTAGAGATGAGATGTGAAGTTTTCAGTTCAGATTATAAGTAAAGGACAGACCGAGGATGTTCAGTGTAGTAGAGAGGGGCACTTGAGTATCATTGAAGAAGAGGGGATAGTTGTCTGGAAGGTTGTGTCAAGTTGATAGATGGAGGAATTGAGTTTTTGAGGCATTAAACAATACCAAGTTTGCTCTGCCCCAATCAGAAATTTTAGAAATATCAGAAGTCAAGCATTCTGTGGCTTCCGAGGGTTTAGGCCAGCAAGGGCACGGAAAACATCATTGTGAAGAATTTTAATAGGTAGCATGAAGTAGTCAGAGGGTGGAGGAGAGGGAAGAACAAGCCCAGAATCGTCCAAGGTAGAGTTTTTAGCAAAGGTCTGAGCGAAGAGTTCAGTTTTAGAAATAGATGTGATAGCAGTTGTGCCATCTGGTTGAAATAAAGGAGGGAAAGAAGAAGAAGCAAAGTTATTGGAGATATTTTTGGCTAGATGCCAGAAGTCACGAGGCAAGTTAGACGTTGAAAGGTTTTGACACTTTCTGTTAATGAAGGAGTTTTTGGCTAGTTGGAGAACAGACTTGGCATGGTTCCGGGCAGAAATATAAAGTGCAAGAGATTCTGGTGATGGAAGGCTGAAGTACCTTTTGTGGGCCACCTCTCTATCATGTATAGCACAAGAACAAGCTGTGTTAAACCAAGGTTTGGAAGGTTTAGGTCGAGAAAAAGAGTGAGGAATGTACGCCTCCATGCCAGACACTATCACCTCTGTTATGTGCTCAGCACACAAAGATGGGTCTCTGACACAGAAGCAGTAGTCATTCCAAGGAAAATCAACAAAATACCTCCTCAGGTCCCCCAACTAGCAGAGGCAAAACGCCAGAGGCACCTTCGCTTAGGAGGATCCTGAGGAGGGATTGGAGTGATAGGACAAGATACAGATATGAGATTATGATTGGAGGAGCCCAATGGAGAAGAAAGGGTGACAGCATAAGCAGAAGCATTAGAGGTCAGAAAAAAGGTCAAGAATGTTGGGCATATCTCCAAGACGGTCAGGAATACGAGTAGGGTGTTGCACCAATTGCTCTAGGTCATGGAGGATAGCAAAGTTGAAGGCTAGTTCACCAGGATGGTCAGTGAAGGGAGAGGAAAGCCAAAGCTGGTGGTGAACATTGAAGTCTCCAAGAATGGAGATCTCTGCAAAAGGGAAGAGGGCCAGAATGTGCTCCACTTTGGAAGTTAAGTAGTCAAAGAATTTCTTATAGTCAGAGGAGTTAGGTGAGAGGTATACTGCACAGATAAATTTAGTTTGAGAGTGACTCTGTAGTTGTAGCCAGATGGTGGAAAACTTGGAAGATTCAAGAGTGTGGGCACGAGAGCAGGCTAAGTTTTTGCGCACATAAACGGAACATCTAGCTTTGGATCGAAAATGAGGATAGAGAAAGTAGGAAGGAACAGGAAAGGGGCTACTAGTCAGTTGCCTCAGACCCCTGAGTTTCAGTGAGGAAAAGAAGATGAGGTTTAGAAGAGGAGAGGTGGTGTTCTACAGACTGAAAATTAGATCTTAGACAGCAAATGTTGCAGAAGTTAATGAAGAAAAAGTTGAGACACTTAGGGTCGTCGACAGAAAGGCAGTCTGACCTGGGGACATTTATGGTCCCCTCCCCAGATGGGGACTCCGAGGCTGGTGTAGGAGTCGCCATGATGATTTTGAAATTTTTGAGAGTGTATGTGTTATTAGGTGCTTGTAGTTTTGTGTGGAGGAAAAGTGGTTTAATGATAAGTTCACAGCACCCCCTGAACATTACTTTAGACCTCACTGGGAGTAATTATCGTTTCGGCAGGTGTCTACTTCCTCCTCCTATATATATATATATATATATATATATATATATATATATATATATATATATATATATATATATATATATATATATATATATATATATATATATACAGTGGAACCTCGGTTTTCAAACTTAATTCGTTCCTGGATGCTATTTGAAATCCAAAATGTTCGAAAACCGAAACTATTTTCCCCATAGGAATCAGATTAATCCGTTCTCAGACACCCATTGACCATGACTTAGCGGGTAATGACTGACACTTCCACTGCCAAGATGGCTGCTCCACAACATCTCCAGCTTTGAATATATTTTTATCCAGAAAGGATGTACTGAATGAACTTAGTGACACAGAACTCATCAAAAGATAGTGTTTAGATCATGTAGGCATTCTCTTTGTCATCAACCTAGTGATTGAAGCCTTACAGAGTGACACAGAGAGGAGCAAACCACTTACTGCCAAAATTAAGGAGATCATAACACTTAGATATCTTGCTGCTACAAAAAGCTACTGGAAAAATGCAGTTGTGTCATAGTGATGGCATTGTGGGTCATAGAGAGAGCCACAGGAGGCTTGGAATATATATATATATATATATATATATATATATATATATATATATATATATATATATATATATATATATATATATATATATATATATATTAGGGTGTCAGTAAAAACAAACATTAAAATTTTTCTATCTACTTTGGTGGAATTCTGCCTCATATTAAAAAACTGTCGTATGCAAAATTTCAGCCCAGTCGGTCAATACTTAGGGGTGGCGGATCGTGAATGTCTATTTGCTCTGAAGACTAGCAAAAGGCCTCTACTTGTGGATCACGTGAAGAATGCTTGCTGGTCTTCTGGATGCATTGTGTTCACTGGCAGGGCTGCTGGTCCCCTCATTTTTGAAAATGAGTATTAACCCCTCAGTGGAGGGGGTCTCATGCGTAGCCAGGAAGGCTGGACTTGGCTATCCCTGGCTGCTTCTCACAGTATTGCTCCACAAGCTGGAGGAGGAATTACCTCTGCTCCTTGTCTTTCATGAGATGGAGGTTGAATGTCCATACCCATCTCTCTGCCATGTTGCTATGTTGCCATAGTCCTTCAGTGTGGTAGCAGGGTTCCACATAGGACTCATCCTCATGCCATCGTCATGGATTAGTTGAGAGGAAGTCTCTCTGAATACCCTGGGCATCAAGGAGATGGAGTGACGCCATTGTTGCAAAGGATGCGAGAGTTGCCGTTGGTAGCCTTGTGTTGGAAATGGTAATCCACTTGTGAGGTTCTGCTGCTCTTTGCTTGTTGAGTATCGCCTCAACAACCTCCTGCTTCATGGAGGTGAGAAGTCGGGAGTCGAAGAGGAACATGCCAATTAGGTGTTCATTCAGGTACCAGAAGTGGTGCCCCACCACCACGAAGCACACCTTTTGGTGGTATCTGACGATGTCCTTGGCAAGAATGAGGTCATTGGCGGGAGCATAGGTTAGAATTCTCGCCTCAAACCACCACACAATGTACACCTTGAGGGCAAAGGAGGAGAATTGCTGAAGGCCTGCCATCTCACAAGAGGTAATGAGCCTCCCCAGCTGATCACGAAACAACACCATCTTCAGGGCATAGATGATATAAGCCATCCATCTCGCTCAGTGGAGGGCACCAGGGCGGCAGAATGAGATCTTTTCAACAGCTCCCCCCAAGCAGGTGATGCTTAACTGAGCAAGTTCCTTGTAGTCATCACGTGGATGTTTCCTTTCAAGGATCCGCATGAGAGCTTTAATGAATCTCATGCTTGGTGTTGAGGGTTGCTGGAAGGTCTTCATCTGTGAGGGGTTGGCTTGCCATCTGGTTAATGATTGGCCAGTGTTCCTTGAACTGGCCAAAGATGGTGATATCAGGCCCTGAAGATGGCCCCATGCGCACAGAGAAGGCCTTCTTGATGATGAGTTTGTGCACATGGTAACATCATGTGACAGACAACAGACATCAGCCAATCTTCTGTTCCAACAGCATGCAGGCTTCTTTGCGGATACTGGTGTTGATTAGGGTTGTATCAAAGTGCATCACCATGACTTGATCACGCATGCCCCAGTCTTCCAATGCCTCATAAACAGTGATGGTGGCTGTTTCACCTGTTCCGACTGGCAGTCTGGGCACTCCCAGGAGCTTCTCCACTCCTTGTCCAGTGACGAGGATGGCAAGCCTGTCTCCTCGACTTGCATCGTCTTGTGGGAGGATCTTCCCATCCTAATGCACTGTGAGGGGAGTCTGAGGTCTGAAGGACTGCTTAATTTCTTCTTGACTGATGGATGGACTCTGGATTGAGGATGAGCTCCTTGGGGTGGTGACCCAAGCTACTGGCAGTTGCAGCCACAATCCAGAAGGCCTGTTAGCTGCTCACACCCATACAATCCAGGTCAGAGGATAAGGCCTTCTTGGTCCCCCTCGTTCTCATGTGCTTTGGTGAAGTGCACTCATTGTCAGAGGATGAAATTGAACTGGGGCTCCGATGGTAAGGACTTGAGGATTCAGACAAGGAAGATTCCACTGTAGCACCCACTTCCAAAGCTGACAAACATTCATGGGCAACTGGCCTCTCACGCCGACAGACAGTTTTCTTTAGCTTCTTGTCCAGTCCTGCCATGGAGCCACGTCTTCTTTTCTCCCTCTGCTCAAGGAGGAACTCTTTGTCCTCGGCAGTTGACATGAGGGCTTCCATGTGGGTGTAGTTGAAAAGGTCAGGGAGCCTTTCTTTGAATGCCTTTTATTTATGGTTTGGTGCAAATCCTGGATTCCCCTTGCTCATTCTGAGGAGCTTCCATTCTTTGGAGAGAGCGAGGACTTTCCTGCTGATGCTTGTCTCAGCGATGGTTGGGATCTGGGGCCGGACCCAGAACTCCTGCACTTCCTCTGCCACTGCAGCGGTGCTTGCCCCAATCATTGTCTTTTGTTCTTTGTGGAGGTTGAAGAATCGATGAAGGACATCCCCATGACTTGGCAGCTCTAAACCAGTAATTGCTGCAGTCAGTTGGCCTACCTGCTCTGAGAGTGAGTCATCATCATGACCTGAGGAGAAATATTGAATGAACAAATGATAGTGTGCTGAAGCCTACTTTTGCTAAAGACATACAAGTGAAAAATAAGACAGCAAAGCAGCAAAAGTCACTACATAGACTGGGTGGAAGAATGAAAATGAATGGGAATCTAGGATTTCTATAATTGGGGCCTGGTCCCCAATAACGAAATCTTTATGCTCAATCTGCCACCTTTAAATTGGCAGATTGATTGGCTTGAAATTGTGCATGTGGTAATTTCTCCCAACAAGGCAGTATACAGCTGAAGTAGGCAAGAAAATATTAATTTTGAAAACTTACCATATTCCCCACTGGCAGCCATATATATATATATATATATATGTTACAGTCAATACCTGAATCCAGACAATTTGTAAAGTGACTTATTTTTTCAGGCAATTTGTGAACTGCCTGGTTAGGTTAGGTTAGGTTAGGTTAGGTTAGGTTAGGTTAGGTTAGGTTAGGTTAGGTTAGGTTAGGCAGTTCACAAATTGCCTGAAAAAATAACTTTACACTTTACAAATTGTCTGGATTCAGGTATTGACTGTAACATATATATATATATATATATATATATATATATATATATATATATATATATATATATATATATATATATATATATATATATATATATATATATATATATATATATATATATTTTTTTTTTTTTTTATGGAGAAGCAACACTGGCCAAGGGCAACATAAATACAATAAAAAAAAAAAAGCTTACTGAGATGCCAGTCCCAGAAAAGGGTCCAAAGCGGTAGTCAAAAATTGAAGAATGTGTCTTGAAACCTCCCTCTTGAAGGAATTCAAGTCATAGGAAGGTGGAAATACAGAAGCTGGCAGGAAGTTCCAGAGTTTACCAGAGAAAGGGATGAATGATTGAGAATACTGGTTAAGTCTTGCATTAGAGAGGTGGACAGAATAGGGGTGAGAGAAAGAAGAAAGTCTTGTGCAGCAAGACCACAGAAGGAGGGAAGGCATGCAGTTAGCAAGATCAGAAGAGCAGTTATCATGAAAATAGTGGTAGAAGACAGCTAGAGATGCAACATTGTGGTGATGAGAGAGAGGCTGAAGATAGTCAGTTAGAGGAGAGGAGTTAATGAGACGAAAAGCTTTTTATTCCACCCTGTATAGAAGAGTGGTATGAGTGGAACTCTCCCAGACACATGAAGTGTACTCCATACATGGACAGATAAGGCTCTTGTAAAGAGTTAGCAGCTGGGGGGGTGAGAAAAAATGGCGGAGATGTCTCAGAACACCTAATTTCATTGAAGCTGTTTTAGCTAGAGATGAGATGTGAAGTTTCCAGTTCAGATTATAAGTAAAGGACAAACCGAGAATGTTCTGTGTAGAAGAGGGGGACAGTTGAGTGTCATTGAAGAAGAGGTGATAGTTGTCTGGAAGGTTGTGTCGAGTTGATAGATGTTTTTGGAATTGAGTTTTTGAGGCATTGAACAATAACAGGTTTGCTCTGCCCCAATCAGAAATTTTAGAAAGATCAGAAGTCAAGTGTTCTGTGGCTTCCCTGCATGAAATGTTTACTTCCTGAAGGGTTGGAAGTCTGTGAAAAGATGTGGAAAAGTACAGGGTGGTATCATCAGCGTAGGAGTGGATAGGACAAGAAGTTTGGTTTAGAAGGTCATTGATGAATAATAAGAAGAGAGTGGGTGACAGGACAGAACCCTGAGGAACACCACTGTTAATAGATTTAGGAAAAGAACAGTGACTGTCTACCACAGCAGCAATAGAATGGTCAGAAAGGAAACATGAGATGAAGTTACAAAGAGAAGGATAGAAGGCAGAGGGTAATTTGGAAATCAAAGCTTTGTGCCAGACTCTATCAAAAGCTTTTGATATGTCCAAGGCAACAGCAAAAGTTTCACCAGTAGAGTGGCCTTAATGGAACCCATACTGGTGATCAGATAGAAGGTTGTGAAGTGATAGATGTTTAAGAATCTTCCTCTTGAGGATAAATTCAAAAACTTTAGATAGGCAGGAAATTAAAGCAATAGGACGGTAGTTTGAGGGATTAGAACGGTCACCCTTTTGATGAACAGGCTGAATGTAGGCAAACTTCCAGCAAGAAGGAAAGATAGATGTTGACAGACAGAGCTGAAAGAGTTTGACTAGGCAAGGTGCTAGCTCAGAGGCACAGTTTTGGAGAACAATAGGAGGGACTCCATCAGGTCCATAAGCCTTCCGAGGGTTTATGCCAGTGAGGGCATGGAAAACATCATTGCAAAGGATTTTAATAGGTAGCATGAAGTAGTCACAGGGTGGAGGAGAGGGAGGAACAAGCCCAAAATCATCCAAGGTAGAGTTTTTAGCAAAGGTTTGAGCAAAGAGTTCAGCTTTAGAAATAGATGTGATAGCAGTTGTGCCATCTGGTTGAAATAAAGGAGGGAAAGAAGAAGAAGCAAAGTTATTGGAGATATTTTTGGCTAGATGCCAGAAGTCACAAGGGGAGTTAGATCTTGAAAGGTTTTGACACTTTCTGTTAATGAAGTAGTTTTTGGCTAGTTGGAGAACAGACTTGGCATGGTTCCGGGCAGAAATATAAAGTACACGAGATTCTGGTGATGGAAGGCTAAATTACTTTTTGTGGGCCACCTCTCTATTATGTATAGCACGGGAACAAGCTGTGTTAAACCAAGGTTTGGAAAGTTTAGGTCGAGAAAAAGAGTGAGGAATGTACGCCTCCATGCCAGACACTATCACCTCTGTTATGCGCTCAGCACACAAAGACGGGTCTCTGACACGGAAGCAGTAGTCATTCCAAGGAAAATCAACAGAATACCTCCTCAGGTCCCCCCCAACTAGCAGAGGCAAAACACCAGAGGTACCTTTGCTTAGGGGTATCCTGAGGAGGGATTGGAGCGATAAGACAAGATACAGATATGAGATAGTGATTGGAGGAGCCCAACAGAGAAAAGAGGGTGACAGCATAAGCAGAAGGATTAGAGGTCAGGAAAAGTCAAGAATGTATGTGTACCTCTTAAGGAAGTGTTTAGTAAGTATGTATATGATTTCCCTTTTGAGCCATTTTATGGCCTTCAATTTTTGTATAAATAAGATTTGTCACTAGCAGTAACAAAGAATATTTTGAAAAGTCAGGAGTGAATGTTTTTATGTACATACCTATCTTTTGGGCTTGGAGTTATTATAGACTGAATATTTCCGTAGGAAATGAAATATATTAGGGGGTTATTTTGTTTTTCCGGTGCCTCCGTCAACATGCATATAATATCAAAGCAATAAAATGAAATTGAAAGTTATAGCATTGGAGAGGGATAAATTTTTTGTCAAAAATGACAAATGAAAAACTTAAAGTGTAAAATTCATAGTATGTTCTGCTCTTTGAGAGCTGTGGGAGTAGTAAGCACAGTCTTGAGATGTGGAGTGTTGCCAGATGTGCATCTAACCATTTTGTTGGACATACAGTTCTTGTTTATTTATAGGTATTTATAATGTCAAGAAGTACTTATCTATTACACACACTGTAGGGTTGTGGAAATTGTATGTAAAAGAGATTAAAAAGCTTTAAAAAAACATAAATATAAAATTCCGCATCCCTAGTCTGATATCATGCTCTGAGAAGGGAAAAATCTAAGAATCAAAACCGTATGGTAGCCACACTTCCATTCATGGCATGGGAATTATCTATATATGAAGCAATCTATTTTTCTAATTCTACAGGGTAAATAAAAAATATACGAAAAAAAATGTAACCTAACATGACCCCTATCTCTGACAAAGCACGACACTGTACCGGTTAAATATTCAATGTGGCTTGATGGATTCAAACCATCAGAAGGGCAAGGTAGATGGAAGAGCATCATCACAATCATCAAATCTTTAGCCCAGATCAACACACTTAATATAACTTAACATGAAGTTTAGCCTTTTTAAGTATTCATATTATACTTTTAGAATTCTTTTATTTTTTAATGCATTCCAAAATTGAAATGCGATGAAAAGCTTGGATGTGTAAGGTGCACTCCAAGTTAGTCATCCATACAATTCTGCTATTTTCTAACATTTTGATGTTCAGAAAGCACATCAGTGGTGAAATTATAAGGTAGATTCTTGTAATGAAATTGGATTTCTTGAGATGTGTACAGTGATACATTCAATGACACACACAGATGACTGAGTGTCGGTTATTTTGCACATCTTGCCTACACATTACAGAATTACATAACAGAGACTCAAGAAAGAGAAACACCATCTCAGAACTGGACATGAGCAAGAGATTGGGTGTAGGTACGTGCCATGAGAGTGAATAGTTAGTAGTGAAGGAGTCAAAATTACATGTTAAACTTTATATAAATTACCTCCAAATACATAATAGTTTATAGAGTGATGCATTCACCAGTTGGAGAGCATGCTGATACCCTCAAGAATAAGTGTAGCACTGAGAGAGAGAGAGAGAGAGAGAGAGAGAGAGAGAGAGAGAGAGAGAGAGAGAGAGAGAGAGAGAGAGAGAGAGAGAGAGAGAGAGAGAGAGAGAGAGAGAGAGAGGGTGGAAGAACAAGTGTTGCCAGCATTATAACCATGAAACAGTAGAAGTCAAAACTGACATAAATGAAGGGCTCCAGTAGAGACATCCATTGTAAAACATACAGTAGTTCTTATTAGGAGTATTCACAAAATTCAGGTTGAGACCGTGTAAAATCTTTTCACACCATATGAAAATTATTTCTTCATTAATAATTACCCAAAATCCATTGTTATGACCACAGATTCTGCCCTTCTCACTGCTACCTTTAATTTGGCTAGCTTCCCTAGACTACCATCTATGTTGTCTAGTGAGGGGCTCAAAATAACTTTTTACAGATTATAGGTCAGGAAAAGGTCAAGAATGTTGGGTGTATCTCCAAGACAGTCAGGAATATGGGTAGGGTGTTGCACCAATGGCTCTAAGTCATGGAGGATAGCAAAGTTGAAGGCTAGTTCACCAGGATGGGCAGTGAAGGGAGAGGAAAGCCAAAGCTGGTGGTGAACGTTGAAGTCTCCAAGAATGGAGATCTCTGCAAAAGGGAGGAGAGTTAGAATGTGCTCCACTTTGGAAGTTAAGTAGTTAAAGAATTTCTTATAGTCAGAGGAGTTAGGTGAGAGGTATACATCACAGATAAATTTAGTTTGAGAGTGACTCTGTAGTCGTAGCCAGATGGCTAAATTCTGAAGATTCAAGAGCATGGGCACGAGAGTAGGTTAAGTCGTTGCGCACATAAACGCAACATCCAGCTTTGGATCGAAAATGAGGATAGAGAAAGTAGGAGGGAACAGAAAAGAGGCTACTGTCAGTTGCCTCAGACACTTGAGTTTCAGTGAGGAAAAGATGGGGAGGTTTTAGAAAGGAGAGGTGGTGTTGTACATATTGAAAATAAGATCTTAGACCATGAATGTTGCAGAAGTTAATGAAGAAAAAGTTTAGGGGGTTGTCAAGGCACTTAGGGTTGTCATCAGAAGGGCAGTCCAAACATTTATGGTCCCCTCCCCAGATGGGGACTCTGAGACTGGTGTAGGAGTTGCCATGAATTTTGAAATTTTGAGTGAAGGGTGTTATTAGGTGCTTGTAACTTTGTGTGGAGGAAGAGAGCTGTCTTTAGAGGGCAGGCTGTGACTGACCGCTTGTGTTGTGAGACACAAAGGGAAACGTTCAGTGAGGTCATAGCTGGATTTAATGATAAATTTATAGCACCCCCTGATCCAGTGCTTTAGACCTCACTGGGAGTAATTATCATTTTGGCAGGTGCCTACTGCCTGGCACTGAACAATAATAAGTTTTCTCCGTCCTAATCACAAATTTTAGAGATATCAGAAAGCAGGCATTCTGTGGCTTCCCTGCGAGAACTGTTTACTTCTTGAATGGTTGGACATCTATGAAACTATGTGGAAAAGTGCAGGGTAGTATCATCAGTGTAGGAGTGGATAGGACAAGAAGTTTAGAAGATCATTAGTGAATAATAGGAACAAAATGGGTGACAGGACAGAACTCTGAGGAACACTGCAGTTAATAAATTTAGGAGAAGAGCAGTGACCGTTTAGCACAGCAGCAATATGTGGTCGGAAAGGAGACTCGAGATGAAGTTACAAAGAGAAGGATAGAAGCCATAGGAGGGTAGTTTGGATATCAAAGCTTTGTGCCAGACTATCAAAAGTTTTTTATATGTCTAAAGTAACAGCAAATGTTTCACCAAAATCCCTAAAAGAGGATGACTAAGGCTCAGTAAGGAAAGCCAGATCACCAATACAGCAGTCTTGACTGATAGATGTTTAAGAATCTTCCTGTTGAGGATAGATTAAAAAACTTTAGAAAGGCAGGAAATTAAAGCAATAGGATGGTAATCTGAGGGCTTAGAACAAGCATGGAGGTACAGTTTCAAAGAATAATAGGAGGGACCCCATCAAGTTTGTGTGTGTGTATTTACCTAGTTTTACCTAGTTGTGGTTTACAGGAGGAAAGTAATCTCATAGTATCCTGTCTCTATATCTATCCAGTTTGGTCTTAAAAGCATGGACAGTTACGGCACTGACAACGTCTTCACTGTGTTCATTCCATTTGCTCACACTTCTGTGAGGAAAACTATAGTTTTTGATGTCTCTTCTACAGTTAACTTTCTTCAAGTTCTTACTGTGTCCCCTTGTGTTCTGTGTGTCTAAAGTTATAAAACATTCTTTGTCCACATTTTTCACACCATTTATCATTCTATAGATGTTTATTAAATCCCCTCTCTCTCTCTCCTATTTTCAAGGGTAGGAATCTCCAACATTCTTAATCTCTCTTCATAAATCAACTTAGTCAACTCTGTCACCATCTTAGTGACTGCTCTTAGTACTCTTTCAAATTTTATAATATTCCTCTTTATATGAGGAGACAACACCACTGCCTCATATTCCAATCTTGGTCTTATCATGGAAATAAACAACTTTTTATCATTCCTTCTTCTAAATATGGGAATACCATTCTTTTCTTTTAACAAATTCATTCTCTCTCCAGTAATTTTATCAGTGTGTCTGTCTGGAATCAAATTTTCAGTAACTGTTACTCCCAAATTAATTTCCTCTTTTGATTTCTGTAACTTCACACCATTCCTCTCATAATGATATTGTATTCTTTTCTTACTCTTACCAAACTCCATTACTTTACATTTACTTAAACCCAATTCCATTTGCCATGATTTACTATATCTATTTATCTTATTTAAATAATCTTGCAGTACCATACAGTTATTTACATTTTCTACCTTTCTCATCAGCTTAGCTTCATCTGCAAATAAGTTCATATAACTGTATATTTCTTCATTTATGTCATTCACATATATTACAAACATTATCAGCCCCAACACTGACTCCTGTGGAACACTACTAGTTACTTTCAGCCAAGATGAATTCTGGTCTTGTATTACTGTTCTCATCTCTCTATCACCCAGATAATCCTTCATCCACTCCAACAGTCTTCCTCCAATTTTTCTTATAGCAATCTTCAGTGTGGTACTTCGTCAAACGTTTTCTTCAAGTCTAAGTAGACACCATTCACCCATCCATCTCTCCTCCACAATATCAATTACCCTTGAATAAAAGGACAATAAGTTCATGGAGCATGATCTTCTCCTAAATCCAAATTGACAATTTACCAAATTTTTATCTCTTTCCAAGTGTTCCATCCATCTTTCCTTTATTGTTCTTTTGCATAGTTTGCCTACAACACTAGTCAAGGACACTGGTCTATAATTTAATGGGTTTTCCTTATTTCCTCCTTTGAATATTGGTGTAATATTTGTTTTCTTCCAATCTTTTGGTACTCTTCCCTGTGATAGTGATGGCACCACTAAACTGAATTTTATCAGCCAGTTGTTCTCTACATTCCTTCAATATCCAGTTTGATACTCCATCTGAACCAGTTGCTTTATTTACATCGTGCTTCCATCATCGTAAGTGTATCCTCATAACTGACTGGGACTGTACTTAGTACATTCCTCACCAACTTATCCCTTCCAGCATCAAACTCTCATTCCACACTAAATACCAAACTGAAACTATTGTTCATAACCTCTACCATGTCCTGTGTATCCTCAGATTTTCCCTTCAACTTTCAATCTTGATATACCTTCCTTCCTTCTTCATCTTCATTAATATGTCTAAAGAACAGTTTGGGTTCATTTATACACTTATCTCTTATGTCACTTTCATAATTTCTTCCCTCCATTTTTATTATCTCAATATACTTATTTTTAGCATCAATATATTCCTCCCATCTGCTCTCAGTTTTCCTCTTCTTCCATCTATCCCAAGCATTTAGCTTACAATTTCTAGCCTCTTTGCATTTTGTATTGAACCATTCTTTACCCTTTCTATATCTTACTCCTCCTCTAGGTACAAGTTTCTCCATAGTAGAATTATATATCCTTATAAATTCATCCCAAATTCCCAAACATCATCTGTGTCTTCAAAGTCTTCCCAATCCACGGCAACAAAGTATTTTTCTTAATGTTTCAAAATCAGCTTTACTATATTTAAATCTTTTCCTCTTATAATTTTCATCAATGATAACATTTTCATTTTTCAATTTAAATTCTATCAACACATGATCACTTTTACCTAGAGGGATACCATAGTGTATAGTTTCAATAATTTCCATGTCTTTGGCAAACACTAAATCAAGTCTTGATGGTTTATCTCTTCCACCAAATCTTGTATCACAATCTACACATTGAGTCATTAAGTTTTCCACTGCCCAGTTTAACAGTCTATTACTCTATAAGTTTTCACTTCCAATAGTTGTCAATGTTTCCCAGTTTATCTCCTTACAATTAAAATCACTAACAATAACTATATCACTACTTTTCATCACTATCTTTTCAAGACCTTTTAACACATCTACCAACATCTTTTCAAGTTCTTTTTGCTAAGCATTGGTCTTAGGTGACACATGCACTCCTACATAATTCATTACCCTTCCATTTCCACTTTTAATCATCACTTGTAGAATTTCAGACTTGTCTTCACTTTTTATTACCCTCTCCACTTTAACACTTTTTAGTCATAATGATCACTCCACCTTCTCCCTTGTCTCTTCTGTTTTTCATCCATAAATCATATTTATCATCACCATCAGGAGTTCCCATTCATTTTTCCATTTTGTTGTGTGTGTGTGTGTGTGTGTGTGTAGAAGAGTGTATGTGTGAGTGCATGTTTGTGTGTCTGTGAAAGAATGTGTGTGCTTATGGGAAAGTGGATATGTCTTTGTGGGTGCACAGTACAGTATTCAGTATAGTATAATATTCAGTCAAAGGATCAGTAATTTAATTCACACAAAAAAATATATATGTACACACACACACACACACACACAAACACACACACACACACACACACACATATATATATATATATATATATATATATATATATATATATATATATATATATATATATATATATATATATATATATATATATATATATATATATATATATATATACACAGTGGAACCTTAGTTACCCAACAAATCAGTTTTTGAACAAAATTTTGAACTTGTTATTGCTTCAGTTGTGGTACCATAATTTGGTACCATAATTTGGTGGGGGAGTTTAAGATTGAATAACAGAATATAGGAAAAGGGAACCTTATGAGAATTTAAAGAAACATAGAAAGCTTACCAATTATATAATAGAAAAAGGTGTAAAGAAATTTACAATATTATAAGAAAGTTAATATAACATAAAATCTCCTTAGATATAATCAGGTAGAATCAAGATAACGGTAAAAGTAATTGGTAGGTACTAAATTACATTTTTATGACATTTTGGTAATAAATTTGGAGTATAATCACAATGGTAGGTTGGGAAGCTCATAAAAGGGGTCAGAGACATTTAAAAACTAAGAATCACTGACAAAATTAAATAAAATGAATAAATAAAAATAATAGTAAAGAAATTTGTAGAATTTGGTAAAGTACTGTATCATGTTGAGAGGACAGCTAAAATTGGACAACTAAAAAATCATTCATCTCTTCCTCTGGTAAACTCTGGAACTCCCTTCCTGCTTCTGTATGACTTAAAGTCTTTCAAGAGAGAGATTTCAAGACACTTATCCTTTAATTTTTGATGACCACTTTTGACTGTTTTAGGGCCAGCACCTTAGTTGGGCTTTTCTTTTTTTATTATAATTTTGTTGCCCTTGCCTGGTGTCCCCCCTACATAAAAAAAAAAAAAAAAAGGGAGATTTGAAGTGTATACTTCCTTTTTTTTTTTTTTTAAATATAAGTGAGGATAGTACTGTACTGTAAAATACAAAATAGAGACAATCATTAATAACTGCTGTGAATATAATATGCAACAGAGAGTGGCGAGTTGAGAGATGAGAGGATCTGTATGACTGAACAACTTTCTGTAAATATAAGTAATAAATAATGTTTGTTAAATGTTTCCAAATTAACAATCTCTGGATATTATGAATTGTCATCTTAAGCAATCCACCCTCCCCACATATGTGTTCACTATATCAAGGGTTTACTATACTATATTCTGAGATGTAGGCCAGGTGACAATGCTGTCTGGCTGACCAAGGATTTGATACTTTCTTAAAGGCGAATGTGAATGGTTTTTGGTTGGTAAAAGCTGTGAAATCTCTGCTGTTGATGAAGTAATGGAAATGTCAGATGGCCAGGCAGAGGGTGAGGAGCTCCCAATCAAACACGCTGTACTTTCACTCCGGGGGTCTCAGATGACTACTGAAAAAAACAAGAGGTCACCAGTTTCCCTAGATAAGTTGTTGCAGAACCCTACCAACCATAAGATCTATTGTTGCATTGGTTTGTGCCAATGCTTCCTTTGCATTCTCAAATGCAGTCATAACTGCATCATCAAAAGGGAGTTCTTTAGGCTTGTTAGCAAGTCCCCTGAACAGTGGTTGTATGATCTTGGTGGCTGCTGGCATGAAGCGACCTTTTCCTAACCTCTAATCCTTCTGCTTGTGCTGTCACCCTATTTTCTCCGTTGGGTTCCTCCAATCACAGTCTCATATCTGTATCTTGTCCTATCGCTCCAATCCCTTTGGCATTTTGCCTTTAATAATTGGGGGGACCTGAGGAGGTATTATGCTGATTTTCCTTGGAATGACTACTGCTTCCGTGTCAGAGACCTGTCTCTGTGTGCCGAGTGCATAACAGAGGTGATAGTGTCTTGCATGGAGGCATACATTCCTCACTCTTTCTCTCAACCTAAACCTTCCAAACCTTGGTTTAACATGACCTGTTCTTGTGCTGTACATGATAGAGAGGTGACCCACTAAGGTTATTTGAGACTTCCATCACCTGAGTCTCATGCACTTTATATTTCTGCCCAAGAATATGCTAAATCTGTTCTGCAACTAGCCAAAAACTCCTTCATTAATATAGTGTCAAAATCTTTAAGATCAAATTCCCCTCGTGACTTCTGGTGCTTAGTCAAAAACATCTCTAATAACCTTGTTTCTTCATCTTTCCCTCCTTTATTTCAACCTGATGGCACCACTGCCACTTCATCTATTTCTAAAGCTGAACTCTGCTCAAACCTTTGCTAAAAACTCCAGCTTGGATGATTCAGGGGTTGTTCCTTACTCTCCTCCATCCTCTGACTACTTCATACTACTCATTAAAATCCTTCGCAGTGATGTTTTCCATGCCCTTGCTGGCATAAATCCTCATAAGGCTAATGGACCTGATGGGGTCCCACCTATTGTTCTCTGAAACTGTGCCTCTGTGTTTTCATCTTGTTTAGTCGAACTCTTTCAACCCTGTCTATCACTGTCTATCTTTCCTTCTTGCTGGAAGTTTGCCTGCATTCAACCTGTTCCTAAAAAGCATGATCTTTCTAACTCCTCAAACTACTGTCCTATTGCTTTAATTTCCTGCCTGTCTAAAGTTTTGTAATCTATCCTTAACAGGAAGATTCTTAAACATCTATCACTTCACAACCTTCTATCTGATCGCCAGTATGGGTTCCGTCAAGGCCACTCTAGTGGTGATCTTCTGGCTTTCCTTACTGAGTCTTGGTCATCCTCTTTCAGAGATTTTGGTGAAACTTTTGCTTTTGCCTTGGACATATCTAAAGCTTTTGATAGAGTCTGGCATAAAGCTTTGATTTCCAAACTACACTCCTTCAGCTTCTATCCTTCTCTCTGTAACTTCATCTCAAGTTTCCTTTCTGACCGTTCTATTGCTGCTGTGGTAGACGGTCATTGTTCTTCTCCTAAATCTATTAACAGTGGTGTTCCTTCGGGTTCTGTCCTGTCACCCACTCTCTTCTTATTATTCATTAATGATCTTCTAAACTAAACTTCTTGTCCTATCCACTCCTATGCTGATGATACCACCCTGCACTTTTCCACGTCTTTTCATAGACGTCCAACCCTTCAGGAAGTAAACATTTCATGCAGGGAAGCCACAGAATGCTTGACTTCTGATCTTTCTAAAATTTCTGATTTGGGCAGAGCAAACTTGGTATTGTTCAGTGCCTCAAAAACTCAATTCCTCCATTTATCAACTTGACACAACCTTCCAGACAACTATCCCCTCCTCTTCAGTGACACTCATCTGTCCCCATCTTCTACACTGAACATCCTCAGTCTGTCCTTTACTTAAAATCTAAGCTGGAAACTTCACATCTCATCTCTAGCTAAAACAGCTTCTATGAAGTTAGGCATTCTATGTTGTCTCTGCCAATTTTTCTCACCCCCCACCAGCTGTTAACTCTGTTCAGGAGAGTTAACTGTCCACATATGGAGTTTACTTCACTTTTATGGGGTAGGGGGTTCCACTCATACCACTCTTTTAGACAGTGGAATCAAAAGCTTTTCATTTTATCAACTCTTCTCCCCTAACTGACTGTCTTCAGCCTCTTTCTCATCACCATAATATTGCATCTCTTGCTGTCTTATACTGCTGTTTTCATGCTAACTGCTTCTCTGATCTTGCTAACTGCATGCCTCCCCTCTTCCCACAGCTTCACTTCACAAGACTTTCTCCTTTCTCTCATACCTATTCTGTCCATCTCTATAATGCAAGAGTTAACCAGCAGTAACCAGTCAGTCATTCATCCCTTTCTGTGGTAAACTCTGGAACTCCCTGCCTGCCACATTTTACCAAATTTTATGAGATACTAGCAGAATTACCCAGCATTGCCTGGGTAAAATTTGGCTCTCTAAGGCACAGGATATCATCCCAAGTCAGTCATTTGTTTGACAAATGACCAAACCAAACAAAGTGTACTTTATAATGAACCTAGAATATATGTCCGTTTACTGTTGTACATGTTCTCTGTCGATAACCATTAAGAATGTTTCCCTTGAATGGGCGCCACCATCAAGAATTGGGCTACGGTGACAGATTTGCTTAAATAATCTAATAGTTTTTGGTTGGAAGCAGTTAAGACATAGCCTATGTTGCTCCCTGGATCAAGGGGGATCCCCCTACCAAATTTCATGACAATAAGTTCAATAGTTTTTCTGTGAAAAGTAGACATACAGACAGACAGACCATGTGCTTTATTATAAGATACATATCTGGCGGCATCTCTGCATCTACAAAGCTCCAGAATTTAGTATCCATTACATCACAAATGTGTGTGTGTGAAAGGAACTGAAGAGAAGTGAGAATCAGAAGTGTGAGAATTAGATTCTGTTCCCTCCTACTTTCTCTATCCTCATTTTCGATCCAAAGCTGGATGTTGCATTTTATGTGCGCAGTGACAACCTGCTCTTGTGCCCATGCTCTTGAATTTTCTGAGTTTTTCACCATCTGGCTATGATTACAGAGTCACTTTCAAACTAAATTTATCTGTGCTGTATACCTCTCACCTAACTCCTCTGACTATAAGAAATTCTTTGACTACTTAACTTCCAAAGTGGAGCACATTCTGACCCTCTTCCCTTTTGCAGAGATCTCCATTCTTGGGAACTTCAATGTTCACCACCAGCTTTTGGCTTTCCTCTCCCTTCACTGACCATCCTGATGGACTAGCCTTCAACTTTTCTATCCTCCATGACTTAAAGCAATTGGTGCAACACCCTACTCGTATTCCTGACCGTCTTGGAGATACGCCCAACATTCTTGACCTTTTCCTGACCTCTAATCCTTCTGCTTATGCTGTCACCCTTTCTTCTCCATTGGGCTCCTCCAATCACAATCTCATATCTGTATTTTGTCCTATCTATCCAATCCCTCCTCAGGATCCCCCTAAGCGAAGGTGCCTCTGGCGTTTTGCCTCTGCTACTTGGGGGGACCTAAGGAGGAATTTTGTTGATTTTCCTTGGAATGACTACTGCTTCCGTGTCAGAGACCCGTCTTTGTGTGCTGAGTGCATAACAGAGGTGATAGTGTCTGGCATGGAGGCATACATTCCTCACTCTTTTTCTCAACCTAAATCTTCCAAACCTTGGTTTAACACAGCTTGTTCTCATGCTATACATGATAGAGAGGTGGCCACAAAAGGTACTTCAGCCTTCCATCACCAGAATCTCTTGCACTTTATATGTCTGCCTGGAACCATGCCAAGTCTGTTCTCCAACTAGCCAAAAACTCCTTCATTGATAGAAAGTATCAAAATCTTTCAAGATCTAACTCCTCTCATGACTTCTGGCATCTAGCCAAAAATATCTCCAATAACTTTGCTTCTTCTTCCTTCCCTCCTTTATTTCAAGCAGATGACACCATCCTATCACATCTATTTCTAAAGCTGAACTCTTTGCTCAAACCTTTGCTAAAAACCCTACCTTGGATGATTCTGGGCTTGTTCGTCCCTCTCCTCCACCCTCTGATTACTTCATGCTACCTATTAAAATTCTTCATAATGATGTTTTCCATGCCCTTGCTGGCCTAAACCCTCAGAAAGCTTATGAACCTGATGGGGTCCCTCCTATTGTTCTCCGAAACTGTGCCTCCGTGCTTCCACCTTGCCTAGTCAAACTCTTTCAGCTCTGTCTGTCAACATCTACCTTTCCTTCTTGCTGGAAGTTTGCCTACATTCAGCCTGTTCCTAAAAAGGGTGACCTTTCTAATCCCTCAAGCTACTGTCCTATTGCTTTAATTTCCTCCCTATCTAAAGTTTTTGAATCTATCCTCAACAGGAAGATTCTTAAACATCTATCACTTCACAACCTTCTATCTGATCGCCAGTATGGGTTCTGTCAAGGCCACTCTAATGGTGATCTTCTGGCTTTCCTTACTGAGTCTTGGTCATCCTCTTTTAGAGATTTTGGTGAGACTTTTGCTTTTGCCTTGGACATATCTAAAGCTTTTGATAGAGTCTGGCATAAAGCTTTGATTTCCAAACTACACTCCTTCAGCTTCTATCCTTCTCTCTGTAACTTCATCTCAAGTTTCCTTTCTGACCGTTCTATTGCTGCTGTGGTAAACGGTCATTGTTCTTCTCCTAAATCTATTAACAGTGGTGTTCCTCCGGGTTCTGTCCTGTCACCCACTCTCTTCTTATTATTCATTAATGATCTAAACTAAACTTCTTGTCCTATCCACTCCTACGCTGATGATACCACCCTGCACTTTTCCACGTCTTTTCATAGACATCCAACCCTTCAGGAAGTAAACATTTCATGCAGGGAAGCCACAGAACGCTTGACTTCTGATCTTTCTAAAATTTCTGATTTGGGCAGAGCAAACTTGGTATTGTTCAGTGCCTCAAAAACTCAATTCCTCCATCTATCAACTCGACAGAACCTTCCAGACAACTATCCCCTCTTCTTCAATGACACTCAACTGTCCCCCTCTTCTACACTGAACATCCTCAATCTGTCCTTTACTTATAATCTGAACTGGAAACTTCACATCTCATCTCTAGCTAAAACAGCTTCAATGAAGTTAGGCATTCTGAGACGTCTCTGCCAGTTTTTCTCACCATCCCAGTTGCTAACTCTGTACAAGGGCCTTATCTGTCCATGTATGGAGTATGCTTCACATGCCTGGGAGGGTTCCACTCATACTGCTCTTCTAGACAGGGTGGAATCAAAAGCTTTTCGTCTCACCAGCTCCTCTCCTCTAACTGACTGTCTTCAGCCTCTCTCTCACCACCGCAATGTTGCATCTCTAGCTGTCTTCTGCCGCTATTTTCATGCTAACTGCTCTTCTGATCTTGCAAACTGCATGCCTCCCCTCCTCCTGCAGCCTCGCTGCACAAGACTTTCTTCTTTCTCTCACCCCTATTCTGTCCACCTCTCTAATGCAAGAGTTAACCAGTATTCTCAATCATTCATCCCTTTCTCTGGTAAACTCTGGAACTCCCTACCTGCTTCTGTATTTCCACCTTCCTATGACTTAAATTCCTTCAAGAGGGAGGTTTCAAGACACTTATCCATCAATTTTTTACTACTGCTGTGACCCTTTTATGGGACTGGCATTTCAGTGGGCATTTTTTTATGTATTGGATTTTTTTTGCCCTTGGCCAGTGTCCCTCCTACATAAAAAAAAAAAAAAAAATGTGAAGTGAATGAGGCAGGAAGGATAAATCTAAATTTATAAAATTTTCATATGGTTCTTTTCCTTTAATACATGTTTATCTTTAATAAAATGCCTTCATGCAATTTAGAAACTTAATTTCTTCAATAAAGTCTTGTGGATATTATTATGCCTACAAATAGGGTTCAAAATTTTTGTCAACACGTTATATATTGAAATTCTCACTCATATTTTTATTCCCAACATGACCTCAACTAATGCTTCTGTTTTTATATCTTTCAGAATTTGCTGCCACTGAACCAGTTGAAGGGTTTGAAGAGGGTGCACTCCTCATGTGCTTTGCTGATCTACGGCAGTTGTTAGACCTCTTCATGACTGAAGATTGGTCAACATATTTCCATGATTATGGATCAGAAAATTCAAAATACCTCCGAGTCAGTCCTCATAATGCCATAATTGTTGTAGAAAAGTGAGTAATAATTTCTAGTATTCCTGTTTTATAGATTAACTAGCAGAATTACCTGGCATTGCCCTGGTAAAATTTATCACAGAAAATTGGACCACATACTGAAGAAATCAGTAGGTTGATGGAATTCAATTCCAGGCTGACAATGAATGCTCCATTTATATCTCTCCCCACTATCAAAAATCCAAGCTAACAGTGAATGCTTGGCGCCAGCATTAAAAATGGGTCACAGTGTATCTGGCGCCACCATCAAGAATTGGGCTATGGTGACAGATTTGCCTGAATAATCTAACAGTTTTGGATTAGTAGTTAAGACATAGTCCCTGGATCAAGGGGCACCCCCTACCAAATCTCATCACAATCAAGTTCTGTGGTTTTTCCATGAAAAGTGGACACACCCACACATAGGCAGACAGACAAACCGTGCATTTTATTATATACCAAACAAAGTTTACTTTATAATGAACCTTAAATATACATCCACTTACTGTTGTACATGTCCTCTGTCGGAAGCCATTAAGAATGTTTCCCCTGAATGGGTGCCGCCATCAAGAATTGGGTTACAGTGACAGATTTACAGATTTGCCTGAATAATCTAATGGTTTGGGTTGGAAGTAGTTAAAACATACCCTCTGTCACTCCCTGGATCAAGGGGGACCTCCCCTTTCAAATTTCATCACTGGTTTTGCTGTGAAAAGTGGACACACTTGTTATTGTTTTCAATGTCTCAAAAACTCGATTCTTCCATCTATCAACTCGACACAACCTTCCAGACATTCAACTGTCCCCCTCTTCTACACTGAACATCCTTGGTCTGTCCTTTACTTATAATCAGAACTGGAAACATCACATCTTATCTCTAGCTAAAACAGCTTCTATGAGGTCAGGCATTCCGAGACCTCTCTGCCAGTTTTTCTCACCCCCTCAGCTACTAACTCTGTACAAGGGTCTTATCCTTCCATACATGGAGTATGCTTCACATGTCTGGGGTGGCTCAACTTATACCGTTCTTCTAGACAGAGTGGAATCAAAAGCTTTTCATCTCATCAACTCCTCTCCTCTAACTGACTGTCTTCAGCCTCTCTTTCATCACCACAGTGTTGCGTCTCGAGCCATCCTCTACCGCTGTTTTCATGTTAACTGCTCTTCTGATCTTGCTAACTGCATGCCTCCCCTCCTCCCATGGCCTTGCTGCACAAGACTTTCTTCTTTCTCTCACCCCTATTCTGTCCAGCTCTGTAATGCAAAAGTTAACCAGTATTCTCAATCATTCATCCCTTTCTCTCGTAAACTCTGGAACTTCCTGCCAGCTTCTGTATATCCACCTTCCTATGACTTGAATTCCTTCAAGAGGGAGGTTTCAAGACATTTATTCTTCAATTTTTGACTACCTCTTTGGACCCTTTTCTGGGACTGGCATATCTGGGCTTTTTGTTGTCCTTGGCCAGTGTCCCTCCTACATAAAAATAAAATAAATAAATAAATAAATAAATATGTAGAAATTATAAGTGTCAGATGTATGTAGAGATTATAGAGAAAATTAGTAGAAATTATAGATGTCAGATGCAGTATGTAGAAATTATAGGTGTCAGATGCAGTATGGAGAAATTATAGGTGTCAGATGTATGTATAAATTATAGAGAAAATTAGTAGAAATTATAGATGTCAGATGTATGTAGAAATTATAGGCGTCAGATGCGGTATGTAGAAGTTATAAGTGTCAGATGCAGTATGTAGAAATTATATTAGACAATATAACCATCCTATCCCACACAATTTGGTAAGGTCAGTTTTTTTTTTCTTTTTTTTTTTCTTTTTTATGTAGGAAGGACACTGGCCAAGGGCAACAAAAATCTAATAAAAAAATGCCCACTGAAATGGAAGTCCCATAAAAGGGTCAAAGCAGTGGTCAAAAATTGGTGGATAAGTGTCTTGAAACCTCCCTCTTGAAGGAATTCAAGTCATAGGAAGGTGGAAATACAAAAGCAGGTAGGGAGTTCCAGAGTTTACCAGAGAAAGGGATGAATGATTGAGAATACTGGTTAACTCTTGCATTAGAGAGGTGGACAGAATAGGGGTGAGAGAAAGAAGAAAGTCTTGTGCAGCGAGGCCGCAGAAGGAGGGGAGGCATGCAGTTAGCAAGATCAGAAGAGCAGTTGGCATGAAAATAGCGGTAGAAGACAGCTACATATGCAACACTGCGGCGGTGAGAGAGAGGCTGAAGACAGTTAGAGGAGAGCAGTTGATGAGACGAAAAGCTTTTGATTCCACCCTGTCTAGAAGAGCAGTATAAGTGGAACCCCCCAGCCATGTGAAGCATACTCCATACATGGACGGATAAGGCCCTTGTACAGAGTTAGCAGCTGGGGGGGTGAGAAAAACTGGCGGAGACGTCTCAGAACACCTAACTTCATAGAAGCTGATTTAGCTAGAGATGAGATGTGAAGTTTCCAGTTCAGATTATAAGTAAAGGACAGACCGAGGATGTTCAGTGTAGAAGAGGGGGACAGTTGAGTGTCATTGAAGAAGAGGGGATAGTTGTCTGGAAGGTTGTGTTGAGTTGATAGATGGAGGAATTGAGTTTTTGAGGCACTGAACAATACCAAGTTTGCTCTGCCCCAATCAGAAATTTTAGAAAGATCAGAAGTCAGGCCCAGAATTGTCCAAGGTAGTGTGGCTTCCCTGCGTGATATGTTTACCTCCTGAAGGGTTGGACGTCTATGAAAAGACGTGGAAAAGTGCAGGGTGGTATCATCAGCGTAGGAGTGGATAGGACAAGAAGTTTGGTTTAGATCATTAATGAATAATAAGAAGAGAGTGGGTGACAGGACAGAACCCTGAGGAACACCATTGTTAATAGATTTAGGAGAAGAACAGTGACTGTCTACCACAGCAGCAATAGAGCGGTCAGAAAGGAAACTTGAGATGAAGTTACAGAGAGAAGGATAGAAACCATAGGAGGGTAGTTTGGAAATCAAAGCTTTGTGCCAGACTCTATCAAAAGCTTTTGATATGTCCAAGGCAAAAGCAAAAGTTTCACCAAAATCTCTAAAAGAGGATGACCAAGACTCAGTAAGGAAAGCTAGAAGATCACCAGGAGAGCGGCCTTGACAGAACCCATACTGGCGATCAGATAGAAGGTTGTGAAGTGACAGATGTTTAAGAATCTTCCTGTTGAGGATAGATTCAAAAACTTTAGATAGGCAGGAAATTAAAGCAATAGGACGATAGTTTGAGGGATTAGAACGGTCACCCTTTTTAGGAACAGGTTGAATATAGGCAAACTTCCAGCAAGAAGGAAAGGTAGATGTTGATAGACAGAGCTGAAAGAGTTTGACCAGGCAAGGTGCAAGCATGGAGGCACAGTTTCGGAGAACAATAGGAGGGACCCCATCAGGTCCATAAGCCTTCCGAGGGTTTAGGCCAGCGAGGACATGGAAAACATCATTGCGAAGAATTTTAATAGGTGGCATGAAGTAGTCAGAGGGTGGAGGAGAAGGAGGAAGAAGCCCAGAATCGTCCAAGGTAGGGTTTTTAGCAAAGGTTTGACCAAAGAGTTCAGCTTTAGAAATAGATGTGATAGCAGTGGTGCCATCTGGTTGAAGTAGAGGAGGCAAAGAAGAAGAAGCAAAGTTATTGGAGATATTTTTGGCTAGATGCCAGAAGTCACGAGGGGAGTTAGATCTTGAAAGGTTTTGACATTTTCTGTTAATGAAGTAGTTTTTGGCTAGTTGGAGAACAGACTTGGCATGGTTCCGGGCAGAAATATAAAGTGGATGAGATTCTGGTGATGGAAGGCTTAAGTACCTTTTGTGGGCCACCTCTCTATCATGTATAGCACGAGAACAAGCTGTGTTAAACCAAGGTTTAGAAGGTTTAGGACGAGAAAAAGAGTGAGGAATGTATGCCTCCATGCCAGACACTATCACCTCTGTTATGCGCTCAGCACACAAAGATGGGTCTTTGACACGGAAGCAGTAGTCATTCCAAGGAAAATCAGCAAAATACCTCCTCAGGTCCCCCCAACTAGCAGAGGCAAAACGCCAGAGGCACCTTCGCTTAGGGGAATCCTGAGGAGGGATTGGAGTGATAGGACAAGGTAAGGATATGAGATTGTGATCGGAGGAGCCCAACGGAGAAGAAAGGGTGACAGCATAAGCAGAAGGATTAGAGGTCAAGAAAATGTCAAGAATGTTGGGCGTATCTCCAAGACGGTCAGGAATACGAGTAGGGTGTTGCACCAATTGCTCTAGGTCATGGAGGATAGCAAAGTTGTAGGCTAGTTCACCAGGATGGTCAGTGAAGGGAGAGGAAAGCCAAAGCTGGTGGTGAACATTGAAGTCTCCAAGAATGGAGATCTCTGCAAAAGGGAAGAGGGTCAGAATGTACTCCACTTTGGAAGTTAAGTAGTCAAAGAATTTCTTATAGTCAGAGGAGTTAGGAGAGAGGTATACAGCACAGATAAATTTAGTATGATAGTGACTCTGTAGTCGTAGCCAGATGGTGGAAAACTCGGAAGATTCAAGAGTGTGGGCATGAGAGCAGGTTAAGTCATTGCGCACATAAACACAGCATCCAGCTTTGGATCGAAAATGAGGATAGAGAAAGTAGGAGGGAACAGAAAAGGGGCTACTGTCAGTTGCCTCAGACACCTGAGTTTCAGTGAGGAAAAGAAGATGAGGTTTAGAAGAGGAGAGGTGGTGTTCTACAGATTGAAAGTTAGAGCTTAGACCACAAATGTTGCAGAAGTTAATGAAGAAAAAGTTGAGGGGGGTGTCAAGACACTTAGGGTCGTCGACAGAAAGGCAGTCCGACCTGGGGACATTTATGGTCCCCTCTCCAGATTGGGACTCCGAGGCTGGTGTAGAAGTCGCCATGATGATTTTAAAATTTTTGAGTGAAGGGTGTGTGTGTTATTAGGTGCTTGTAGTTTTGTGTGGAGGAAGAGAGTTGTCTTTAGAGGGCAGGCTGTGACTGCCCCCTTGTGTTGTGAGACAAAGGGAAACGTTCAGTGAGGTCACAGCTGGGTTTAATGATAAGTTCACAGCACCCCCTGAGCAGTGCTTTAGACCTCATTGGGAGTAATTATCGTTTCGGCAGGCGTCTACTGCCTCCTCCAATGAAAGTTGGCTTGAAATGTTGTGTACATCTCTTACACTTGATTCTTTAGCTCTAGAAATTTAGTGTGCAGCCTATGGCTGTCTTGGCCAAAAGTTAGATAGAAAGCATGTTGCACTGATTGTATAATGTGAGATTT
This sequence comes from Scylla paramamosain, assembly GCF_035594125.1. Taxonomy (NCBI): domain Eukaryota; kingdom Metazoa; phylum Arthropoda; class Malacostraca; order Decapoda; family Portunidae; genus Scylla; species Scylla paramamosain. The sequence continues at coordinate 12,014,916 of NC_087154.1, forward strand.
CATTTTAATTGTAAGATTTTACTGTACTTACAGGTGAGATTTTACTGTAGTTGTAAGATTTTACTGTACTTACAGAATCATGATTTTTATTTTAGGTTGAGGGAAGGTGAGAAGCGAGGAATGTTCTCCATACTTAAGAGGAGTGATAAGAAGAAGCTCTTGGAAACTGTCCTGAAGCAGCTGAAACAACTGACCCAACATCAACATGCTTCTTGAGTGAACTTGAGTAGGCATCCTTGCATATATGTTTCTGTTAGATAGTTTTGCTTACATAATGAATTTCTTGGATTTCAAAATAGCAGCATCCTGGGAATAGGGGAGAATTACATGGATTACCTTCATTTGTTGCATCAGTCATATTTATTTTTCTAAATTGTGTGTCAGTTTCCCTTGACACAAATATTATGTAAAAGAGTAAATGTACATGCATTTATATTTTTTAGTTTTTAAACACATGACAGCTGGTTTTTACTTACCATCATATGGGGACGTTATCACAATAACTGTATCGGGTTATCGGTTATCCAATAATTATTTTTTCCATGTTATCGATTCATCGGTATCACTGATACTTTTGGTTCCAAACTAGCGATAATCGATAATTTTAGTTTTTGGAACAGGAGCATGTTGAAGTTTTAAACTTTCAAAATCAAATGTAGTTATTTTACTTAAAACAGTACTTTTCGTGAGTGAAGCGACAGGATAAACATTGAATATAAGGTTTTTCTAAGATTTTTCAAAGTTTCTAAGATAAAGATAATAATAAAGATTTGGATTTATTGACTTATTTAAATATCAAAATTGTTATCACTAGTATTGAAATCATGGATTTATCAATTTATCAGTTATCGGTTATCGGGCAATAAATTGATCACTGGTTATTGATTATTAGTTATCACCGATAAGGTTATAGTTATTGATATATTGGTTATTGGGATGATTTTTTTGTTACTGCGCCCAGCTATGCTCACTATTGCAGGAGAATGTGTCCATCATACCCTTTCACTGATTTAACACATACCCTCTCTGGTTGTTGATTGTTGTTATTTATTGATTTTTTTCACACTATAATTCTGTGTTAGTTTTTATTGCTGTTAATATATAAGGAACTTTTCCATGTATGATCATCAGTTTACTTCATTGTACATGATACATTATCATGTGAATATCAATTGACATGTATTTTCTTTAATAGTTTCCTTATTACTCTATTAAATGGTATTCATGAAAGTATCTTCATTGATTTGTCTTTTGTATCTCAGTGCCACCAGAGCTATCAGCCACAGCATAAAATTTCCAGCTGTATCATTCCAGATTATGTACTTCCTAAATATCATGATTCCATCAGGTTTTTATTTTTTAAAGTTTTATTTATTAATTTATTAATTAATTTATTTATTCATTTATGTTTATATTTTTATTTATTTATTTATTTATTTATTTTTATTTTATTTATGTATTTATTTATTTTTGTGTCGAATCCAGTAATACCTCGTGATTCAGTTGTCCTGCAATTCAAACAACTTCCAATCTGAATGGGGTTGACAGACAAACAAACAAGCAACACATTTGGTCAGCCCTTTAGTGTTTCTCCTCCCCCATCCCTTCCCCTCCTTCCCCATCCCTCCATTTCCCTCTAGTGTTCCTCCTCCCCTTCCCTTCCCCTCCACCCCAATCCCTCCCATTCCCTTCTCTGCCCCTCTCCCCCATCCCTCCCCATTTCCTCCCATTCTCTCTCTCTCTCTCTCTCTCTCTCTCTCTCTCTCTCTCTCTCTCTCTCTCTCTCTCTCTCTCTCTCTCTCTCTCCACTTCTTTGCCCTTTGTACCCTCCTCCCTCATATGTCCCTTCCTTCCCTTTTTCCTTTCCTCTTCCTCTTTCACACACACACACACACACACACAGAGAGAGAGAGAGAGAGAGAGAGAGAGAGAGAGAGAGAGAGAGAGAGAGAGAGAGAGAGAGAGAGAGAGAGAGAATGTGTGTGTGTGTGTGGATTTTAATGCAAAATAAAAATTCTGTACACTACAACAGCTGTTTTCAAGACTGGAGATGCCAGGAAGTTTCAATGACTCATCATTTTGAGCTTGGTGTTTATTTACAGTGATATTTAGCATAAAATTTTAAGGTCATTGTTGTTGTACCTGACATACAGGACTACTTACTTTTTTAAAATCTTTATTAGGATGATTCAAATGCTGTCTATACACCAAAATATTTGGTACTTCATGTTATCTTTAATGTTATTATCATTCAGCTCTGTGTTTAGAGCACAACATAAACCCATAAAAAAAGGGGGGGATTTTGGAACAGAATGGATTATTTTTTGTTGCATCAATTTGAATGGGATAAATTGCTTCTTAATTCAAACATTCCCAATTCAAACAACCCAAAAGAACCAATTAAGTTGGAATCACAAGTTACCACTGTATAAGTTAGCATTTAAATTTTGCCACACATAGTAATATCAATATCCAAGTTTTGTTTATGAGTATGACAGTGAAAGAAAGATGGATAAATAAATGCAGCTTGGAGTTGGTAACAAATACAGATTGATTTTCTGGTTGCATCACATTCACATTTAACAAAAAGCAAGCTGCACACTTATTCAGAGTGATTATTGATGGAATTTTCACTCCTCTTGATGATCACTTTTAGTTAATTTAGGACAAAGTTGACAAGTTACATGTGAGTTTTAGAGATATTGTTCCACACCTTTTCTATGGTTGCTTTGAACTTTGGTAACAAACTAGTGTCTTTGTCAACTCTTTTTTTACACTCATCTACAACCACTGTAAAACATTATCAGTCGTATGACACCTGGCTATGTCTTGCATGAAATATTCATCATTACACCCCACAAATAAGCCCCCAAGAAGATGGTTCATTAAGAGATCACAGCAAGTAAACCTGTTCATAGACTACCCTTTTTTAGGAAATAGTAAATAGTTCATTAACTCTACAGTAAGTAAAAGCTACCTAAGCCATCTCATTTTGAGGGTGTTTCATAGTTTTTATGATATACCAGAGTTCAAAGTGGTCAGTCAGGCAGCCTTCTTATACATATAGCTGGTGTACTGATGACAGTAAATGTGGTGTCATCAGGTTAAAGGATATATCTAATCTTATTAAGTGTCCATCTGTTATACTTCTGAGCAAAAGGTACACAATCACACTTTTCTTTAGGTTTGAATAGGGGCTTCACTGGCATTACTGAGACTTGGTTCTAATAGACACTATATAGATAAATTAGGGCTGTCTGATTTGGTTCAGCTTTGAATTACCTCCTGATAACATTCAGTTTTATTTGAGCCTACATAGAGGGCCAAGTTTCTTAAGTTTGACTGGTACTTTGTAATCAGTAGCCTTTTAGGAGCACTTAAGGGGGTATATGACACCTGAAGTGGCTGAACTATAGCATTTTACGAAAACTGGGTCTCAAAACATTCCTATGCCTTCTAGAAATAATCCCAGAACGATAGATTCCTTGATGCAAAGGGTCTAATGTTGGGTGCTGGTTTAAAGGGCTTTAAAGGTCGTATCTCAGAAGAGGAAGCTTGGCAAGTTGGAACCTATTTAGTGCAGAATAAAGGTGAATTTTCACTGAAATCTCACATCACCAGCTTGGCAAGTTGGAACCTATTTAGTGCAGAATAAAGGTGAATTTTCACTGAAATATCACATCACCAGTACCTGCTGTCTGTGAGAGATTGAGAGCATCGGTGAGTGGAGAGTGCAAGTCGGTCACCTGCCAAGATTCTGAGGGAGAGGACTTGTCATGAGCTTTTGTATTTTTTACTGATTCTGACATTTGGTACCCTGTTTATTACATTTTCCTTGTGTTTTTCCTTATTATATTCATAAAGGGTGACAAAAGAGAATGGTGTTTAAAAACCTAGAAATATCATCTTAGATAGCCAAAGAAAAAGAAAACACCATGCTGCCATGCTGTAGATGCTTCACTGCCACTCCATTCTACAGTTTAATTTAGTGTAAAATAAAAATCTTTTTTTGTCAGCAGCAAACTCAGTAAGTTGGAATTGTTTCTATAAGATGGTATCAGGCCTGAATCAAGACCTCTCCTCTTGCTGGAAGTGTTCATGTGTGTGCATGTCTGATTATTTTGTAGTTACACGAGTTCACAGTGAATGGACAACACATCAAATGCATGTATTGATTGAAGATATTATCAAGAGGTTGCTAACAAAAAAAAAAAAAAAAAAAAAAAAAGAGGCAGCAAAAAAGTTAAGTGGAATAGATAGCTGAATGCTATGCAGGTTAACTTTATTGACATATACTGTGACAGCTATTGCTGCTAGATGCCATTTGTATGTTGTTTTAAGTGCTTCAGTAACCACTGAATAGTTTCCCATTTAACAAGTACTTTTATTGACTTGCCAGGAAAGATCCACCAATACATTGACTCATAAAGAGGTGTGAAATATTTTTTTGATCTTTGGAGTACAATTCAAGCATTGAAAACGTCGGATGAACAGCTGGTGTCTATTTTATTGCTAATGTAGGTTGTATCTTTTATCTAACCCAAGGCTATAGACCTATAGAAATTGCCTTTTGCAAGCTGGGCCCCTTCAAAGCTGGTTCAATACATTTGGTGTGCTTCCCCTCCTCCCTGTGCTACCCACTCAATCCTTTTTGTTTAGTTTCAGTAAAATAAAAGGAAAAAAAAGTTGTTCACAGCACAATTAAATATGAACAAATTATCTAATTATTATTTCAAGAAAGTCTTAAGTAAGAAGATTTAAAACAAATATCTTTAAGAAGCAAAGGCCATCAGGTTATTTGAAAAATGTAATTGTGAAGGTGACAAACACTGGCTTGATGACATCATTGGCATTTATCTTAGCACGTGGGTGGCAGTCTGTTAAGCTTTGGTTAGGCATTCATAAGTGTATTTCTAAAACTAATTTGTGGTTTTATATTTAAATTAGTAAAATATTTTATTATGTTTTATTTTACAGTATTACAATAAAATAGTTCAAAGAATGCACATGTACACACATTGAAATACGTTACTACTACACCAGTGAATGCCTATCAGCAGATAAAACCCCCTGAAAACTGTGACAACACTCTATGTAGGTGACTGTACATTTTAACCAATTTAAGTTTCTGAATTTTGTGGTACAGTGTCTCGTTTGTTCTGGATTCTGGTTGGGGATGATTTCCTTCACTTTTCTGCATTGCAAGATCATACAACTTTTTTAAGGTCATTAAGTTGTAGATGATTTGAAACAAATGACATATGTAAAAAGTTAAGCAATGTGAATAACTGGTAGAAGAGTGAGCTTTGTGAATTCCACTGATTTTGATCATCTGTGCTGTCAGTGATAAGAGTAGGTTGTTCCTTCTTTCCTCTGCCCCATATAGTGCAGAGAATGGGTGTATAACATTTATAAATATGCACCTTTTGACTCCTTATGGTGATCAGGAGTGGAAGGAAGCAGTAGTGCTGAATACAGAAAGAGGCACCCCAACACAGAAATGTATCTACACAGTGTAGAAAATGTGACAGAATATATTATTGTGTAGGAGATATGCCATATCTCTGTAGGAAATTGTCACTACATACTCTTAAAAACTGTGTTATTGTAGATGTGCAGTGTAGTAAAAGTAAAGGAGGAAATATGATGCAATCCTGTTAACTGTCAACTCCAACTGCAACTCCAAGAGTCCACAAACTAATGTATCAGATTATATGCTAAAACATTTGCATCTCAATTGTCCGTGGGCTGAACCACCTACATTTTTGTTTTAATGGCACTGAATCCTCTTGGCTTATGATTGTTGTGTTGTGCATCCTATTAGGATAGTAACTAAGGATACACATGAATCATTCCATTGAATTTGTTAATGGCCTTTAGTATATTATAGCTTGCAAACACATTTAAACTCATATATAGTATGAGGGAAATCAACTCATAATTAAAGGTTTGCCATATGAATAGTTTTAATAAAAGGGGTTCACTGCATATACTACTTTAAAAACCACCATCTTAACAAGAGGGTGGGATGGGTGTGGTGCCTGAAAGGTCTTAACCATAGCCACATATTGTACTCTATAGGCTCAAAGCTCTTACTGAGAGGATAAAGTTGGCAATCTTGAGTCCTGGAACAGATTCTTAAGACACTGGTGAATTACACACAGACACATGCAAATCATATTTTTTCCTTTATTCTTTAATTGTTTCTCAGAGCCTACCCTGTCTTTTATAACCTGTTGATTGTATTAAGGGTAGATTTAGGGGTTTCTGTTACTAGTACTAGATTAAAACTTCCTTCTATGATTCCCATACAGCTCAAAAATGAAATATAAATTATTGCAAATAATAATATCAATTACTTGCCAGAAGCAAACTACTTGGCCTTACCATGTTTGTTTCCCATCTTTGTGCTAGTATGACATTTTCCTCTTTCAACATCAGTGAACACATGGCTTAAAATCTATTAAGATATTGTTTTTATATATTACATGGCATCATCAGCCTCATTATGAATTTTTCATCATTATAATGTATGTAGAATAACACATTTAAAAATAAATTAAGTATTGTAATATAAGAGAAATGGCTCAATTACAGCAATATTCCATTGTGTGGTTAAAATTATTCCATGTGCTAGCATAGGAAAAGATGTAGTTTTGTTGGAAGGATTGGTGCTCAAATAAGCTTCATAGATATCTTGAAGTATTTGATGTTTGAACTAGGGATGCAGTAAGATAATCCAGTTTATTTGTCCATGCATTTGTTCAAAATACAATGTCATGTTTTACCAGATTACCTATGTAATGAAGTGTAGACAGCACATCAACAACTCATAACATAACAACTTTCCCTTGGAGGAAAATAAATTCAACAAGTACTGAGGGGCAGCATAAATTAGTGAAATAATGCATGAGGACCATCCTATAAGAATATCTGCTTTGTCTATGATGAAGAAAATTTTTCATCAAATTTGTCAGGTCTAAAGTTGTTACTTTTTTCATCTTTGGTGAAAAGTGCATAAGTAGGTAAGATGAGAGGATTTTGTTTAATGTGACACTCTAGCTACTTTAATTTGTCTCAATCAATATGAAAACTATACCAACTTGAATATGAAGACATGAGAAGGGTTATTAGGGTTTCTCTCTCTCTCTCTCTCTCTCTCTCTCTCTCTCTCTCTCTCTCTCTCTCTCTCTCTCTCTCTCTCTCTCTCTCTCTCTCTCTCTCTCTCTCTCTCTCTCTGCCTGACAAAAAAAAAGTAAATAAAGATGATACATATGTGCATTTAAGACTTGTGTGTTCTATGATCTATGATGGAAACTATTATAGCTCTGTGTTTTTTATAAAGCTTTCTTTGAAAACAGACTGCAGCAGACTCAATTTTTGTTGTATGTTTTCATTCATCTTTTTAGTATTGTCTTTAAAGATTAATTTTGTATTGAATGTTTGAATAATGTTAAACTTAAAGAATATTGACAAGTACCATATTTTGTGACAATAGCAAAACATACCACAATGTATTCCCCATTCAGGAAGGAAAAACAGGAATTGTTTGTTTATTCTCTCACTTTTAGTAGTGATAGCATGAACCTAGCTATCTACAGATGAATGTCACTTTATTAAACTCACACATAGAGCAAATATGTCCTGTGATCTTGTGTGCTTGAAAAGATTGATGTCTGTGAAGTTGAGTTTACCATGAAGACATGTACAGTATATACTTAATATTATTGTAAGTATGCAATCTGTATAAAAATTGTATTTGACTTGATTGATGATAAATATGTACAATGTACAGCTTTTTTTTTTATAATAAATTGATTTACAAATGATTATTGATTGATTATTAATGCCAGTATACAAGTTATAAGAGAATACTTGTCAATATATGGTCATGAATGTGATTTGTGCTGTGTATCCATTTACCGTATTTACTGGCACATTAGACACTTTTTCCTTGAAAAAAAGTATCTAATAATTACTGTGTGTCCAATGTGACTATAGTACAGATGCCTAGGCCTATAGGTGTGGGGTTGAAGTAGTAGTACATTAAGTACAAATGTTGTTACTACAAATGAAATTTTCTCTCTCTCTCTCTCTCTCTCTCTCTCTCTCTCTCTCTCTCTCTCTCTCTCTCTCTCTCTCTCTCTCTCTCTCTTCCCATTCTCTTCCTTTCTCCCCCTTCCCTGGGCTCCTCTCCCTTCCTTTCCCATTCCCTCTCTCTCTCTCTCTCTCTCTCTCTCTCTGACAGATAAAGGGGAGGGGAGGAGACAGAGAGGGAGGTTTGAGAAGATGAAAAAGGAAGGGGGAGGAAAGAAAAATAGGGAGGAAGGGACATAATTGAGGAAGGAAAGTACATTGGGCAAGGAGGTGGAGGAAGGATGAAGGAAGAGGGTGGGAGGATGGGGAGAAAGTAGAAAGAATAAATACAAGCAACAAGGGTGAGGAATGAGTGAAGAATTAATGGAAGAGAGGAAATACTGAGAAATAAGTATTCTCTTTTCCTGTCCTCCACTCCTTTTAATTTTTCCTCCGTCCATTTCCCTTGCATTTATGCTCCTTCCATCCATTTTCATTCTCAATCACTCATTCAACTTTGAAATCCTCAGGATTGTTTCTCTCTCTCTCTCTCTCTCTCTCTCTCTCTCTCTCTCTCTCTCTCTCTCTCTCTCTCTCTCTCTCTCTCTCTCTCTCTCTCTCTCTCACTCTCACACACACACACACACACACACACACACACACACACACACACACACACAGAGAGAGAGAGAGAGAGAGAGAGAATACATACCCTTTTAGGGATTTTGGTGAAACTTTCGCTTTGCTTTAGACATATCAAAAGCATTTGAGAGTCTGATTTCCAAACTACTCTCTTACAGCTTCTATCCTTCTCTCTGTAACTTCAACTAAGTTTCTTCTCTGATTGTCCTATTGCTGCTGTGGTAGACAGACACTGTTCTCCTAAATCTATATTAACAGTGGTGTCCCTCAGGGTTCTGTCCTGTCACCCACTCTTTCTCTTATTCATCGATGATTTTCTAATCAAAGTTCTTGTCCTATCCATTTCTACACTGATGATACCGTTCTGCACTTTTCCATGTCTTTTCATAGGTGTCTAATCCTTCAGGAAGCAAACAGTTCATGCAGGGAAGCCACAGAATGCCTGACTTCTGATCTCCCTAGAATTTCTGATTTGGGTAGAGGAAATTTAGTATTGTTCAGTGCATAAAAAATTTCAGTTCCTCCATTTGTCAACTCGACACAATCTTTCAGGCAACCATTCCCTCTTCAGTGACACTCAACTATCCCTGTCTTCTACACTGAACATCCTTGGTCTGTCCTTTACTTATAATCTGAACTGGAAACTTCACATCTCATTTCTAGTTAAAGCAGCTTCTATGAAGTTAGGGGCTCTGAGTTGTCTCTGCCAGTTTTTCTCACCACCCCAACTGCTAACTCTGTACAGGGGCCTTATCTGTCCATGTAATGGAGTTTGCTTCATGTGTATCAGGGGGAAGTTCCACTCACTGCTATTTTAGAGAGGATGGAATTAAAAGGTTTTCATCTCATTAACTCTTCTCCTTTAACTGACTTTTTAGCCTCTTTTTCATCACTGCAATGTTGCATCTCTTGCTGTCTTCTATCTCCTTTCACTACCTCACTGCACAAGACTTTCTTCTTTATCTCATCTCTATTCTGTCCACCTCTCTAATGCAAGAGTTAACCAGTATTCTCAATCATTCATTCCTTTTTCTGGTAAAATGGAACTCCCTGCCTGTTTCTGTATTTCCTCCTTTGTATGACTTGAGGTCTTTCAAGAGGGAGGTTTCAAGACACTTATCTTGTTTTTTTATTATTTTGGGTCAGTTTTTTTTTTTATTATTCTATTTGACCTCTCTATGGGAACTGGCATTAAGTGGGTCTTTCTTTTTAGTAAAAATTTTTGTTGCCCTCAGTCAGTGGCCCTCTTATATAAAACACACATACACACAGTGCAATTTATTTTTAATAAGTTTGTGTTGAAACTTTTTTTTTTTTTCCACAAAAGTTCCTTGTAGAATAGAGGTGTGTCTTATGCAGAGATACATCTAATACACTGGCAAATACAGTAAGTGCCTATTCTCAGCTAACCACCTTTCTTTTAAGAAAGTATGAATGAAGCTGCAAGAAGCCAGGGGCCCTTCATCTGCAATATGAAATGAAATGAAATATGGGTACCTACAGTATGTCCATATATCACTTCTTACCCACAAATTTGTATATTCTTCTTTTTAAGCTGTTATTGATTCTGCAGTAACAGCTTAATTTTTTTATTCTATTCCAGTCATCTAGCACTAATGGAAAACCAATATCTTTCTGTTTCCTTTCCAAATCTAACTTCAGCAAACTTGTAGCTGTTAGTTTTTTCTTGTCCTGTATCATGATTTGGGACAGTGGTAGCTGATGCCCGGATCTGTGAATCCTGGTCAAAGCAGGGGTTTTTGTGGCATCCACTCCTAGGTTCACACAGCCTTAAAATAGCTGCAGATCACCTATGACTAGGAATGTAAAGGTGTTGGAGAAAGGAACAGGCCACCATGTTCTATGTATATGCTGATGCTCAGGAAGGGTGGCTCTATCAGCCATACACCAGTGCTTATTATTGAGCATGGTGCCCTTTTATAGTCTGATTGCTAACTTCAAGGATGTTGTCTACATTATCTCTGTTGATCTTTATTTCACTAATATATATCTACTACTATATATCAGATTGTCTCATTCTGCTTATCTATCTATCGATGTATATATATATATATATATATATATATATATATATATATATATATATATATATATATATATATATATATATATATATATATATATATATATATATATATATATATATATATATATATATATATATATATATATATATATATATATATATATATATATATATATATATATATATATATTGTCATGTGCACCAAAATAGCGAACAGAGATAGCAAGAAAGAGAGAAGTGAATAGAGGAGAAAGATAAAGAAAGAGAAGAGGGTGACAGAGCGAGTAGATGTGTCGCTGACATGTCGAGAGAAGCTCTGAGAGTTTACTCTAGAAATTTATATGAAATGGAAGTTGTCCTTCACTACTTAATTTACCCCACTCCCATTCCTTCTTTAAAGTTGAAATGAATAGATCATATAGCAGAAGAATTGCTTTTTCCCACAGTGTAATTAGTTTTCACCTAGTCCTCCAAATAGCCTTACAATAATTTCTGAAATAAGTGTTTAGAAGAGAGAAAACAAGATCCAGTGAGTAGGAAGAACATGGCGTGGGACAGACCTTCATCTCCACCCTCCATCTTTGCCTCCCCCTTCCTTCCTTTCCTCCCAGATCCTTCGTTTTGTGTCTACGTTGGAGGGAGGGTGAGTTTTAACTGTTTTTTTTTTTTTTTTTCACCACCTCAGTCAGTAGCTGGTTGGATATCATAAAGTGTAGATGTGATGCTTAGTGAGTAGGGAGAAGGCATGTCCAGGGAGGGCATATTTTTGTATATCTAAGGATGGGATTACCATATGACATTATTATAATAAAAAAAGATATAAAGAAATAAGATAAAATAAAATAATAATAATAATAATAATAATAATAATAATAATAATAATAATAATAATAATAATAATAATAATAATAATAATTATTATTATTATTATTGTGTATTATACAAAGCTCTACAGGATGCCAGAACCTGGGAAAAGCCAGAGTGATAGTGACTCGAATTCTGGTTGCTCTCTGTGACAGAGGGTGATTGTGCAGTCTTGTGTTGTGTTGTTGCACAGAGTATCTGATGGGAGCTGGCTCCTGTCCTCTCCCCCTTTCTGCCCAAAGGCAGTATCTTGTATTGGTATCGTGTGTTTGTCAAATGCTACTAGTCTTGGGGCCAACAGCTGTGAGTGGGACAGATCAGAGGATTATAATATTCGGCTAGATCAAAGCTGTCCACCCTCTTCTTAGGCTCCACTAGCTGTATCGGAGGTAAGGGTGTAGATAGGCTGTTTTCTGGCAAGGGTGTATAATATTCCTGTTGGGCGTGGATGGTCCATTTGTGGGAGATAGCACACTGGGCATTATACCCTCGTATATGCATGTCGTCTGTAGTGCCTGTGCTCCCTATCATGTGGCTATCAGGTGTTTCCAGCCTGGGGGCTTAAGTTGGTGTTATATTCCCTTCTTTGTGGGAGAGGGGCGTTAAATGGAGTGGTGGCCAACTTGAGGCTGTATAGTTGTTGACGACCAGCTGGTGCTTGGAATCGTCATGCTTATGCCCTCACTAGGCTAGAAGGAGCTAGCCAAGAGAAAGCTGACCCAAGTGTAGTGGTAGCTGTGAAGTGGATAAACCCTGGTCGGAACAGAATTGGCAACCTCGCCAAAATTAGCTGGTAGCTCTAGTGATTATGTTCAGTGTTGTTTGTCTGTTTGTCTTTGTGTGTGTGGGTTTGGCCTAAGCCTAGGAATGGCTGGTAGCAGGGGTAGCTTGTGACTTGAGTCCCTTGCCTTTGCTGGGAGTGGTACCGTAGATCTGGCACAGTTTGGTGTCAGGCCACAGAGTCCCACAAATAGTGTCCAAGGTCATTTTGTACCCACAATATTGATGGATTTTTCCAGAAAGAAGGCATGTCTGAGGAGAATGGAAGTGGAAGCAGAGGAAAGGAGATCGAAGGCTTAGGGAAGCCATGAGGCTTGAATGTGAGGAGGAGAAAGAGAGAATGTATGAAAGGGAGGAGGCTGAAATTAACAGGATATTTGAGTTGGAGAAAACACAGATAGAGGTTAATTCACCTTATGATTTGTGGAGAAGAGGAGTGAAGGAAGATAGGGTAGAAAGCCAGATGGTGAGAAGCCTGAAGCTGATACCTGAGTTTGATGAAAAGGTAGTGATGGAATGGTTCAGGAGATTTGAGAAGGCAACTGAATTTGATTGGCCTCAGGAATGTTAGGTTGGTCTTGTCATTAATATGTTGAAGGGCAAGGCATTAGAAGTATATGACAGGATGTCTGTAGGGGATTTAGGGTATTATGAGGAGTTTAAGGCTGACATCCTAAGAGCATATGAACTGTGGCCTGAGGCCTATACTCATAGGTTACAGTTCTGTGGAGGGAAGAAATGGCCTGGTGATTCTTATATCAAGTGTGCTTGCTATCTAGGGAGACTTTTGAGAAGTGGATTGGTAGCAAGTAGGCCAGCTCCTATTGTGAGTTAAAGGAACTCATGGTAATGGAGCAATTTGTGAATGTGGCCAAGAAAGAACTTTTATTGCTGCTCTGAGAAAAGAGTTTTAACCTGAAGGAGGCAACTACTTAGGCAGATGACCACTTGTTGCTTCACTGACCAGTGCCATGTTGGATTAGTGGGACATCTGGCAGGGTCAGTGGCAGCATGTTGGGAGATGTGGCAGGCGCTGATTTGTCAGGAAGTCCATGTTATAGTAGTGGCATTGGTAACAAGTAAGGACGAGTAAGTTAGTAATAAGTCTCCATCCATCCCTGAAGGCAACAGATTGGGAGCGTGCCACACAGCATTCCCAGATAGAGCACGCAACATATGTGAGATTATTATAAAAAATACTGGGCACTTTAAGTTTAATTATTTCAAGTTAGTGACAGCCTCAGCTTCTTAGCCCCCCCAGAATGCAGTGGCATTGATTGTATCACATGACTGATATGCTGAGTGTGAGGTTCAGTCTGTGTTTTGTTGTGAGGAAAGAAAGGCAGGAATAGCTACCTCCTGGTCTGTTGATACCTCACCGCCCGCCATAAGGTCAGGTGTGGATTGGTGCCGTCCTGTCTTATGTCAGAACACTGTTGAGATTGCTGGGATTGACTACCATGTTACTGTTTTGAGAGACACAGCAGCACAGCAATCACTATGGAGAAATGTGACTGGGAGGCAAATTGCCTCCGACAAACCTGTGTGCTGCCGGGGAATTGGTGCTGTGGCAAGCTTCAATACAGCAGAGATGAGGCTTGTGTGCCTGCTAGTGACTGCAGAGGCCTGGATGGCACTAGTAGAAGACCTGCCAGTGTCGGGTGTTGATTTCCTGTTAGGAAATGACCTGGCAGGTGGGATAATTTGGGTAAGTCATCCATCAGTGTACAGGGTCTCGGATGAACCAGTGGAGAACTCAGATTTGGGCACTGTTGTTATTTGCAATAAAGAGAGGTGGGCACCCCAGCGTTGGGTGCCTATGCCCTCTGCAACTCCTGGGGTCAATTGCAATAAAGCAAGACCACCGAGAGAGGAGTGCAGAGTGGATGTACGAGTAAATGCCACAGTGGGGGCAGAGTGCTCAGAGGCCTGTCCTGCTGCTAGTGAGGGTTTGGGCAAATCAGAGCTAGGCTCATTCTTGAGTCATTGTGCTGGGGCTGACTGCATAACCGCAGAGCCACTGCAGGAAGTACAGTAAAATCCCTCTTATCCGGCATCAACGGGACCGCCGACATGCCAGATACTTGAATATTGCCAGATACTTGAATAGAAGTGAAATTATGTCCACAATCACCACCCTACACTCATGCATCTTACCATAAAGATCAGCTGATCTTAATCAGCAGCTGATCTGATCAGCTACTTAAGTGTAAGTACAACACGCTTCCTCTTTTCTACAACTTTAGGCATGATGAAGGCATCAGGCAATAAACAGTGCACACGCGGGACTGAGTCACTGAGTAAACACAGTGCAGTGGGCCGCGGGTGGCGCGAAGCAGTGCGCTCTGGTGGCAAGGGGACAAAGTATGCCTCGTGTGGGAATTTTAATTGATTTTACGAGTACACATTGATTTTTTATTGATTTTAAGAGTCGGGGAAAAATGTGCCGGATACTTGAATGCCGGATGAGAGGGATTTTACTGTACATGACTTTGTTGGGAGTATAACCAAGGGTGAGGCTGGAGTGCTTGGGTTAGTTTGTTCGCTGCCTTGTCTCACCTTGCAGAGCATCCTGGAGATGACAGTCGGGCAGAGCTGTCACTTGGTTTGGAGGATGTGGGTGCCATTACTCAGTCCGATCAGCAGCCTGGTGTGTTTGACATGTTAGGGGTCACTGCTGAGAGTGGGGAGGAGGCTGCTCTCCTGCCAGGACCAGACAGATTGGTTGTTCACTCATGTAGTGAGCCACATATTTTGATAGTGTCTAGAAGAGGGTTCTGCCCCTTAGAGATGTGTTGCTTTACTTCTTGCCAAGGCAGGAGAGGGCAGCAAGGAAACCGAGGTTTGAGCAGTGTTTAGTGAGTAACAATATTTTGAATAGCTGTTGGAGAGTGGAGGACAGAGCTTTGGAGCTCTGTTTTGTTATGCCATCCACAGTTAAGGAGGCATGTGTGCTGTTAGCATGCAGAGGCCCAGTGTGTGGCCAATTTGGAGTTGTATTGACTCAGGAGGAGTTACAGCGGTTTTGGTGGTGGGTTGTGGCCATGTTTGTTTAGTGTTGCCAATTGGTCAGGTAGGCAAGCCTCTTACCTGTGCTATGGCAGGTACTGCTTTCCCTGGTGTGGGGAGTGTAGGAGATTTTGTTAGCCTAATTCCTCTGTCTTATAGGAATTGTGATAATGTTGTAGCTGATGTGGGTGTTATGGAGCAGCGTCGTGAGGCAGTGTTGAGTGAGGCTGTCAGTGATGATGTGTTCTTGCTGCTTAGAAGGCACCTTCAGCATTGCTGGAGACATCATGTAGCCAAGTTGTTAAATGTCAGGTATTGGGCCTGAGTAGTAAAGTATGTGATGATGGATATCGTCCTCTTTGAAGTGAAAAGGAGTCAGGTATGATGTGAAGTGATTGTGGCGGGATGCTTCGCCTACCCCTGCATTCCATTCTGCATGCCCTTCCCTTGGGACCTGATGCCAACCATCTGGCTGCCCTATTGCCATGCAGGAGTGAGGTCATCCCTCACCCCTTTGTCTCTGGGACACCATCTCCAGACATGACCTGAGCTGGCCCAGCAACCAGCCCATCATCAGCAGTCCTCGTCCAGCCAGCCTTGGGTTGGATGCATGGATGGCTCCTGGCAACTTAATTTATTTATATTGTACAGTTTTATTATATTAATATATGGCAGCAGTTCTCTACAATTGTGTTTCTTTGGCCACCACTCCTACAAGCAGTACTAGTAGAAAAGGCAGAATTACCTAGTACAGGAAAGTGGTGGTAACGGTGGGATGGAGTCAACGCTACCAGTCCTCCATGCCCCATGTGCCCTGCTCATTGTCAGCTACTCCAGCTACCTTCGTCACCTCCGGGTTATCTGCTAAGCCATCACTGAAACATTTCTGCAAAGCCATCACCAACACAAACTGCTATGCTACTACACATTTACAGGGCTTTTTTCAGCTGCTTTCCAAGCTTCTTTCAAGCTTTTGCCAAGCCTGACCCACCAGCCTGTTCCTGTATGATTTTATGCTGTCACTGACGCGGTCCCTGTTTCAAGTTTGGACTTTCAAGCCATCATTGACTGATTGATGATCAGATGATTGATCGTCATTTCGATTGATTTAAGCTGCATTTTTGTCATTTCAAGACTCAAGGACTTTTCAGCAGCCGGTCTTCACTTTAATATAACATCTCGACTGATTTTTAAGTTGTGTTCCTGTCACTTCAAGACTTAAGAACTTCTCAGCCATCAATCTTCTGCAAGTTATGGTGTTCCTACTGACTGTGTGGCCTGTTCCTGATATGTTCTTCACCACATTTACTGTTTCCTGTCTGTGTGTTTTTTTCTGCTTGTGGCTCCAGTGCATAATATTCTACGATCCACCACACTTGAAGATTTTATTGCTACCATGTACATTATTTGTGCAGAATTATGATTTTTGCAGTGCATTTTTATTTTGCAATTTATTTGGAAAAGAAACGCCTTGTTCTCTTGTTTTAGGTATCTAATGTTGTCCTAGTGTTTTTGTTGGCCTGAGATTCACTGTGCTGACATCATAGCTATGTGAATTTTGTGATTTGGCATTTGGCCACTGTGTGCTCTTTTCTGATTTTACTGCTTTGTCAATTTTGTGATTCACCAGTGCATACTCACTTTTCTGATGTCATTGTTCTGTGAGCTTTGCAATTGGCTGTAATGGGACACTTTGCCTGCCCCTGCATTCCTTTCACCTTCCCCTGGGACCTGGCGCCAAGCCTCTGGTCGCCCTACCTATCACCATGTGGGAGTGAGGTCAACTCTCATCCCTTTGTCTCCAGATGCCAACCTCAGCCATGACCTGGGCTGGCAGGCCCAGCAACCACTCCATCATCAGTAGTTCGTGTCCGCCCAACCTTGCTGGCGGACATGAATAGTCTGTGTCTGCCTGGCCTCAGTGGCGGACATGTGACTTGCTGGCAGCTACCTTATTACCATTTGTACAATTTATTATATTAATATACGGCAGCAGCACTTTACAACGATTTTATCTGCATCCTGGCCATCTCTACAAAGTAGAAGAAGAAGCAGAATTTCCAAGTATGTAAAAATGGTAGGATGGAGTTCTTGCCTACTCAACTCCTGCCCACATGCCCTGGTCATCGCTAGCTACTCCAGCTATGTTCATCGCCCCCGGGCGCCTGTGCTAATTACCGTCAACTGCCGTCAACTACCTCCTCCCTCCAACCCTCCCTATCCCCTCCCTCCCTACCGTCAACTATGGAGAGAGAGAGAGAGAGAGAGAGAGAGAGAGAGAGAGAGAGATAATAATATTATTATTATTATAACAACAATAATAATAATAATAATAATAATAATAATAATAATAATAATAATTATTATTATTATTATTATTATTATTATTATTATCATTATTATTACACACACCCACACCCAGACACACATGCACAAACGCTTGTCGCCTTATCTCCCATCCCATCCCTCCTCCCTCCCTTCCTCCCAGTCCTTCCCTCCCCCCTCCCTGCTATCTCCCTCTTTCCTTTTCTCCAACTCCACCCTCCTCCCTCCCTGCTATCACACACACACACACACACACACACACACAACTGCCGTCAACTACCTTCAACTATACCGTCAACTTTAACTACCGAAATTCTACTAAGGAGCGAAACGTTCAGGTATCAAACCATTCCCATGACAACTGACCTACTAGTGACGAGTTTACTTTTGTTTAGCCTTAGTGACCGCCACCATTTCACTTCAGCTACAATGGCTACTAGGAAGTCCACTCGAGCCAGACAGACAGGAGCCAAGGCTGTGCCTCGTAAGAAAGCTAAGAAAATAGAATATCCCTGTGGATTCTGTCAACAAAGTTGTGCAGCAGACACAATCTTATGTTCAGGCTGCATGACATGGTTCCACCGAGATTGTGCAAAGCTGACCGAAGAGGAATTACATGTCTTGGGAGTGACAGACATTGATTATTTGTGCTCAAGCTGTTGTGGTAAACCTCAAGAGAATAAATTTGACTATCCAAATTCGTTGCAGCGACTGCAGGAGTATACTGGTGCCAACAAATCATGGAATATGTTAAAGAAAGTGTGTGACTGTGAACTGATATTTTTGCGCAGTTATCAATTTGATTGTACAGTTGATACATTAACAACATATCCTCATGATGTGTTGCAGCCTGACCACCAAGCTATGGAAATTTTATGCAAGTTCAGGGGTAGTGGTCCAGCAAACTATACTCCTGTGACTGTTGCTGCTGATGGCGACTGCTTGTTCCACTCGGCTATAGTCTTACTGACTGGTTCAGAGTCAGTGGACATGGTCAAGACGTTGCGCGTCCACACTGCCTTAGAGATGATAAAGTATGCTGATTATTACCAGTCTCATATCAATTACTCCAAACTTCATCTCTTTGCTGACTTTGCAGATTCAGTTCGAGACTGTATTATAGGTGGCTTCTCCTCAGCCTGGACTATAGCAGCACTTGCAACAGTTTTAAAACATGTTATATGTTCTATCTACCCTCCTATGAATGGATTACTAGACCAGGCTTTCCGAACCCTCACCATAGACTTCATTCCTCGAGTTCCAGAATTCAAAATGAATATGCACAGTAGGCTGCACATCATGTGGACACATCTGGGTAGTGTTGAGGAGATGCATCTTTGGAGTCCAAATCACTTTGTCCCACTACTGCAAAACTCAACAACTGACAGGAACCCTACAGTCGTCAGTTATGAATCTTCAGCCAAAGAACTTCAAGAAACATCATGTTTACTACATACAACTAAAAATTCCCCCGACATGTCATCCATCAACCCGCCAAGCCTTCCAAATGACTCTACCTTCAGTGAGACTTCCATATGGCACATCTACTCCACTCAACCATCAACAACAGGATAGTTCTGATGAGGAATTCAAAATACCACCACCCAAACCCAGACTCAAGCCAGGATTCCAGAATTTGAAGAAAAGTTTCCTAGAACCTCAAGAGTTATTTGATACTGTGAACACTCTCAAGCCACTTTACTGTACAATCCCTTCAGGTGAGAAGAATAATGTCTTCTTTACACTAAAGAACGACTGGAACATCAAAAATCGGCAGAAGAAAGGCAAGGCTGACTATACGGACGACTGTGGTGCGTGGGAGAGTAAAACACAGTCAACAAAGAAGACAGAATTCCTTCTAGGACATAATGGATTGGAATTCGTTGTAAAAAAAAATGATGTATGGTGCAAGCGTCGAGGAAACAGTCAGCCTTTGGAGCCACAGCCATTGGCTGAGGATGTAGTAATTCTTAAGAGATCGTATGCTACATTGAAACGCGACTCAACATACAAGCGTCGAATCAGCTGGTTTGAAAATCTCCCCATCAAATACAAGGAAAAGTCTCAAATTGCAGTTGTTGAGTACCTTGGTTGTCTCCCCAACTCTTACAGCATCCATGGCAATACTCGGAAGACAGAGGCAGCATACAAAAAAACACCAGCAGTTAAGGAGGCTATAGAAAATGGACTCACACATGGGGCTAAGCCATTTAACTTGTATAGTGATCAGCTGTTAAACAATTCAGACCACTGCCCACGTAATCTAAAGCAAGTGTATAATATCAAACAGAAAGTACAACGTGAGGCACGTAAGGTGGCAGGCGAAGAAGATGGGCATCGACAGAACTCTGCTGATCACATCCAAGCAGTCATGAAAATGTTTGGTCAGAATCCCTACATACAAGACATAGTGCATATTCCTGGCAAACCACCAGGATTTATCTTATACACGGAGCAGCAGATGAAGGATGTAGCTGACTTTTGTACATTATCACAAGGCTTGCAGAATGTTCTTGGTATTGACCGAACATTCAACCTAGGAGAATGTTATGTCACAGTAACTGTGTACAAGCACCCTAAGCTACTGAGGACAGTTTCACTGCAGTCACCAATTATGCTAGGACCTGTTTATCTTCACTGGGATGGCTCTTATCAAACCTATCATCGCTTTTTCTCTCACCTACAGGGTAGGCTAGATACTCTGGCTTTATCGGGAGCTGAACTGGCCATCAGTGACCTCATCGTTGGTTCAGATGAGGAAAAGGCACTTACAAAAGCCATACAGCGCTGCTTTTCAGATGTTTCCCTCATACTTTGCACACGTCACCTAGAAGAGAATGCCAAGAGACAACTTCAGAATAAGGTGGGAGCTAGCCATAAAGTGAAGATGGATATCATAAAGGATATTTTTGGCAAACATGGACTTGTCTGTGCAGAGGACTCATTCACTTTTGATGATAGTTCTGAGGCAATAATAGACAAATGTGAGGAACTGGTTCCACAATTTCTTCCATATCTTCGTGAAAGACTTCTGCCAATCATTAGAACATATGTATTCCAACCAAGAATGAAACACAAACAAGTACCTCAGCACTGGACAAACAACAATTGTGAGACGATGAACTTCATCTTGAAAACAGCCGTTAATTGGAAACCAGAGAAGCTTCCTGACCTTGTTGATAAACTTCACAGGATTGTCAAAACACAGTATGCGGACATGCGTCGAGCTCTCAGAGGAGAAGGCAACTTCCAGCTAGCTCCTGCCTTCAGTAAATTCAAAATAACTATCAGTGCCTGGAACAACAAGACTGAAGATGAAAAGGAAGCCTGCTTCACCAAGTTCTTAAATGCAAAAATTAAGGATGACAACAACTATATTACCTCAACTGATGGCCAGTTGTCCATTCCAAAGCCTCAGCGGTTGGCCAAGAAACCTGGACAGAAGACTCGTGCAACAAGAACCAGAACGACTAGTATAAAATAGGGGTGTGATTTGTACATATATTTCTAGTTATCAGTAAAGAGTTTCAGTAATTTTTTATTTTGTTCTTTGGCAATGAGTTGTATTAAAATGCTGAATGCATAACAAGTAGTGATTTTTGGGCCTAAATACATTTCTATAGTACTTTGCATTATAAGTCAGCAAAGTAATATGTTGTACTGAAACAATAAGTTTCATTAAAATATTGGTGGATGTATAACAAGTAGGGATTTTTACATGTATTTCTAGTTATCAATAAAGATTGACAAAAAAAAAAATTTTAATCCTCACAATTGACGACAGTTGATGACAAGTGTTGAAATGTTAAATCATGAGGGAGGTGACAGTAGTTGACGGTAGTTGACGGCAGTTGACGGTAATTAGCAGTGTCCCCTCTGGGTTATCTGCTAAGCTGTCACCGATGCATTTCTGCTAAGCTGTCACGGATGCAAACTGCTACGCTACTACACATCTATGGTGCTTTCTTCAGTTACTTTTAGGGCCTCTTTCAAGTTTTTGCCAAGCCTGCCCCGCTAACCTGTTCTCGTATGACTTCAAGTCATCACCGACGCCATCCCTGTTTCTTTCAAGCCATCATTAATGCATCTTGACTGATTTAAGCTGTGTTCCTGTTGTTTCAAGACTCAAGAACTTTTTAGCAGCCAGTCTTCACTTCAATGCTATATCTTTACTGATTTTCAAACTAGGTTCCTGTCGCTCCAAGACTTAAGAAATTCCCAGCCATCAGTCTTCTGCAAGTTTTGGTGTTTCCTCTGTGTGGACTTTCCTGCTTGTGGCTTTCGGTGCATAATCTGCCACGATCCATCACACTTGAAGATTTTATCGTTATCAAGTGCGCTATTTATGCAGTGTTATGATTTTTGTATTGTATTGTT
The DNA here is from genome assembly GCF_035594125.1 of Scylla paramamosain. Taxonomy (NCBI): domain Eukaryota; kingdom Metazoa; phylum Arthropoda; class Malacostraca; order Decapoda; family Portunidae; genus Scylla; species Scylla paramamosain. The sequence continues at coordinate 12,037,036 of NC_087154.1, forward strand.
ATTTTACAACTTATTTGGCATAGAAACGCCTTGTTTTCTTTTTTTATGGCCTCTAGTATTGTCATATTTTTTCTTGGCCTGTGATTCGTTGTGCTGAAGTCACAAGTAGTGTGAGTTTTGTGTTTGGCCACTGTGCTCTTTTCTGATGTTACTGCTTGTGAGTTTTGATTCACCAGTGCATACTCATTTTTCTAATGTCATAGTTCTGTGAGCCTTACGATTGGCTATAGTGCATATATCACGTGTCTTACACAGATAAGCACGTCTTTATTATGTAAGTCACGTGCTTCAATGTACCTGCATCTCCCCATATGATTTGTTTGCTGCAAGGACATCGTGAGATGGGTGGCTGAGCAATGTGGCAGGATGCTTTGCCTGCCCTGTATTCCATTCGCCTTCCCGTAGGACTTGACGCGAAGCCTCTGGCCACCCTACCTATCACCATGTGGGAGTGAGGTCAACCCTTATTGCTTTGCCTCTGGACGCCAGCCTTGGCTGTGACGTGAGCCAGCAGGCCCAGCAACCACCCCATCATCAGTAGTCCGTGTCCACCCAGACCTATCACCACATGGGAGTGAGGTCAACCCTCACCCCTTTGTCTCCAGGACGCCAGCTCTAGCTGTGACATGAGCTGGCCCAGCAATCACCCCATCATCAGCAGTCCTCATCCAGCCAGCCTTGGGGTTGGACGTACAGCTCCTGGCGACTCACTTTATTTATATTGTACAGTTTTATTATATTAATATATGGCAGCAGTTCTCTACAGACATGTTTCTTCAGCCACCACCTCTACAAGGTGGTAGTAGAAGTAGCAGAATTACCTAGTACATGATTGCACATGAGAGCAGGTACTGGGACCAGTGGAACTGGCACAGGTGCATGTTGGCCAGGCTCAGGTTGAGACCAGGGATAGGAATGGAATGATAGGGAATGGGTGTGCTGCTTCCTGAAAAGAACCAGTTGGCAGCTTGTCGGGGCTGGAGTAGGGAAAGGCAGGAGAAGCGTGGCGAGGTTTATTGAAGGTAAGTATCCATGTACAGAGAGGGTATGGGACAACCTGTCTCCGTCCCGGCTGAGTAAACACTAGCCCCCACGCGCCGTGATACGGCCGGAATTTGAGTGTTGCCACACACCCCCACACTCCCCCCCCAATTACACAGGAAGCCCAAAGTGGGCGGTGTAATGGCAAAAACAGAAAATACTTCAAATGAATCAGACCAAGGGTTACAAGCACATGGGGGGCGAGAAATAAATAAACACAATGTGATCCGTCAATGGCAAAACACTATGGGCGTGCGACATTCACAGTGCCACTTAAGGGGTGGTGTCCCCTAATACGTAGTCGTAGAGGTGACGTGGCGCCCGTCTGGAGCGCTGGAGCCTTCTTTGAGTAGGCGGAGTGGGGTCAGGTGTTGCAGCTGCCCCGTCGTCGCTTGCCTGAGTGTGCGGTTCGCGCGTGAGCGGCCGTAGGTGGCGCCTGTTCCTGATGGTGGCGCGCCCGCTGCCGTCCAGCCGCACCAGGTACTGTCTGGGTGCTGTAGTCTCCAGTACAGTACCTGCGCGATCCCAGCGTCCGCTGCTGGGGTTCTGGATGTGAGTCCGTTGGCCAGGTGTAAGGGGCTCAAGGTTGTGGGCTGACTGGTTGTGCCGAGAGGCTGCGTTGTCCCCAGAGCGGACCAAGGCCCATTCGCGTTCCCGCAGAAGCCAAGCCCACCGCTCGCTCACTTCATACAGAGATGTGTCGACAGGTATGGCATCCCGCAGCTGACGTCCTGTGAGCAGCTGGGCTGGGGAGGCTTCAGAGCCCTGCGGGGGGGTGTTGAGATACTGCATGATTGCCCTTGCAGCAGCGTCGGTGTCCAGGGAGCCATTCCGGGCAGTGTTGCCGCGTAGTAGCCTCTTCGCACACTTGACTGCCGCCTCTGCTCGGCTGTTGGACTGGGGATAGTGTGCGGATGAGATCCTCAGGCATACACACCAGGTGTTGAAGAAGCTCCTGGATTCCTGGCTAGTAAGGTTTGTTCCTCCGTCACACGACAGCTCCTCTGGGATGCCAAAGCGCCTGAACCACCGTCGAAAGATTGCTATCAGGCGTGTGCTGGTGGCATCGCCTGACAGGTGCTCTACCTCGAGCCATCCCGAGAGCCTGTCGGCAAAGGCGATATAGGTGTGGCCATCCAGTTGAAATAAGTTTGCCACTACTTGTTGGAATGGATATAGCGGGGGTGGGGTGGGCATCAGGCTCTCTGCGGGGCTGGAGGGGGCGTGCGTGTCGCATACTGCACATTGGCACCTCTTCTGCTCCACCTCCGCGTCAATCCCTGGCCAGTAGACTGACTGCCTCGCCCTGCGTAGCATGGAGTCCCTGCCCTGGTGCCCCGCGTGCAGGTTGGCCAGGACTGTGCGCCTGAGGGCTGCAGGCACAACTAGTCGCGGGTGTTTCTTGTCACAGGTGTACAGGACCACGCTCCCTTGGGAGGACAGGTGGCGCCGCATCCTGAAGTACGGGCGGAGGGCAGGCGGCTCCCAGTCCTTGCGCTCAGCCCACCCGTCATTGGCCACACATTCCCTCAAGAGGCGGTACTCCTCGTCCTGTTCGGCTTCTTCTTCCACTTGACGAAGGTCTACGACATGCCCCATCTCATCTTCAGCTGCTGCGACTGTAGCTGCCGTCATGGCTGCGCATACCAGCTCTTCCTCGTCTTCGTCCGACCTTTCTGGTTCACCTGACAGGATCGGGTAGCGCGACAAGGCATCTGCCGCACAGTTGGTGTCACCCTTCAGGTACTTGATGCGGAAGGTGAACATTAGCGTCTTCTCTTTCAGGTTGAGAAGCCGGGGATTGGCTATGTCCTTAAGCTCCTTGTCCCCAAAAATTCTTGTGAGGGCCTTGTGGTCTGTGACGAACGTGAGGTTCTTGCAGCCGAGGAGGAAGAGGTGTGCCTTCTTCAGAGACCAGGCGATGGCGAGTGCCTCTCCCTCAAGAGTGCTGTAGTTCTTCTCAGCTGCTGTGAGATGTCGGCTGCCACAGAGCACCAGCTTCCACCCGCCGGGGCAGCACAGTGGCGACTTCTCGGAGACACACTCACAGTACTGCTGCAAGATAACGAAGCCAATACCTTGTCGGCTGTAGTCAGTGAGGACTGCTGTGGGGCGTGATACATCGTAGAAGCGCAGTCCCTCAGCTGCCAGTCTCCCAATGGTGTCTTTTGCCGAGGTGACAAGGGCTTCCAATTGCTTGTCCCAGTACACTACCTTCCCACCTGGCTTCTTGAGTAGTTCCCTGAAGGGTTCCATGACAGGGGCGACTGCCAAGAAGGGTGCAACTTGGTTGACTAGGCCGAACCATGACCGCACATCAGTCAAGGTGGGCTGTGCGGGCATCTTGAAGTCAGTTATGCTGTTGACGAGGTCGCGGCTCGGTTGGTACCCTTCCCAGCCCAGAAGGTAGCCGGCAAAGGTAACGCTCCTCCTGCAGAAGTGGAACTTCTGGAGGAAGTCGTATGTATGTTGCCAGAAAGCATCGCTGACGCTGCTGTCGTGGAATAGGGTGTCGTCCACGCACTTTAGCTTCCTGGGCACGTCAGTGATGGTGTCATCAAAGCATTTAGTAAAAGCATCCTGTGACGCACAGTGGCCCATGGGGGGTGCGGCAGTACCTGTATCGTCCCCAAGGAGTGATGAATGTTGTGAGCTTGCGACTTTCCTCGTCGTGGGGAACCTGGTGGTATCCTGAGTAGGCGTCAGCAACTGTCTTAAATGCATGCTTGGGCACGCTAGAGACGAGGTCGAAGGGCGGTCTGGTGTGATGTGTCTCCCTGAGGCTTGCGCGGTTGAGGCGCTGAAAGTCGACTGTGCGATGGGGTCTGCCGTCCTTTTTTGGCACCACCACCATTCTAGAGCACCACTCGGTAGGTTCGCCTGCAGGTACTGCTTCAATGATCCCTTTGTCCACGTCATCGTCCAGCTGACGTCGTACCTCGTCAAAGAAGTGGAGCGGGACTGTGGCTGGGACATGGACAGCATGAGGGCGTGCGTCAGGTCGTAAGTGGATGTGGTGAGGTGGGCCCTTCATCTCAGGTAGTGGCATGCGTCCCATGGCAAAAACCGTGCGCCTGAAGTGCTCTAGGAACCATTTCTCTAGGCGGTCAACATTTTCCTCAACAAGCTCGTGGGGCGGCGATTCCGGGCGAAGTGGTACTTGTGGGGTGTCTGCAGCCTTGATAGCGCACACACTAGTGAGCGCTAGGGGGCGCGGGAAGGTGTGATGGACCAGGTGAAGGGCCTTACATGCCTTGAGCCACAAGTAGAGTTGCTGCACACCTTCCGCTATGTAGATGCATTCCGTGGTGGAGGCAGTCCCCACGGAGACTTGACATGTGATGGTCCCCAGGAGGCGCATGCTGCCCCCGGCAACGTGGGTGACTGCCATGGGTGTAGCCTGGAGCTGACGTTGGGATATGCCGAGGTCCCCCAACAGTAGGCAGCCCGCTACAGACACTTGTGCCCTGGTGTCTGCAACTGCTGTGTAGGAACAAGTGGCGCGGGGCCGGGAGCAACTGATTACCACGGACAGCGACGCCGTAGTCTCCACTCCTCCAACAATCACTGCTCCGGAAGTTGGGGGGAGGTTCGAGTGTTGGGCAGGGCGGGCACTGCCCTGAGGGGTGAAGGCCCGGGACAGGCGCCAGAAGTGCCCCTTCTGGCCACAGCAACGACATGTTGCTGCAAACGCCTTGCACTGCCGCCCACCACAGCACTCAGAGTCTCCGCACGCTGAGCACCGCCTGCGTCCTTGCCGTGCCCCCTTCTAGCGAGCTTTTCCTTGCCTCACAGACCAGCGCGCTGGACCCGCTGCCGCCACCTCGGCAGGGTGTGAGTCCGTGAAGGGCGGTGGCCACGGGTTGCTAGCTGCCACCCCGGCTACGTCACTAGGGGGCCGCTCACTAGCCTTTTCCGCCACCTCAATAACTTCACACGCGCGGACCACATCACTGAATGACTCGAGGCGTGGGAGGCCTCGCAGCACCTCCGCTTTCATGCTGCGGTCACGTAGCCCCATCACTATTTTCTTGCTGAGCATGTACTCATCCAAGGGACACTGGCACTCGGGACACCGGAAGCTGCACTCGTTTGCTTTGGCGCAGCACTGAGAGATGTACGCACACACGCTGTCACTCGGTGCTTGTATCAGTGAGAAGAACTCTGCCCACGCTCCAATTACACAGCGTGGGCCAATCACTACGCTTCTTACTATGTCAATTGCATCCGTGGTTGAGAGCTGCCTGAATTCGTGCTTGCCCAGGCGCGCGTCGATGCGCTGCTGCACTTCTGTGTTGCAAAGGAGGCGCACATAGGGTGCTGCCATCGGTGGCACCCAGCCGCAGATGCTGCCGTAGTCTTCAACGCTGGTGGCCCACGCCTCAAACGCAGCTGGCGACATGCCCGCGGTCGTTCCCCCTGGTCCGGGTGGAGGAGGTGGTGGGCGCCGCTGCAAGTTTGCTGGCCAAAGCTGCTGCCCGGTGGCTGGTGTGGGGTCAGGGCTTTGTGTGCGCCGCATGGCGCGGTATGATGGCGCCGTATGACGGTATGATGGCGCCGTATGACGGCGCGACGGCGCCGAAGACCACATGGCTGCGTCTGCTGGGCTAACGGTTCCCGTGGGCGTCTGTACGCCACCCATGCCTTCCTCCATTAACCCCTGAAGAAACTGCGCCATGTCGGGGCTGGAGTAGGGAAAGGCAGGAGAAGCGTGGCGAGGTTTATTGAAGGTAAGTATCCATGTACAGAGAGGGTACGGGACAACCTGTCTCTGTCCCGGCTGAGTAAACACTAGCCCCCACGCGCCGTGATAAGGCCGGAAGTTGAGTGTTGCCACACACCCCCACACAGCTCTTTGTAGCGACCTCTGTGTCATCAAAGGGTTGGTGGGTGGGGTGAAAAGTGATAGCATTGTTGTATATGACAGTGCCTGGAACCATGTTTATGCCCACTCTAGGCTATAATGAGCTAGCCTAAGAAAAGGTGACATGAATGTAGTGACAATATATATATATATATATATATATATATATATATATATATATATATATATATATATATATATATATATATATATATATATATATATATATATATATATATATATTTTTTTTTCTTTATTTTCTTTTGTATGATTTCTATTTGCTGTACTGTTTTTCATTGTTTGTCAGGTAGTTGTGTAGAAGCTGGGTTGGGTTCCAACGTTTTGGAACCATCATGTTCTATCTTCAATCTGAATCTGATGGCAGTTTTACCAGTTTAATAGTTTATTTGAAAAAGGGGGTTACATCATGGGGGGTCAAGAAGTGGGATGGTGTGAGAATGGGGATAAAAGATGGTGGAAAAAAAACAGAAAGATAATTGAAGGAAAGTTTATTGGCAGTCGGGGTTGCTGTTTTTTTTATTTTTTTTATTTCAGTTTTGAAGTATACAATACGGTGTTACTTTTAACAATAGAAATATTTTCATACAGTACAATACATATGAATGTAAGTTGAAATTACATAAACAGATATTTATATATAGAAATTAGGTGAGAATACATTCATCAAATATATACAAGAGATACATAAAGAAAAAATAGGGGATGTTTATTATATACACGAGATACATAAAAGAGAATAAAGGATGAACTAATTCATACAGAGCTATGGTCTGACCATTTTGAATTGAGCGTTTAGGTGTTGTCCTTTCCGGGGATTCCCCAGTTTGTGGCTCTGTCACACTTATACTAAGGCATGCCTCATGTCAAGTACTTCTTACCTCAAAATTAAATGGTGTTGTAGTATATATACACTGTGATCCCATGAAAAAAGGCAAGTTGGTGTGATATATGTTTTTTTTTTAATGATACTTGCATTGTTTAAAAAAAAAAAAAACACGACAATACTTGGCAACGTTTCCTCCAAGTGTTGTCATGTCTCCACGGGTGACTGAGTGAGGTCACATGGTCAGAGTGAACTGTGTTAATCCATGGTTACTTCCTCTTGCACTGCCAATCCGGATGGAAGTTACCCCTCCTGCTCACACTCGTCACTTCCACAGCCAAGAAGAGCTTATTTACTCAATAAATAATTTTCTTTTTTGAAGAAAAGGCTAATAGGGGTCATTACTTGACCCCTAAAGAGCTGTTGCCTGAACAGTGAAAGCCACCAACGTGCCTTGACTTCTACCTTGATGGTGGTGTGGAAAAAAGTCATAACTAAAGAATAAAAATATAACATCATAGTTTAAGGGAAATATCATATCTAAAATGAAACCTATCTCATTTAAACGAAATTCACAATGGAGAGAGAGAGAGAGAGAGAGAGAGAGAGAGAGAGAGAGAGAGAGAGAGAGAGAGAGAGAGAGAGAGAGAGAGAGAGGCAGCTTGACTGACTGACAGGCAGATTTTTCTCAAAATCTAATGATTCATAGGCAAGTATAGATTTCTGATATTAATAAATTTGCATGAAATGTAGATTGTATATGCAAAGAAAGAGAGAGAAAGAGAGAGAGAGAGAGAGAGAGAGAGAGAGAGAGAGAGAGAGAGAGAGAGAGAGAGAGAGAGAGGCCGTGTATGGGAAGCGAGGATATCATTGACACATAGGCTCTAGACTGATAACTGGCCCAGTACAAGGTTAAGCAGCGCCGCAAACCGGGAATCCCCGGAAAGGATAATGCCTAAACTTACAATTCAAAATGGTCAGACGATAGATGAAATGAAAATATAGAAGTCTGGTTTATGTGCACAACTGTTCTTGCTCACTGTGATGTTCTGTGCTTTTCACTGGTACTTTCACTATTATTTCTTTTCATTGAGAATCCTTTCTCTGCACTTCAATTTCTCTTTAACTTCACTTGTACCCCGGTGAAAAGTCTGATTGCAGTCTTAAGCTCTGAAGTCTTTGGGGGAACCAACTGTGCTGCCTGGTGGGGACTGCCTCATTCAATATTTTCAGTTTCTGATATTGGCCTCATCCTTCAGCCTCCATCCTTTGCCATACTGTTTTTGCCATCTTATGTAGGCGAATGTTGAATGGTGGGACTTAGGTCTGTTCGTGGAGGTAATCTGATGAGATGGCAGTGTTGCTTGCTTGCTTGCTTGATTTGTGGAACCTAAAGCTGCTGGTTCTGTCACTTCCATAGACATGCGTGCGCCCCAAGGTCGGGCGCCCCTTGGTTCAGTGGTAAAGAAAGTGAGTGAAAGAAGTTGGAGTGTTTTGAAAATTTATTAAAGGATGGAAAGGGGAAGAAGTACTACATAGATTAGAGGGACCTACAATTTAATGTAGATTCAGTTAGTGTGAGCAGGTGAGCAGAATGGAAGGGATTGTTGGAGTTGGTAAGTTTTGTGGCAGTTATCAAGAGTACCTCTGTAGAGCAGAGGGGGTCATTTTCATTATTGTGGCCTCCTCTGAACCATGGTAGAATCATTATGGTGTGAGATAGAAAGAAAAGTGCTGGAATGAAGTGGCTTGTCAGAGTGTAAGGGGTCATAGCAGTGTCAGCAGAGGAGTACTTCTGGTCATTAGGTTATAGTGGCCTCATCTGAACCATGGTGAAAAGTGTAATCAGTGTGGGAAGGAGAGGAGAATGGAGGGAATTGTATGAGTGAAAATTTGGCAGCAGGACAAATAGAAGGAAGCCTTTGGAAAGTAAAGGGGTCATTGACTTATCGTGGCCTCATCTGAACCATGGGAGGAAAGTTGTAGATTCTGGGGGAATAAAAAGGGACACTGTGACATCTGTGGGCAGTGGCAGTGGGGTGGGGTGGCACTTTCGAGAGAGGCAGCAGTCAATCAGGTCCTAGCTCCAGTCACACCACTGCAATTGTGTACTCCCCTTTGCAGGGTGCCACACACAATGGTATTGCCTCTGCAGCAGTGACTGTTGGTACTTAATTCCTGATGTTGGCCATATACTACTGGGCTCCAGCTGATCACAGCCTGTCACAGGTCACTTAATTCCTGATGTTGGCCATATACTACTGGGCTCCAGCTGATCACAGCCTGTCACAGGTCGAAAGTAGGAGTAGTGACTGTTAGGTCGGGGCTGTCTGTGTCCCATCTGTGTCTGTGTGCTCTACCTGGGGGTTCATAAATACACATGTATTTCAGAAGTGTTTTGTAGTCATCAGTTATGTCTGTCACTGCTGTCAGTGTAGCCATGCCTCACTGCTAGCGTTCTGAGCTGAGCCATTGCTTCGCAGTCCAGTAGGTAGTAGATGAGAGGTTCCTCTGTGGAGACCTTGCAGTGCTTGCAGAGTTCTCCCCATGTAGTCCTCGCCAAGCAACCTGACTGTGGGGAAACCTAAGTATAAGTAATGAATGCTTACTCTGTCATTCCTTGTGACAGAGCTTGGTGGTGACAGTGGCTCACTATCTGTTGCTAGTGCCTATCAATTGAGTGTGAAGGAATGTGCCTCCACATCTCTCTGCAACTCTCTTGTCTTTTGTGTAGTCGCTGACCTTGCCAGTATTTTTAATCTGCTGAAAACTGTGTCAATGCCCTCTTGACGCACTGTCTGCTGCTTTGTTCCCATCAGTACCCACATAACTAGATATCCATGCTAGTGTCACCTTTCTGTCTCTGTCTTTCAGACAGGACAGTCTGGTCATGATAATAAGCCTGGTGTTATCCTTAGGTAGGGTGTGTGTCTCAGGGCTTGCAGTGCTGTCATAGGGTCAGTATAAATGATTGTGTCTTTGTCATCATGTTGTCTGGTATATAGGAGAGTGGATGTTATATCTACAAGCTTGGTTTGTAGGAAGGAGCAGGGTCAGACGTTCATGTCTCTTCTCGCTGTACACAGATGCTGCAGCTTTCTTAGCAGTTGTTCGGTCAAAAGAGCTGTCAGTGTAGTATAACTGTGCACTTATTATACCTGTCTGGAGAAAGGTATCATTAGCCTTGGCAAGAAGCATCTTGCGTGGTCATAACATGGTAGCAGTGTGATGTGGATGCTGGTTGTTGCTGCCCATGGCGGAAGTTCTATGTAGCCCTCAACCCGTCTGTCCTCATCTCTTCTGACCAGGTCCACATCCTGGAGCGTGAACTGCCCAGCACGCACCATGCTGCACAACCACGTTTTCTCCATGAATAGCTTGTGGTCCTGTGTGAGGGTAACAAGGAGATGCTGGCGTGGTGGGTTGTTAGTGGAGTTTTAACTATTTTGGCAGCAAGCATAGTCACTAGCTGCTCGATTCTCAACACTAGCAGGAGCAGGCTGACCTCGGTCTGTAATGCCTGGACAATCATTCAATGGGACGCACCAAATATGTGTTACAATGCACTGTTCTGTATTGTTTCCAGGCTCTTCCTGTTGCTATTAGCAAGAGACACCAGTGCCACTGCTGCATAGTCAACCAGGGATTGAACAGCCTGTACATAATACAGACAACAGATAGTGGGTTATCCGAGCTTGGGTGGCTGTCATTGCTCACATGATGCTTGGTTGTGTCTTAGTTCTCTCTTTGAGGTGCTTGACCTCTTTCCTAAAGCTCAGTCTTTGATCCACCCATGCCCTAATGTATTGGTACGCAGTCACTGGAGGCATGCACCTTGAATGTGTAGGCTCCTGTCAGGTGTGGGAAACATCATGGCCATTGCCTGTGACTTCTCAGATGAGATCTTAAGTCCCAGGTCCCTGCAAGCAGTGGCGACTGTGTCAAGGTCAGTTTTCGCTCTGGTGACTGTCTATGTAGCCTGTAGAAAAGAGGGGAAAATCGTCAGCATAGCTGTGGAGGGTTCCTGTGGAAAGTTATGCTCACAAAAGCTTCCACAAGAACGTTAAATAGCTTGGGTCTTAGGACTCCTCTACTACTTCCTTCATAACTTCACTCAATACTCATCTTTTACTCCTCACACTCTTCTTTCAGCACTGTCTATCCCCCCCCAACCAGGAGGCGTTAACGAGAGTGAGCAGACACACTCGTCTACTTGACCCTTGCAGCATAGTGTATGTTATTTTATTCTCACCTGGAGTGGTGTCTTTACCTGTTTTCTTAGCCCTTTGTAATTCTTCTGGCATGAAGGTCTGATCAGTGGGGGCTGTGCGCTCCTTAACCACTCTGATGTGTGTGAGTTGCTGTTGATGCAGCTGCTCTTGGTGTCTCTGGGCATCTGTGGGGAGTTGCCTTGTGGTGGCTCTTTTTGTATAAGAGAGGACAAGCCTCTCAGCCTCCTCCCCAGCATTGGGATGCGCAGAGGGACGTTTCTTTTTTCCTCCTGTCATGCGTTGGAAGCAGGACGAGAGTTCTTTGAGCGATGTGAATTGGCTGAAGCCTTCACACCATCCCAGCAATTTGGCCTCTTTCTCCTCTTGGGCGACTTGTCATGCATGGGCCACTACTTCTCCTCTAAGAAGATCAAGGTTGGCCTGTGAGCGTGTCCTACGAAAAAGCTTTCGCAGTCTCTTCACCTTGTGGTTCATTTCTTTGATGCATGGACTGTGGAACCATCAGTTTTTAGTTGTGCCTCATAGCTGATGGTGGCCGGGATTGCCTTGCTTGCAAAGCTGACTAGTGGATCTATAATATCTTTCTTGAACTGGTCAAGATCGTCTCTGGGCATGTAATTTCTCCATCATGCGGCATCTCTCTATGAAAGGTGGCCCAGTTTGCCTTCTTGAAGCACCACTTGGATTCCTCAGCTTGTTTTTGTGGTGTCATCAGGTCAAGGGTCGTTACCACTGTGAAATGGTCACTAGTCAGTGTTGGGTGTACTGTCCATTCAGCTCTATCTGCAAGGGCAGTTGAAGTTAAGGTAAGGTCCAGGGGGACAGCAGTGTGATGAAGGGCTCTTTGTATATGGTTTTGCTGGATCAAATGAGTGGTGGGAGTGGCTAAGTTGGACGCTCTATTTTCTGTGGCAGAACGCCACTTGGATGACAGGAGAACTTGGAGGTCTTCGATTTATGTATTGATGGCTTCTAAGAACTGGAGGCAGCATGGGACGTGTTCTCTGTCAATTATCGTCATATAATACGACAACAATTGATAGGAAAATGCACGATTTGGGGACTGTTCCAAATTGTGGCTGACTGCACTTGTGTTCTGGGGCTCTCCTATTGGGTGAGAGCCCACCCCTGTGCAGTCTTTTCTTTCCTACTATACTTCCTTTTTGTTGCCTGGTAGACTACCCCTGGAGCGTGATATAAACCTGAAGCTGCTCAGTACCTTAGTGCAGGTCTTGGTCACTTGCGGGACCCATAAGTGAGGTGGTTATAGGAAGCTGCAGGGGTGAGGCAAAAAGCTTAAAGGGTTAGGGATAGGCAAGACCCCTCACAGGGGCAGCGTTGCTGGTGCCCTTCGATGGCTTTTATGAGCTGGGCGTGCGCTAAAGTATACACTGTAGGTAGGGTCCTTCCATTTACTCTTTATTACATTTTGTTACAGTGTTGATGTATGTACTCTAGTGTTGTCGCTCGAAAAGACTAAGTCCACAATATCCAGCTATCGATTTTAGTTTCCATCCTGTACTACCACTACAAAATCACGGTCAGGACATCATGCCAAGTATTCTGTGACTTAGTTGTACCAACTACTACAGCTATATAGTCATGGCCAAGATACCACAACGTCCACAAGTCCTTTTTGACTGTCTCCACACAAACTACTACTGCTATATAGCCACGGCCAAGATACCACCAAGTCCACATGTCTCTACACTATACAGTCACACCACAGGTGGCGAAGACTAAGTCCATTTGCTACTCTGGGCTTAGCCTCAGAAGCATACCTTTACTCTTGTATATGGAATGAATTCTACATTCCGGGATGCTTAGGGTGAAAATTAAATCACCAAACAGTCCAAGTTCATCAAACAATCCAAGGAAAAGAACGCCCTATTGGAAGCACTCTCAAAAAATGACATACATCACAATATTCATAAGTCTTAATGATGGCTTTGTCATTATAATAAACAATGACAGTGAGGTAGACAAGCTCTTCAGCCAGACACTGTTCAGGACTTAAGAGCACAAGAATTCCAGCCTCTAACACCGATATAACTTCAAGCAATATGGTCAGTAATCATCACGAATGTTGATCAACACATCTACCAAAATAAGGAAGAGGATATATTAACTGAAATCCAGGAAAAAAAGGGCTAAAAATGAAATAGATAAAATCTATAAATTTCCCAATCAAAAACGTTTAAAATCACACTCAGCGAAGCACCTTGTGCCCCCCCTCCGAAAAAAAAGAAAAGAAAAGAAAAGAAAAAAAAAAAAACTGACGGACTGCACTTATTTCAGATGACCATACTAAGTCCTAACATCAAGCAGGAAATATTTAACAACATATAACGTGCTTCAAGTGTTATTCCCTTGAGTCACATTTTACAAACCAATGTGATAAACCAAAGGATTATCAAATTTGTTCAGAATGTTCAGAAGAGGGGCATACATGGAAGGAATGCTGAGATAAACTAAGGAAATATATAAACTGCAAAGAGGACCATTGGACATTAGCTGAAAATGATCCTAAACGGGGAAAAAAAAAAAAACACAACCAGGAACATCACTTACAGTCAAACTACTAAACAGTCCATTAACGAAACTATATCAACTCAACATCTCACAAGTGAAACACACACACACACACACACACACACACACACACACACACACACACACACACACACACACACAACAGGAAATTGTTGTGGAAGTTGAAGCATAATGGTAGGCTAAGGTGGGGCCTGCTGGATGGAAAATGTCTTGACAAACAGAGAAATGAGAACGGTGGTGAAAGATAAAAAATCATCATGGAGGGAAGTCATAAGTGGAGTACCCCAAGGCTCGGTACTTGCACCAGTCATGTTTGCAGTTTATATAAATGATATGACAGAGAGTGTGAACAGCTCCATGAGTCTTGTTGCGGATGATGCAAAGTTGCTGAAGAAAGTTGAGAGTGCAGAGGACTGTGGAACGTTACAAGAAGACCTGAACAAGATATCAGAGTGGAGTTATAGATGGGAAATGGAATTTAATTTAAGGAAGTGTAAAGTAATAGAATTTGGAAAAAGTACAAGAAGAGTAAAAGGAAATTATGTGTTGAATGGTGTAAGGTTGAGTGGAGCAGAAGAGGAAAAGGATCTCGGTGTTACAGTGACTGGGAACCTGACCCCGGAGAGACACATTAGCAAAATTACAGGAGAAACCTATAACTTGTTGAGAAGAATAAGGCAGGCCTTTGCATATATGGATGAAGAGATGATCGTGTCGCTGATAAGACCTAGACTAGAAATATGCAGCAGTAGTCTGGTCGCTATACAAGAAAAAGGATATAAGGAAGTTGGAGAGAGTTCAGAGGGCAGCTACGAAGATCCAAGTATCAGGGACTTGTCATATGAAGAGACTGGCAAGGATGCATCTACCAACGTTGGAAAAGAGGAGAGAAAGGGGAGACGATTACAATATATAAAGCATATGAGGGAGTAGAGGAGGTGAACCGGAACGACTTAATGGTCTGGGATACACGGGACACTAGAGGACATGGAAAGAGGCTGAAGAAGAGTGCTTGTAGAAGAGACGTCAAAAAGTATGGCTGAAGAAGAGTGCTTGTAGAAGAGACGTCAAAAAGTATAGTTTCCCATATAGAAGTATTGATGTATGGAACAGTCTGGATGAGAAGATAGTAAATGCAGAAAGTATACATGGATTCAAGACTAAGTTGGATATTAAAAGATATGGAGATGGGACAGCATGAGCATAACTCTTTTCCCATAAAGCACAACTAGGTAAATACACACACACACACACACACACACACACACACAATTGTAGTAGTAGTTTATTGACAAAAATTGGGTATACATTACAATCTAATTTCAAGAAACTGAAAAGAAAAAAAATATTTGTCCAATCGTATGCAATGCAAATTAGGTTTTGCAGAGAACTAAACAGGTTGTATATCAAACATTTAAATGTATTTCAATTATAGACCCTCAAAACCTCATGTATATACCTACACAACTCAAACAAATACACATTCTCCTGTAGTAATTCAGTAATATTACCAAAATTCAACATTGGGTATTTATCTCTACATGACTGAGATGACTGGTACTGTATCAGTACGTGTTGTTCAGTCTGTACACTTGCGTTGTCACACTGACATACTCGCTCTTGGCGTGGTGTGCGGCTCCACCTCCCAACCTCAACTCGAAGGCTGTGGGACATAACACGCAGCCTCGTAAATGATTCTCTCATATAGTCCGGAATATATATCTTTGTGTTATATATGTTGTGCACAGTCATCTGCGAGTTTAGTTCTGTCACATATGTATACATTTTCGTTGCCTGAGAATTACCTCGAATGTAGTTTACCACTTTCTGCAAAGGGTTCTCACTCCCGTCACGCATCATTGAGCTCTCTATAAATCGCAAACCTGGTGTGTTTGCTTCCTTACACATGTGCTAGGTGGAACGGCTCGCTCATATTCACTTCTCTTTTTGATACCATGAAACATTTCCACTTTTTTTCAATAACACTCTGAAGTGGAGGTATACCAGCTTTTACCATTCACAAGTTTATTCTCGTGTTCTTTCTGACACCAAGTACTTTATTAACTCATTATAGTGTTTTCCATTCTTTTGGTCTTATTTGTTAGCCACGATTCAGCACTGTATAACAATGGTCACATGACTGCAGCATCAAACACCAATTTCTTATAAATGAACGGCATCTGAGTGTTACTTGTACAAAATATTGAAAATTTATTCACCACTGCTTCGCTGGTGGTTTCATGGCGCGTCACAACCGCCTCACTCGTGCCCGAGTCAGTGAACCACGCAGCCAGATACCGATACTCCGAAGCGTAGCTCACCCGTAATCCCTCACTCAACAAGCAACGTTTATCCCAGTCTTCCCCATTAATTACAAAAAAAAGTTAGTCTTTTTCTCATTTATTTTTTTCATACCACTTTACAAAATTGACACAACAGATAGTTTCTTTTCACACATTTCTCGATTTGTTGCAAATATTACCGTATCGTCCATCAACAGTAGTGAATGTAAATTGCCTAAAAATCCATCAGTTGGTACTATTCTCTTTATCATTCTTACCATATGATTTACATATGGTAAGAAGCAAGCAGCTTGATGGAGCCCCCTGGCGAACACCAATAGAGGCGTCTATGACTGCTGAATTTAGGACACTCTTAGTACATTTGTACATCAGCTTAATTGCCCGCAGCATCACTCTCCCACACCCTAAGGCAGCAAGACGCTCTATTAGCTTCCACCGAGGGACACGATCATACGCTTTGCTAAAATCAATAAACAAAACATATAGCTTTACTTTCTTATATCTGGCATAATCACACAGCAATCTTAGACTCATAATTTGTTCCATACAACCTCTGTTTTTCTGTGCACCGGCTTGACACTTATCAACATCACACCAGTCTTTGTCTATTTTGTATCATCATGTCATAAATTTTTGCAAGTGTCCATAATACTAATTCCTCTATAGTTATTGCATAACAATCTATCGCCTGCCTTAAACATTACATTAAGTTTACTGCTGCACCAAGCAAGTGGGTAACACCAACTATTAAACACTGCATTGAAAATGTTAAGTAAAAAAATAACAGGCATAACACTGGTAAGTTTTTAACTACACCAGGACACAGTCCACTGTAACTTATTCATTTTCGTGTTACACAAGGCCAGGTTTAACTCGCTTGTTGTAAAGGGATCGTCTAGAATCGGTATATATGGTGCATTTTCTGGTTCATCATTGTCTAGGTTTTCTAAGCCAGGTGGATTTAACAGTTTTTCAAAATGTTCTTTGAATTGATCATCACCTGGTTTTTCTACATCACTATCTTCAACACCTTTCCAATTTATAGATTTCCATATAAATTTGCTATCATTGGTGTCCAAGAGTCGTTTCCATCTTGGATTTGCTTCGTCCCTGGAGTGTCCAACAGTTTGCCGGTGTCTGGTGAAACGAGTAGCTGTGTCCATAATCACGCGGCATCCTTCCGAGATGGCTCACATCCGCGCCGTCAGCGTCCTTTCCCACGGTAGGTGATACAACTTGCAATGCATTCACCAGTTCATCGACGTCTATATCTTTATAACATATACTTTTTTGTAGTTTGTGTCATTTGATGAATTGAAAGTGAGACATACCCAGTAGTGACACCCGCTGCACCAGTTGTGATGGTGGCACTGCCCTGTCGCTATCCGCTTTCAAGGTAACACAGAGTGGGGCGTGGTCGGAGCCATGAATATCTTGTCGTGTCTCCACGTTCTTAATCAGGTTAAGACATTCTAGTTTTGAAAGATAGAGATCGATTTCTGACATCCATACATTACATCTTCTAAAATGCAGGTCACCGCCAAGCTGTCTGCCACGATGATGGAGTTGGTTGGCCACCACCGTCATGTTATTGTGACAGACATTCCTCAGTGTCCTGCTATGGTTGTTGGTAGCATCGTCCATCACTCCTCGATATTCGTAGCAGTTGCCTCTGTCATCTTTCATGAGTGGCGTCCCTATCCGTGTGCTCAAATCGCCCATCACGATAGTGCTGCCAGCATCCATGGTGTGCTAAGTCAGTACTCCATACCGAGCATCATGATAATAAGGAGTCATCTGGAGGTATATATATATATATATATATATATATATATATATATATATATATATATATATATATATATATATATATATATATATATATATATATATATATATATATATATATATATATATACGCCTCCCAACTTCAGTTCTGGAATCCATGACATATCTGGTCCTCAGCATCCATATCAACTTGCTTTATGCTCTCCATCACTGTATCCTTGACAAGCATCACCAGTCCTCTATGTCTCCACTTCTTGAGACATTTCGGTACACACTGATTCCCGGTACTTGTACGTTGAAATATTTTCTGGCTTCAAGAATTCAAAGGATGTCAAAGTCTAGAATAAACTTCAGTATACTTGGCTTTTGTAACTTATCTTTGAGACCAGCAATATTCCACGAACAAAGCTTCAGCTCTTTGCTTGCAGCTAAAAAAAAAAAAAAAAAAAAAGAGGAGTGAACCTGTCGAAAATGACGCCATCTCTTGTCAGTACGCGGTTCTTCCAGTCATGTGATATTTACTCCGGCATTCTCAGTTTTCTCTCGCTCTTCTCGCTCCCTCTTCCGTAGGCGAGCAATTTCTCTCCTGATTGCAAGCTGGACGTTCTTTTTAATGTACACTCGCGACATCTGTCCTCCGGCGTTCTTTAAATTTTTGGCTGCATGAAGTATCCTGTCTCTTTGATTTTGGTTGCCAACAGTAATGTGAATCCGTCTCATTTTCCTTTCATTCGCCTCACAATCCATCCGGTTCGATCAACTGCTTCATCACATTCATTATTTCCTCATCGTCAGTTGCACCAAGATCATCTCTATCCTCTGGTAGGCCTGTTATGATGAGATTCCGTTGTCTTTCCTTAGCATCTAATGACTCTAGGAATCGCTGTTTTTGATGGATGATGTCAAAAGCAGTACTTAATTTTTCAGAGTCTGAACTTCTCTTTTCAGTGATGCCACCTCTGATACTGCTATTTTGAGGCTTCGAAGCTCTTCCAGAACGATTCCTTTTGATGGCTCCTCATCTCTTGGTTCATTTATGAGAGCAGACAAGGCTTGTTTTAACTGGGTATTTTTAATTTTATCAGTATCACTTATTGTTAGAGCCTTGACAACAGAAGCATCACTGTATTCAGCCATGATTATCGTTAGTTGTGTACAACCTTCGTCAGATTGAGGTGGCAAAACTGCGTTGCCAGGGATGCGTTACTAGGGAACACTGCGCATGCGCAAACCACAGCTCCTGAGCGAAGAGGGGTTCTAGAACAGCCACTTGATATTTCCTGGCTTTTTTTTTGACTAAGTCCACAACCTCAACACATTGCAGTACGCACTTCTAGGTCCCTGCATCCCTTAAACGTTATCTGACCACATACATGTGCACATTACAGTACCGTTTAGCAGGCTGGTCAACAAAATATCACACATTTTATATATATATATATATATATATACTCGTATATATATATATATATATATATATATATATATATATATATATATATATATATATATATATATATATATATATATATATATATATATATATATATATATTATACACACACACACACACACACATATATATATATATATATATATATATATATATATATATATATATATATATATATATATATATGCATTCTACACGCCTACTTTGCCAACATTGCTAACCCAGGATCCTACAACACAGAACTCAAGAAAATGCTCAGCCGTAATAAACTACCTACAGTAATTGCACCTAACAATCCGCCTTCCCAAAAAGTAATAAACAACATACAAAACACAGAGAAATGCCAGACTTCTCTTATCTCAACAAGATCAAAAGGATGAATCTAACCAGATTACAGAAGAAGATATGGAGACCAATATTCGGACCAAGCACCTATTAAACACCAAAGTACCATGTTAAAAGACAAAACAGGAAAAATCAAAACAGAAAAATAGGACTCATAGTTCACACTTCTCAAGCAACATGATAGCCAAAGGAAAATGTCTTAGAAGGATTAAAAGGCAGAAAATACAAACTCATATATACTTCTCACAGCATGGATTACAACCGAATAATGGATGCAATCAGGGAAGACGACATAGAATTGGAAAACTGCTGGCAAATCACAGAAGATAGCCAATTAAAAAAATAAGCCCAGGTAGAAATATAGTAAGAACCCCACCCACAAGATATGACAAAGGAAAAATTCGCTTTGAACACAAACAGTACAATAAAAATAATTTATCACAATGTACTTTCTTGGACTAATTGATTGATTTACGTTACTGCACCGCAACATCGCGGTCATATGGCGCCACTGCAAAACTTTAAATGCAATAAAGAAAGATTGCAGGTTAAAGTATTAATATAAATAAACAAAATTATGATATAGTAAAAAAAAAAAAAATCACTTGAAAATGTAAACAAAAAAGAAAATGGGATGAACCATAAAAAAAAAAAAAAGTGCTAAAAATGAGAGGTTTGGTATTTTAATGTGTTAGTTCATTGGTTTGATTTAAACTGAGGGGGTACTGACCCCACTGAGCCAGACCAGTAAGTCTGATATTGTTTGTTTCGTACCCAAGACACAGACCACACTGACCCAGATATCTGGCGTTGTTTGTTAAGTGCCCAAGACAATGATTCCAGTAGTGACCCAGGCACCTATGATCTGACCATTTTGAATTGAGCGTTTAGGCGTTGTCCTTTCAGAGGATTTCTCGGCTTGTGGCGCTGCCACACCTTGTACTTGGCCAATTATCAGATTAAAGCCTATGTGTCGTTGATAACATCACTCCTCACAAACCAACTCTCTTTCTCTCTCTCTCTGCATATACAATCTACATTTCATGCAAATTTATTTCTATCAGAGATCTATACTTGTCTATGAATCATTAGAATTTAAGAAGAATCTGCCTGTCAAGCTCTCTCTCTCTCTCTCTCTCTCTCTCTCTCTCTCTCTCTCTCTCTCTCTCTCTCTCTCCATTGAGAATTTAGTTTAAATGTGATAGGTTTCCTTGTAGAAATATTTCTCTTACACTATGATGTTATATTTTTATTTTTTAGTTTAGCATTGGTGGGTTTCGCTGTTCGGGCAACAGCTCTTGAGGGGTCAAGTAATGGTCCCCTATTAACCTTTTCTTCTAAAAAATATTTATTTACTGAGTAAATAGTCTCTTTTTCTTGGCTGTGGAGGTGACAAGAGCGAGCGGGAGAGGTAGCTTCCATCTTGGCTGGCGGCGCGAGAGGAAGTGACCATGTCACGATCACTCTGACCATGTGACCTCACTCGGTCACCCATGGAAACTTGACAACGCCTGGAGGAAATATTGCCAAGTATTGTGGTGTTTGCAAAAAACAATGCGAGTATCATTAAATAAAAAAAAAAAAAAAAAACATATTGCACTAACTTGCCTTTTTTAGAGCATGACAATGTATATACACTACAACACCACTTAATTTTGAGGTAGGAAGTACATGACATGAGGTATTTTTTGGTATAAGTGTGGCAGAGCCGTTGGGTGGGGAACCCTCAGAGAGGACAACGCCTAAACGCTCAATTCAAAATGGTCAGACCATAGACCCAGCGTTGTTCGTTACGTGTCTTCCTCACTTGCCTCCAGGTTCTCCCAGTGCATGAATAAAGATCTACCGAATACTATATTACTAATAAAATAAATAAAAGAAAAACAGGTAAAAGATAATCTATAATTAATTTAAAAAAATAGCCTTCTCCATAAACACAAGGACCTCATGTCCTGGGGGGGGTGGAAATTTCTCTCCAAGTATCAGTGACATTTGGAAAGCCCCATCCTCATCACGACAACGGAAAAGGTATCACTCCCGCAGTTCAACCAGATTGGAGCACTCCACCAGAAAGTGTCACATTGTTAGGAAAACTAAGCAGTCATCACAAAATGGTTGAGTTTCCCGAGACGTGAGGTAACCATGAGTGAGACACATGTGACCTGTCTGGAGACAGGCCACTGCAGTCTCTGGCGCTCTTGCTCATGGGCACAAGTCCATGGATGCCAACTAGCAAGAACTGCCACCCTTATACTGTAGTCTTCTTCTTCATACGACCTTAATCCCACTGTATTGCAGGGTCAGCCGCTCGAGTTATCCTTCTCCATCTGTTTCTATCCATTGCATCATCTTCTTGCACTCCCAGCTTGTTCATATCACTCCTTATTACGTCTCTCCATCTTATTCTCTGTCTCCCAACCCTCCTTCTCCCTCCTTCCTCACTGGTTCATCCTCTTCTCTCCTTATCACGTGTCCAAAATGTCTTAGTCGTGCTTCTCTTGCCTTCTCCTTGATATTACATATTCCACACATTCTTCTTATATCTTCACTTTGTCTCATTTCTAACAGTGAAATGCCAGCCATCCATCTCACTATCTTCATCTCCGTTCTCTCCAGAATGCCTTCCTCTTTCTTCCTTAAAGACCATGTCTTTGCACCATACAGAAGTACTGGTCTCAACACACTTCTGTATATCTTCATTCTCAGTTTCAATGGTATTTTCTTATCTAAGGTTACTCCACTCACTTCCCTCCATTTTTCCCATCCAGCTTTTACTCTTTGTCTAACTGCTTTTTCTGTTCCTCCTTCTTCTGCAATTACTGATCATAGGTATTTGAACTCTCTTGTCTGCTTCAATCTTATGCCATCCTCTGATGTTACATTTATTTCCTCATAACCTTCTCTGTTGCTTACCATTACCTCTGTCTTTTGTGTGCTCACTTCTATTGTTACTTCAGATTTTCCTCCTGCCTTGTTAACCTTTCCCTTTCTCTCCAGGTTGCCTTTCCATAACAAATATCTCTCCTGTAACTCTTCCTCTGTATCCGCAATGATGACTAAGTCGTCGACGAACAGCAACTCCCACAAGTCCTCATTGTCTCTCACATTCATCGTTATTGTGTCCAACACTATGAGAAAGAGAAAAGGACTCAAAGCTGATCCCTGATGGAGTCCTACTTCAACTGGGAAGGATTCCGTTTCCCCATACCTTGTCTGCACTGTTGTTTTTGTTCCCTCGTACATCATTTTCACTAGTCTTATCATCTTTTCTGGGACTCCTCTCTTTCTCAAACTCCAGTACAATACTTTCCTAGGCACCCTGTCATACACCTTCTGCAAGTCTACAAAACACCAATACACCTTTCTGTTTCCTGTATCTGTCGCACAAAAAAATGTTGCATCTACAGTGCTCAATCCTCTCATAAATCCAAATTGGTGGTTGTGTATTTTGACCATCTCTCTCAGTCTCTCTTCTATCACTCTCTCTAGTATTTTCAGACTATGCTCCAACAGCTTAATACCTCTGTAGTTTTCACAACTTAATATATCTCCTTTCTGCTTATACAACTTAACCATTCTACTTTCCTTCCAGTCTTCAGGCATTTTCTCCGTGCTCCAAATCTTTTCTAACAATGAGTATGTCCACTCCACTCCAAATTCTCCCAGTGCTTTAATAATTTCTATTGTTACTTCAAATTTTCCTCCTGCCTTGTTATCCTTTCCCTTCTTTATGGTTTTATCCACTTCCCTTCTACTTATGTTGGGTATTGGCCCTTCCACTGGTAATGTTTCACTCAGTTCTTCATATTCATTTTCCATGTTTAACAGGTTTGAGAAATATTCCTGCCATCTTTTTATGTCCTCTTCCATCATAAGAATGTTTCCGTTTTGGTCCTTTACTATTGCTACTTCACCAACATCTTTCCCCATTTCATTTCTTACCTTCGCTACTCTGTATATAATCTTCTCTCCGTCTGGTATATCCAGCCTCTCATACCAATCTCTGTATGTATTACTCTTTGCTCTGGCTACTGCTCTTTTTGCCTGCTTCTTGGCTTGTCTGTAATTTTCTTTAGTGGTGTCATTCTCAATGTCTTTCATTTGTTTTAGTGCTAACTTCTTATCCTTTATTGCAGCTTGAACCTCGTCATTCCACCACCATGTATCTTTCTCTTCTTTTGGTTTCCCACTCGTCTTACCACAAATCTCTGTTGCTTTTGTTACTAATATATCTTTCATATCTTCCCACACCTCCTCTGCTGTTTCTGTTAAGCTGCCAGTTCTGTCTTTCCCTGAACGTTTCTTCGATTTTGTTTCTAAACTCATTCTTCTTTTCACTTTTCAGCATCCAGACTTTAATCTTCTTTCTTTCTTCTTTCCTTCTCTTCCTTCCACTTTTCATCCTAAAATCTGCTGCTAATAATCTATGTTGCGTCACAACTGGTTCTCCAGGTATAGCTTTGCAATCCATTACAAGTCGTTTGTCTTCTCTTCTAACCAGGATGTAGTCAATCTGTGTCTCATTCTGACCGCTTTAATATGTAATTAGATGGCTTTGTCTCTTCTTGAACCAAGTATTCAATATTGTAATCATACTGTAGTATAAGTCATGAAATGGAATGGGGCTAAAAAGAGCAATCCCAGTTACCGCCTTTTTAGCCAGCCTATCGGCCTTCTCATTCCCTGGAACTCTAACATGTGCTGGGACTAAGGAAAACCCGACGTGGTAGCCTCTAAACTGTTAAAGGTAGAGGCATTCAAGAGCTGATAAAACAAAAGGATAAAGAGAAGAAGGGTCAAAATATTCAACAGCGGAAAGAACACTGCGAGTCACTAAAAATGATAAAAGATGAGACAGAAAGAGTAAAAATAATTCTTAAAGCTAGGATTATGGCAGAAAGCTTTGGTGTAAAACATAAGCAATACCGCGAAAGGTGCCACCTCGAAAGAATGAAGGAAAGATAACACCAAATTCGACTCCACCTTCGTATTTTGAACCGTCCATAAATTCAGGGATGGAGTCGGTATGTGTGGAATAATGTTCGAAGAATAATGCACTGGACTCAAATCCGGTAACAAGTTCTTATTAGGAATAGCAAAGCCACAGACAGAAACGTCTCTAGGAAACTTACAGGGACATACAAAAACGAGAGGTAGGAGAAGGTGGGGTAAGACGGAATACTTAACAAAGTATTGAGTCTAGAAACCACATTTATTTAATTTTTTGGGGTTTTAGGGTTTGTGGTAGTGTTCAAAATCCACACCCGGGTCACGGTTTTTGAAAGAAAATAATGAGACGCAAGATGTTACAAAATCAAAAGTTTTATTGGACCAAAAACAAAATGACGGGGTAAGATGGGCCCCAGAGGTCCATCTTATCCCTCGAACTGAACATGAAGTAGCAAATCTTTACTGGCACAAATCACACACAAAAACTTCTTCCTCATCATCATCTATCCCTGCACATTGCTCATGAACCCAACGTTTGCAAATAGCACAACAAACCCACCCTTCTCCTCTCACAGAATTACCAAATGTACCATTGCTGTACAAACATTCAGTTGACTCTCCATCTTCACTGTCACTATCACTGCCTTGAGACCAGGATGGTCCAGCTTTTTCTTGCTTTGCTTTTTTCTGTTTTGTCATCTTTCTGTTAGGTTGTTTGTTTGATGCAGACATTGCTAATTTCTTTTCTTCTTGTCTTCTCTCTCTTGGCGCTTCCGTGCTATAGCAAGGTCTTTTCCTTTTTTTTTTTTGAATTTCTAATTCTAACTCTGTTTTATATGGAGATGCTGTCAAAACAAGAGGTCGCCCTTGGGGCTTGGCTCTCTTCTTTCGTACAGTTCTGGCCACCTTTGGCAAGGGAATTATGTCCTGGGGTGAACAGTCTCCGAGCAACTTTTGGCACCAAAACACTGGAATTTTCTGGCTCAACAGCTTCCAAGTCAGACTCATTCTTCGGGGCCATGATTGGTTGGGCAACTGGTTCGTCTAGATCTTCCTCTTCGAATGGAATATCTGTTCGGTGGGCAGGTTCCATCTTACCCCAAAAGTAAATATTCAACGTAGAAGCGTTTACTAAAGCATCCACGTTCTCTTTATAAATTTACGGCACATATATATCATGTATACACTCATGGGTATATCTGACATAAGTAGCAAATCCTTATAACAATTATTTCAATACAAAACATTATTTCAATACAAAACCTTGTGCATATAACATCAGCACTATGTAAAAGGACATAAAGCATAAAGGAAATTGAGCATGCTTACTGGCAGCAATGACTTCGTTGTTGGGTGACGTGAAGGACATCTAGGAGTCAAATTTTGAACCTCTTCCTTTCTGCTTGAGATTAGATGGGGAGTTCCATCTCACCCTATGGGTCCATCTTACCCCACCTTCCCCTATATTTAATGCCACCATAGTAGATGCAACCCTGACACCGAAAGGTTTAGGCAAACTCAGGTGAGACACATATAGATGGAAACGTGAATCACGGGAGACTGACACACAAGAAACAGAATCAGGAAGACGTTGAATATGATATCAGCATCTCAGTAATGAGGACTGCTGGCGCAAGTCCAACGGGAGAACCCCAGCACTAAGCTAGGAATTGGAGACGAGTGGAATGTACCACTTACCAAGCGAACACTGGCATGGTGCAGCGAATCCAACACTCGAAGTCGAGCCTCAGTAGCAGACAATTAAGGCTCACATTCATACTCCACCTTAGAAAGAATATGAGTTTGGTGGAAGAGGAGAACGGTCTGTCTGTCAGCACACCAAGAGGGATGAGCCAAGCAAGACTCTACAGCGCCTTTATACATGCTTCCTTAATATAACGAAGGTGAGGTACCAAAGTCAGGTATCTATCAAATTTAAGTCCCAAGAAACGAGTATCCTCCAAACAAGAGATTCTTTTATCATATAGATACAAATCTGGGTCAGGATGAACACCACGAAGGCAGCAAAAATGTATGGCCACAGTCTTCAAACCAGAGAAACGAAATTCCCGAGCTGCAGCCTAATGAGAAATCCAGTTAATTGCAAACTGCTACTTCCTCTCAGTCAAAGGCATCCGCACCACAGAAAAGGAGATTGACAAGTCATCGACATATAAGCTGCTATGAACTCCTTCTGGAAGCACATCAATGACACTATTTATAGCTACAGCGAAAAGTGTGTCACCGAGTACACTTCCTTGCGGCACACCATCTTCAAGTGATGAGTTTTAGACGTCTCCAATCCGTACCCATAAAAAAAAAAAAAATAAATAAATAAAATAAATAAATAAAAAAAAGATAAAAAATTAAATAAATAAATAAATTAAACCTGCTGTATAAAATAGGGAGTTGGCCACGGAGAACAAAACTCGAACAGTAAAATGCCGTGGTGCCAAACCGTGTCGTATGTTTTCTTCAAATCGAAAAAAAAAAAAAAAAAAATAACATGATGTTGTTTACTAGCGAATGGTTCACATTTAGAGGATTCTAGAGATAAAAGAGCATCAGACATAAAACCTCGTTTTCCGAAAGCTATATTAAACAGGCGACAGGTAATTGCCTCTCTCCATGTACCACATAATCCTGACATTTACCATTTTTTTCCAGCAACTTACAAATACATGAGGTTAAGGAAGCTGGGCGGTAATTGATCTCTAACTGGTGATCTTTTCCAGGCTTTGGAATCGGGATAATTACAGCAACACCCCAATAAATTGGAAAATCACTGGTACTCCAACTTACTCGTAAGTTATAGAGGTCAAGTAAAAATATAAAAGCTTCTTCGGACGAATGGCACAAAAAAGGAATATGGAATGTCATTAGTGTCACGGGGGGGTGGGGGTAGTGTTAAGGTTGATTGATGCTTCTTTCAGTTTTAATTATAAGTTTTAATTAAATTGCGGGATATGTATTTAAAGTTGATATTGAATTACTTTTGCATTGATTTAATTTACTGTTCAATTTAGTTTTGATTTAGCTGTTATTAATAGATATGGAAATACTAGATTAGCTGCCACCAGTCATGGTTTCTGCAAAATAATTCTGACCTTTATATGGTAGCGTTTTAGCCGGAGGTCTATAAGGCACTGGAAAACTCCATGATTGAGTTTTATTGAAGTTAGCTTTTAAAATAACAAATAAGGTTTTTAAATTATTATTTTTTTCTTATTCACAATGATATGTCTAGAAATGAGTTATGTTACTTTGGAGTTGTGAGGCCTCCTATACCAGGAACAATGATAACTAATCAGTTCATAATAATAAAATTTAAATGAATATGTTATAACAATTAATTGGTGCCTCAGGGGTTTACCTTAATTTGGTAAAACAAACAAATAAACAAAAAAATAAAAATAAAAAAATAAATAAAAAAAAATAAAAAAATAAACTGGTAAAGAGAATTTTACGTACTTCTCTGTGGACAACGATGTCAATCAGTCTCTCACACAAATGAATAATACATATAAGTACAAAAATGGTTATTTTCATATGAACAACCTTTAAACGATCCAGGGTTTCGGACCTGACGAACGTACCTATAGACAACAATGTCATTCAGTCTCTGTCGCCGAAATCTCGCGCCCACTAGTGTTATTTATATAGGGGCCGTCGTATATTCCAGGAACTAGTCCTCTGCTTAATTATAAGTCATTATTTTGCAATATCCTTAATATTTTACACCCCTTCTACATTCACAAATTTTCTTGAACATTTTTGCTAATGGTCTCATATACTCCTGGATTCTAACACTATTGATAATTTTTGGATCTAAATATTAACAAGGAATTTCTCTCAAAATACATAATATTATCAGTTTTGGCATATTTTCCCTAAATCTGCAATGTTTTGTGATTGGGATTTTTCTTGTGGCCGGCCCTGGAAAACTCGGGAATATGGTTATTTTCCAGTTGCCTTGTAAACCAAGGGATATTATATTACTCCGTGCCATCTCCAAATATCAACAACTAATTTAACAATTTGTAGCTTACAGTTTCATTTAATTATCCTGTTCAGAAATTTTACTGATTCCAAAAGTATATACAAAATTTTGTCTACATAACCAAGAAGTAAATTTTTATATTCATGACCGTTCCTTTAGGTTATAAGAAAAAAAAAGAATTTCATGGGATTATTATTAATTGGATGGTATTGTTTTCTTTCTTTCTTTTTTTTTTTTTTCCTAATTGCTATTTTGTCCCATGACATCGGGACTCGCGGACGAATCATGACACTGGAACAAAGCCATGCGTAGCTTAGACAAAGAAAATGGGACATTATAAGACTCTTCACCAGGGGAGGCAAAATTGACTCCAACAGATTCCAAATCTCGACGATGAGGTGCTAAATCTTTGCATAGTGGGATTCTTTCTGAAGACACTAACGAAGTGGTCATCAAACAGGTCGGCAACTGTCTAAATATAGGCTCAGGCGGCCTGAACAGGCGACCTGTGTCACCTACACATTATTCAGTCCTGTTTCAAGGCAACGCTCAGCTCTAGCGGGTGAAGATCATGGGCTCTCCCATAGATACGGAAGAGTTGTACCTACATGCGACTACAACTGCTGCAATGACCTACAAGTTAATAATAATAATAATAATAATAATAATAATAATAATAATAATAATAATAATAATGATAGTAATAATAAAAGTAACTTCTTTCCATGTATTGATGAAGACGTGAACTGCTTCTGAGCATGGAAGGCTGACATTCTGCCTCATACTGCTTAATTTGAATGTGATTATTTTTCTGGCATATTATCCTTTAAAATCTGTAGCTGAATACAACTCCTGTTTTTGTGCCAAAAGATATGAAATAAATAAATAATATATATATATATATATATATATATATATATATATATATATATATATATATATATATATATATATATATATATATATATATATATTTTTTTTTTTATATAAAAAAAAAAAAAAACTATATGAAACCTCAAAAGCTGGAAGTTTTGTGCGCGGCAGACATGTTCACGGTAAGCTGCCCAGTGCTGTAATTAGAGATGTGGCCTCAAGGCCGCCTCATGTACCCAAACACACTCAAACAAGCCTGACCGGTTTAGGTTCACTCGAAATCTATCCAGAAATCTTGATCAGCGCATGCGTGAAGAGCATGCCAAATGTTCTACTGTTCGATCCCTCATATGCGCCCTGCCGGCACGAAGTGAGCATCTCCTCGCTGCTCTGAGGATGAATTCGATAGATGATAATATTCGTATCATGGTTTCTCGGGACAGTTTGAAAACTCAGATACATTATTTTCGTGTCTAATGCTATTGTTCTTACATTTCATGTCATCTTTGTTGCTTCAATAAATTCTTCTTTTGGTTTCCAATGGACCACACTCGATAAGAGACGAATTTGCTTGTAAACATTAAACATGGCGAAAGAGCAGATACGATAGTGATTACAGGCGAATTCGTCCCTTATCGAATGTGGTCCATTGGAAGACTGTTGAGGCAACAAAGATGACATAAAATGTAAGAATAGCATTAGCCATGAAAATAATGGATCTGACTATCCAAACCATTCCAGGAAACCATGAGCCAAGTATATCATCTACTGAATTCTTCCTCAGAGCTGCAAGATGTTCACTTCGTGACGGCAGGGCACAAATGAGTCATCGAACCATGCATCTAGCATGCTGTTCATGCATACGCTCATCCCGAGTTCTTGATAGACCTCCAGTGAACCTACACACACTGGATGCTGGCCGGTATGGCAGGATGAAATGTTCGGACAGTCCGGGCACCCAACTTATCGTACAGACACTTGGTGGTGGTGAGTAGGACTAACAAAGCGTTGGAGGGGAAGTTGTATTTAACAGAGAGATATTGTTTAACATGGTAAACTATGATATTTTGGATCACTCATCACGATGTCTCGTTTAAAAGTCGATTTTATAGCTATGCGTTATCCTAATGCTCTAAAAGTTATGGTAACGGTAATAACTGTATCGCGAATATTAACATGTTACAAGATCATTGATTAACAGAAATATTTTGATACTATAAGGGAAATATTAAAGGAATGTGGCTGATGTCCGTCACCATTTGGCCGTAGCTAGTTATCATTTACTTTTTTTTTTTTTTTTCATTTGCTATCGTTAAAAAGTTACTTATCTATTATTACCATTGTACTGATTTCAAACAACTACTAAGATTCGTCTCTACTCTATTCATGAGAATCTAACCCTAACTCAACATAGTCCTAAAACCCTAAACATTCTAAAGGAGAGAGAGAGAGAGAGAGAGAGAGAGAGAGAGAGAGAGAGGAGAGAGTGTGTGTGTGTGTGTGTGTGTGTGTGAGTGTGGGGGGGGGGGGAAGGTATCGTACGTCTGGCAGCGACGTAAACGCGCGCGCGCGCGCACACACACACACACACACACACACACACACACACACACACACACACATATATATATATATATATATATATATATATATATATATATATATATATATATATATATATATATATATATATATATATATATATATATATATATATATATATATATATATATATATATATATATATATATCGCCCATATTCTCTTCTCTCTATATTGTTCTTCTTTACTTCCCCCCACTCTTTTCTTTCCGTTCCGTTCCGTTCTCTCTCTCTCTCTCTCTCTCTCTCTCTCTCTCTCTCTCTCTCTCTCTCTCTGGAGAGCGTGGCGCCAAGACAGCGAAACTGAACCAGCAGGAAATACTAAAATTATTACCATGGAGTGATTTACTTAGAAATCTGGGTCTGTCTTTAATTAATTATTAAGAGATGGTGCATGTCAACAGATTATTTTGTTCAAAGGTTTACTGGGCCATGTGAAACTTTCAAAATCTGAAAATGTTTCTTGCTTAACACACTGTATAATTTATCATTTTATAACTCTAATTATTCAACATAACGAAGTCAGATATATACACGTAAAAGCCAAGAAAATGTAGGCATAACACATAATTGCATATACTTTGTCTTACCAAGAAAATGTAGTCTATAACGAGGCATAACACATAATTGCATATACTTTGTGTAGGACACACTACACAGGTAAAGTAAAGCGATGATGACCAACCGACGCGCTCTGTGTGCTTACCCTTAAAGGCAATTTAATCATTTGTTTACTTCTGGCGCTTGACCCCTTGTCGCAGTCAGCGCGTCAAATAATCCTTTTCATTCACTTAATTATATATAATATTTGTAATAGTGTTTAGCAAATTACAATACCAAGAATTACTACTTATTCAACTTTCTCATTCCCATGGCTAACTAAATTTTTCCTTTCACGTGGATGGCAACTATTTTTTTTTTTCTGACAACTAAGGTTCCCCAGATCTAACAAAATTCTTCCTATCCCTATCTTTCCTATACATTCATACATCTATACAATAGTACCAAATGTCAAATACATTAAGACCCAGTATTCCCTGCCATGGCTCAATCTCGCTCTATCACAGACAATTTACGAGTACATAGTAGCTAACTAATTTCTGCCTTAAATCCTGGACTATATGAGTTATATGCTCCTTGGCTTTTTCTGCTCTATCTCACATTTTTATACATAACATATTAATTATCGTATGTTATAAGCATTTTCCCATAATTCTCCTCCTTGCCTCAATCATGATGACAACACCTCAATGAATTCAACAGCTCAATGAATACTTAAATACGTGATCGTTTTCTTTTTCATCTTACTTTTTTTTTTTTTTTATCTATTGCAGTAATGCTATTTTTTTTTACGTTCATCAAATCATTGCAACATTCATCGCATCGCTGCCACCAATATGATTTCATAAGACTTTCCTTAAATAATTTCATTCAACTAATTCTCCTCAAATCAACATACAACATGATATTCTTACTCCAAATAGTTTTCGCACAGCTGGTCAGTACAGCAACATTCCTGATCTATAACACGTAACTATCATTTCTTCCCTTTATTACCACAAAGCTAACGGCGATCATTGTACCTCTCATATTTACGTATAATATATAATCAGATAATTCAATATTTCCTCACCGATCACTCAACTTTAATATGAACATGCCCTATTAATTGCTAAACCGCCCATAACTCCTACCATGTTATACATTCCTATATTCTCAGTGTATTTCCACCTTCTCTACTCGTATTAACGTTTCATATGCCGCAGGTGAAATAAGGGACTGGTGACACTGCAACAACTCATTAATTTCACTGGTCTGCTCTCACAATATTTCAAAAAAGTTTTCAATCAGAGCAAGAACTCAGAATATACACGATACGAAAATTTAAATAAAGCCCGCGTCATTGTAAAAAAAACAATAAGTACGTGCAACCCTGATTCAGATCGAATAAACATAATCACTGCACTGATCTATATTAATCATGACACTTTATAAATTGTGACATAATGACTGCACTGATCTATATTAATCATGACACTTTATAAATTGTGACACTGCTCAGTGAATACTTAAATATGTGATCGTTTTCTTTTTCATCTTACTATTTTTTAATCTATTGCAGCAATCCTATTTTTTTACGTTCATCAAATCATTGCAACATTCATCGCATCGCTGCCACCAATGTCGTGGACCGAGATGTTGCATGAATTTGCTATATAAAGGCTACTGGAAAACTCACAAATATTTTCATATTTTAATTACTATTTACTAATTATTTACATTTTTTTTACAAGTCAAAAATCCTCATTCGCATTCATCTTTAGTTCATTCAAAGTTATTTGGTGTCACTTTATATCCTTCAACTCCTTTCACTTTATATCCTTCACTTATATCACTTCAACTTATTAATTGACCAACGCAATCATCGTGCAAGAGCACAGATAATATCGAATTCATAAACACAACTGATATTCAAACAGCGCAATTAATGTTCCGTTAGAAAAAAAAAAAAAAGCAAACATGATATCAGCATCACATCAATTACCATAAATATTCCGTAATTAAGTAAATCTTTGTCCACCATACAAACCTAGCATACTAATATAAAACATCAGATAAACATCCTACTCCTCCTTTGATAAGTTAGTTGATTTTTAGACTGCACTACACTTTCAAGTTCCACTTACTTTAAGTTATTCGGTCCATCTTGACCCATCTTTAGTCAGGCACTATGGAATCTCTGCCTCTTTTTCTGCTACTGTCTGCTGCTTTCTAATTCTCTGTCACTCTGTTCCTTTAAAATCGTTTGGACCTGTCTACTTCCTTCAGAAAATTATCTTTATTTTCATAACATTTTATATATCTACCATTCATGTTGCTCATTTACGCATATGATACGCCCACAGGCGTGGTACTTGATACAGAGCCAAACTTATGGTAGAGGGGCAATTTAGGGATGCTGCTTAAGTATATATAAATATATATATATATATATATATATATATATATATATATATATATATATATATATATATATATATATATATATATATATATATATATATATATATATATATATATATATATATATATATATATATATATATATATATATATATGGTATGGAGGAGTACATTCCTCACTCTTTTTCTCGACCTAAATCTTTCAAATCTTGGTTTAACACAGCCTGTCCTCATACTATACATGATAGAGAGGTGGCCCACAAAAGGTACTTCAGCCTTCCATCACCAGAATCTCATGCGCTTTATATTTCTGCCCAGAACCATGCCAAGTCTGTCCTCCAACTAGCCAAAAACTCTTTCATTAATGGAAAGTGTCAAAATCTTTCAAGATCCAACTCCCCTGGTGACGTCTTCTGACACCTAGCCAAAAACATCTCCAATAACTTTGCTTTTTCTTCTTTCCCTCCTTTATTTCAATCAGATGGTACCACTGCTATCACATTTATTTCTAATGCTGAACTCTTCGCTCAAACCTTTGCTAAAAACTCTACCTTGGGCCTCTGACTACTTCATGCTACCTATTAATATTCTTCGTAATGATGTTTTCCATGCTCTCGCTGGCCTAAACCCTCAGAAGGCTTATGGACCTGATGGGGTCCCTCCAATTGTTTTCCGAAATTGAGCCTCCGTCCTTGCATCTTGCCTAATCAAATTTTCAACTCGGTTTGTCAACATCTACCTTTCCTTCTTGCTGAAAATTTGTCTACATTCAGTCTGTTCCTAAAAAGGGTGACCGTCCTAATCGCTCAAACTACCATTCTATTGCTTTAATTTCCTGCCCGGCTAAAGTTTTTAAATCTATCCTCAACAGGAAGATTCTTAAACATCTATCACTTCACAACCTTCTATCTGATCGCCAGTATGGGTTTCGCCAAAGGCCGCTCTACTGGTGATCTTCTGGCTTTCCTTGCTGAGTCTTGGTCATCCTCTTTTAGAGGTTTTGTTGAAACTTTTGCTTTTGCCTTAGACATATCAAAAGCCTTTGTTAGAGTCTGGCAAAAAGCTTTGATTTCCAAACTACCCTCGTACGGCTTCTATCCTTCTCTGTGTAACTTCATCTCAAGTTTCCTTTCTGACCGTTCTGTTGCTGCTGTGGTAGATGGTCACTGTTCTCCTAAATCCATTAACAGTGGTGTTCCTCAGGGTTCTGTCCTGTCATCCACACTCTTTCTATTATAGATCAATGATCTTCTAAACCAAACTTCTTGTCCTATCCACTCCTACGTTGATGATACAACCCTGCACTTTTCCACGTCTTTTCGTAGACGTTCAGCCCTTTAGAAAGTAAGCAGTTCATGCAAGGAACCCACCGAACGCCTGACTTCTGATCTCTCTAAAATTTCTGATTGGGGCAGAGCAAATTTAGTATAGTTCATTGCCTCAAAAACTCAATTTTTCCATCTATAAACTCGACACAACCTTCCAGACAACTATCTACTCTTCTTCATTAACACTCAACTGTTACCTTCTTCTACAATGAACATTCTCAGTGTGTCCTTTACTTATAATCTAAACTGGAAACTTCACATCTTATCTTTAACTAAAACAGTTTCTATGAAGTTATGTGTTCTGAGACGTCTCCGCCAGTTATTCTCACCTTTCCATCTGCTAACTCTGTACAGGGGCCTCATCCGTCCATGTATGGAGTATGCTTCACTTGTCTGGGGTTTTCCACTCATACCGCTCTTCTAGACAGGGTGGAATCAAAAGCTTTTCGTCTCATCAACTCTCTTCCTATAACTGACTGTCTTCAATCTCTTTCTCATCGCCGCAGTGTTGCATTTCTTGCTATCTTCTACTGCTATTTTCATGTTAACTGTTCTTCTGATATTGCTAACTACATGGCTCCCCTCCTCCCGCGGCCTCTCTCTACAAGACTTTCTTCTCTCTCTCACCGCCATCCCTGTCACGTGTTAACCCGCCTCTCAAATTTCAACATCCGGCCGTTCTTGGATATCCTCATCTACTGAAGCTAAGCTGGTTTTCTTGATTAGTGGGGCCCAAAAGCCCCACACGGGTTATATGTGGCCCATCTCAGGTGCTTTTTCCATGTGTCACTGCCATGGGCGCGCTGACCCAAATGTCGGGCACCCTGTGATTGGTGGTATGGAAAGTGAGAGAGAAAAGTCGGAGAGCAACAATGTTTTGAACATTTATTAAAGGACAGAAAGGGGAAGAAGTACTCCGTAGAGCGGAGGGACCTACAGTTTAACGTGGATTCTAAAACACTAGACAGTGTGAGGAGGCGATCGGAATGGAGGGGATTGTTAAGATGGTAAGTTTTGTGGCAGTTGAAAAAAGTGAGAATACCTCTGCAGAGCAGAGGGGTCACTTTCATTATGATGGCTTCATCCGAACCTCGGTAGAATAGTTATAGTGTGAGATAGAAAGGAAAGTGTTGGAACGGAGTGGATCGTCAGAGTACAAAGGGTCATAGCAGTGTCAACAGAAGAGTACCTCTGGAAAGTAGAGGGGTCATTTGGTTATAGTGGCCTCATTGGAACCACGGTGAAAAGTGTAGTCAGAGTGGGAAGGAGAGGGGAACGGAGGGGATTGTAGGAGTGAGTTGTACAGCAGGGCAAGTGGAAGGAAGCCCTTGTAAAAGCAAAGAGGGTCATTGAGTTATCGTAGCCTCATCCGAACCACGGAAGGAAAGTTGTATGAAAAAATAGTAAGAAAAAAAAAAAAGATAAATAAAAGGGACACTGTGACAGCTGTGGGGTGGAGCGGCAGCCTTAACTGGTGCTTTTGAGGGAGGCAGTAATCAATCAGGTCCCAGCTCCGGTCACACCACTAGAATAAGGGGGGATTGTAAACTCGCGAATCCCATGGTAAATTGGTTGTATTGAACTTCTATCTCCTCCCATATTTATGGACCAATTTCTTTCATTCAAAAAACATTTTAATCAGAAATTATAAGAGAATAAATCCAAGAATGGTCCTCTTTCCCTTCCAGTAAAGGCATTCGTTGACCGTCCTCTACCATGCTATGGATGTTATGAGTTCAGTCATGGGAGGAAGAACTGTCCAAACCGTCTCCGGTGTGGTCACTGCTCAGTCCTGACTCACACCCTACTCCAGAATGCGAATCAGAACCCTATTGCTTCTACTGTAGGGAGGCTCACCAGCTACATTCTCGACAATGCAAGAGGTACCGTTTTGAGTAGGACATTTTTCACCTGGCTAATTCTCAGTTCATTAGTCTTGGTAGTGCCAGACAGCAATTTTTTTTTTCGACAAAAAAGATTGTAGGGCAAAGACCTACGCCTCTTCCCTCCACTCTAATTCGACCTCCTCTACCACTCAATAGGGATGGGTGTGGCTGTAATTATTCACATTTCAAAGCCTGGAAAATATCATCAGCTAACAACCAATTGTCGCCCCGTTCCTTTAACTTCATGCATTTGTTAGTTGCTGGAAAAGATGGTGAACATCAAGTTTATGTGGTACTTGAGGAGAGGCAGTTACTTGTCTCCCGTTCAGTATGATTCCCGGAAAATGCGATCTACGACCGATGCTCCATTGTCTTTGCAATCTTCCATTTGTGAGGCATTTGATAATAAGCAACACCATGACACAGTCTTTTATGATTTGGAGAAAGCTTACGACGCAGCCTGGCGTCATGACATTTTACTTGGTGTTTTTTTATTTTTCCTCCGTAGCCGACTACCTATTTTCATACAACAGATTTCTCTCTCTCTCTCTCTCTCTCTCTCTCTCTCTCTCTCTCTCTCTCTCTCTCTCTCTCTCTCTCTCTCTCTCTCTCTTTTTTTTTTTACGGGTACGGGTTGGTAGTGATCTGTCAGGACTTCGCCCACTTGAAGATGGCGTGCCACAAGGAAGTAAACTTAGTGTCACACTTTTAGCTGTAGCTAAAAACAGTGTCATTTGTGTACTTCCGGAAGGAGTTCGTGGTAGCTTATATGT
This sequence comes from Scylla paramamosain, assembly GCF_035594125.1. Classification (NCBI taxonomy): domain Eukaryota; kingdom Metazoa; phylum Arthropoda; class Malacostraca; order Decapoda; family Portunidae; genus Scylla; species Scylla paramamosain. The sequence goes on from NC_087154.1 coordinate 12,074,832, forward strand.
TGATGACTTGTCACTCTCCTTTTCTGCGGCACAGATGCCATTAATTGAGAGGAAATTGCAGTTAGCAGTTAAAGGGATTTTTCACTGGGCAACAACTCGGGAATTTCGTTTCTTAGCTTCGAAGACTGTGGCCATACATTTTTGCCGCTTTCGTAGTGTTCACCTTGACTCAGATCTAAATCTATATGATGGAAGAATCTCTTGTGTGGAGAAAACTCGTTTCCTGGGACTTGTATTTGACAGGCGCCTGACTTGGATACCTTGCCTTCGTTATGTTAAGGCAGCATGTATGAAGGCGCTGTCACTCTTTAGGGTCTTGGCTCATACCTCTTGGGGAGCTGATAGACAAACCCTTCTCTCTTTATTTTATTATTTATTTATTTATTTATTTTATTATTTTTTTAATGTGGGGGGACACTGGCCAAGGGCAACAAAAATAAAAAAAAAGAAAAAAAGCCCGGTCCCAGAAAAGGGTAGTCAGAAATTGAAGGATAAATGTCTTGAAACCTCCCTCTTGAAGGAATTGAAGTCATAGGAAGGTGGAAATACGGAAGCAGGCAGGGAGTTCCAGAGTTAACCAGAGAAAGGGATGAATGATTGAGAATACTGGTTAACTCTTGCATTAGAGAGGTGGAGAGAATTGGGGCGAGAGAAAGAAGAAAGTCTTGTGCAGTGAGCACGCACGAGGAGGGGAGGCATGCAGTTAGCAAGATCAGAAGAGCAGTTAGCATGAAAATAGCGGTAGAAGACAGCTAGAGATGCAACATTGCGGCGATGAGAGAGAGGCTGAAGATAGTCAGTTAGAGGAGAGGAGTTGATGAGGCGAAAAGCTTTTGATTCCACCCTGTCTAGAAGAGCGGTTTGAGTGGAACCCCCCCCCCCTCAGACATGTGAAGCATACTCCATACATGGACGGATAAGGCCCCTGTACAGAGTTAGCAGCTGGGGGGCGAGAAAAATTGGCGGTGACGTCTCAGAACTTCATAGAAGCTTGCACCGAACTCTCATTCTTTCCAAGTTCGAGTGTAGTTGTGAGGTTTATTGCTCTGCTACTGAGGCTCGTCTTTGTGTGTTGGACTCGTTGCACTATGTTGCAGGCTTGTCAACTGATGCATTCCGCTCAACCCCAATCCTTAGCTTACCAGCGGAAATTGGTTTCCTTCCGCTGGACGTGCGTCGCCAGTCTATATTACTGAGATGCTGGTATTCAATGTCATCCCGATTCTGTTCCTTGTACGGTTGTCTCCCGTGATTTACGTTCCCGTTTAGATGTCTCACCCGAATTTACCTAAACCTTTTGGTGTTGGGGTTGCATCTGCTATGGTGACATTAAATGTACCCTCTGTTTCTGTAAGTCCCTGTAGATATCCTAGAGTTGGTTACTGACAATTTCCAGATATTTCTGTCTGCGGCCCTACTATCCCTGGTAAGAACTTATTACCGGATCATGAGTCCCGTGCATTATTCTTGGAACACACATTCTGAGTCCATCCCTTCGTTTACGGACGATTCAAAATCCGAAGATGGAGTCGGATTTGGTGTTATCTTTCCTTCATTCTGTTGAGACGATAGCCTCCTCAGTATTGCTTCAATTTTTACGGCAGAACTGTCTGCCATTATTTTAACTTTAAGAATTATTTTTACTCTTACCACCTCATCTTTTACAAATTTTTTTTAGCGACTTAAGCAGTGTTCTTTCCGCTGCTCAACATTTTAGCTCTTCTTCTCTTCACCCACTTGTTTTATTAATGCTTGAGTGGCTATACCTATTACAGTGCAGAAGCTATCACGTCGCATTTTGCTCGGTCCCTGCACATGTTGGAGTTCAGGAGAATGAGAAGGCCGATAAGTTGGAGGCAGCAACTCAGGTTGCTTCTTCTAACCTCATTCCCTTTCATGACTTATACTCCAGGATTTGGAGGAGGATTTGGTTGCCACCACTAAGATGGGTGAGATAACTTCTGTAACTTTCCATCCATGGACGTATGTCCATGTGCAGGAGCGCTGTTCAGAGACTGCACTGGCCCGTCTGCGGACGTGTCACATATGTCTCACTCATAAGAACATACGAACATAAGAAATAAGGGAAGCTGCAAGAAGCGACCAGGCTTACACGTGGCAGTCCCTGTATGAAATATACCTACCTATTTCCATCTATTATCCCCATCCATAAACCTGTCTAATCTTCTCTTAAAGATTTCTAGTGTCCTAGCACTAACAACATGATTACTGAGTCCGTTCCACTCATCAACCACTCTATTTGAGAACAAATTTTTTTCTATCTCCTTCCTAAACCTAAATTTTTCAAGCTTGAACCTGTTATTTCTTGTTCTACCCTGGTTGCTGATCCTAAGAATTTTGCCTACATCCCCCTTGTTATAACCTGTATACCACGTAAAGACTTCTATCAGGTCCCCTCTTAACCTACGTCTTTCTAAAGAATGTAAATTTAACAACTTCAATCTCGCCTCATAAGGAATACTCCTCATCCCCTGTATCCTTTTAGTCATTCTCCTCTGTACTGATTCTAATAGACCTATATCTTTCCTGCGCATGTAATGTGGGGACCAGAACTGCACAGCGTAGTCTAGATGAGGTCTGACCAGCGCCAAGTATAACTTTAATATTACTTCCGGCCTTCTACTTTTAACACTCCTAAAAATGAATCCTAGTACCCTATTTGCCCTGTTTCTGGCTTCTACGCATTGTTTCCCTAGACGGAGTTCAGAGCTAACTATAACTCCTAAATCTTTCTCGTACCCTGTACCTACCAGAGTTTGGTTGTTTAATGTGTACCTACTGTGTGGGTTTCCTCTACCTACGCTAAGTACTTAGCATTTATTGATATTAAATTGCATTTGCCAACTACGAGTATCTGTCCATTCATTCATTTTATCTAAATCTGCCTGCAAGGCGATGGCATCCGATTCTGACCTAATTAATCTATCTTTGTGTCATCTGCAAATTTACTAACATCACTACTAATTCCACTATCCAAGTCATTGATATATATTAGAAATAACAATGGTCTTAATACTGATCCCTGTGGCACCCCACTAATTACATGACCCCACTCAGATTTCGAGCCGTTTATTACAACTCTTTGTCACCTGCCACTAAGCCATGACCCTATCCAGCCTAACACCTTCCCATCTATCCCGTGTGCCCTAACCTTTCTTAGGAGCCTTTGATGGGATACCTTGTCAAATGCTTTACTAAAGTCTAGATATAAGATATAACTATCACCATTATCTACTGCCTCGTACACTTTCCTGTAAAAACTTAACAAGTTTGTCAGGCAAGACTTCCCCTTCGTGAAGCCATGTTGTGACTGATTTATGAAGTTATGTTTGTCTAAATGTTCCCTAATGTTCCTTGCTATTATTGACTCTAATATTTTACCTACAACTGAAGTTAAGCTGACAGGTCTATAGTTAGAAGCTAAAGTTTTATCTCCTTTCTTAAAGATGGGTACTACATTAGCCTGCCTCCACATTATTGGTACCTCACCCGACTTCAGTGATTTCCTAAAGACAGAAACTAACGGCTCACTAATAATCTCTTTGCATTCCTTAAGTACTCTGGGATATATTTCATCTGGTCCTGGTGTCTTGAGCTTTTTTAGCCTATCTATCTCCTGTTCCACTATTTCCCTAGTTATGGAAATATCTGTCAGCTTCTCATTCTCATCTGCTCTAAACACCTGTTCATTATCTGGCATATCCTGCATGTTTTCCTGGGTGAAGACAGTTAAAAAATACATGGTTACTTCTTGTCCCGGAAAACCCAACTATTTTGTGATAACTGCTTAGTTCCCTTTACAGTGCGACACTTTCTAATGGAGTATCCCATTAGAAAGTGAGGGAGCGATATCTTTTCCATTGCCACGATGAGGATGGGATTTTTCAGATGTCGCTAACACTTGGGGAGAGGACTCTCTCCCCGGGACATGAAATCCTTAGTTTTGTGCAGAAGGCCGGTTTTCTAAACAAACTATAGATTACCTTTTAACTGTTCTTATCTTATTTTGTCAGTAACATAGCACTGGGGAGAACTTTATCTTTGCACTGGGAGAACATGGCGGCAAGTGAAGAAGACATATAACGAACAACGCCAGGTCTTGGGGCCTGAGTCAGTGGGGTCATTGTCTTGGGCACGTAACGAACAACGCCAGATATCTGGGTCAGTGGAGTCAGTGTCTTGGGTACGGAACAAACAAAGTGTGGTCAGTACCCCCTCACTTTAAATCAAATTAAATAACTAAAACATTACTATATCAACCCTCTCATTTTTACCACTCAAGTTTTTTTTATTTTTTTTATGGCTCTGGGATTCCCTGGGATCTTCGTCGCTTTTAAAGGTTTGTATTGGTGCCATATGACCGCGATGTTGCAGCGCAATAAATTAAATCAATCACTCAATCAATCCTGTGTTTGAGATTTTCCGCGTCTCTTGTTTGTTTACCACCACTCAAGCCTGCCAACCCTCAAGACTGCCAAATCTCTCGGCAACTCCTCCGGAATCATGGAGTGGCGTGTCTTTAATAATTCTGCATGGCCAGTTCGTGGTTCGGTGCCCGACGTTCGGATTGCGGTTCTGAGGTTTACCTCTCGATTGTATAATGAACCGGTCGAAAGGCGGGTGTATTAGCCTCTGTGGTTCCACTTGTTAAACGTTGCTTGTGTTAGTGTCTATTTTGGAACAGGCTGGTGTTGCCTTCGTTTAGTAGTCTGCGTTTTTTTTTTTTTCTTCATAGTCCAGCGTCTGGTGGCAGGAGTGACTCGTGACCTGAGTCTCGTGTCTGCAGGAAGTCGGAATGTGGATTTGGCCGTTTGGTGTTCAGATACCCAGTCCAGCAAATAGTTTCCGTCGCCGTCCTAGTCCCACTCACACCATAGGGGGAATCTCCCAGACAGAAAGAATGTTTGAGGAGATGAGATTCAAGTTGGAGATAAGGGGAATGGAGCTGGAGGAGACTAGAAAACCTAAGGGACTGAAGGCCGAGAGGGAGATGAGAAGGCTTGAGCTGGAAGCTGAAGCCGAGACTAGAAGGCTGAAGGCTGAGAGGATTAGGGAAGCCAAGAGGCATGAGGCCGAGAAGAAGGCGAGGGTGTATGAGACGGAGAAGGAGAAGGAGGCGAGCATGTATTAGAGGGAGGAGACTGAAAAGACCAGAGTATTTGATTTGGAGGAGACTCGAATAGAGGCTAACTCTTCACATACCATGCGAAGAAGAGAGGTAGTGAAAGAAGATACAGTGGAGAGCCAGATGGTGAGAAGTTTAAAATTAATACCAGAGTTTGATGAAAAAAAAAGGTGATAGAAGGGTTTAGGAAATCTGAAAAGAAAGCAGCAGAGTTTGACTGGTTTCGGGAACGTTGGGTTGGTCTTGTTGTTAACGTGTTGAAGGGCAAAGCGTTAGAAGTTTGTGATAGAATGTCAGTGGATCACCTGGAGGATTATGATGAATTCAAAGCTGACATTCTGAGAGCCTATGAGCTACGACCGGAGGCTTATCGACAGCAGTTCAAGGGAGCTAAGAAACAGCCCGGAGATTCCTATCTCGAGTATGCTCGCTACCTGTAGAGTTATTGTAAATGGGGAACAGTGTGGAAAATATCATCATTCTTGCCTTCATCTTCTATTTATTAATAATGGTAGTCCGACTGTGGAAGCTACAAGTAGTCATATGACAAGGAATGGAGGAATGCTCATGACAGGCTATGTGAACAGTGGTGATCAGGCCATACTCACCCTTTATGATCCAGGAAGTAATATAACATTGATCACCAATAGAGTGGCATGGAAAATGGATCTCGTAGGAACACCGATAAGTTTAAACTTAACCAAAGTTGGAGCGCAAGCAGAAAAGATAGAAAGTTATATATATACAAAGTAGTGCTGAGAGATTGGTTTGGTAGGGAAAGAGTAATTGATGAATGTGGCATAACTGAAATAACTGCCGCGCCAATATAAATAAACCTACGTCCATTTGCAGATATATTTGGTGTGCAAGAGTGGCAATTGAAGAGACCTAGTGGACGTATTGAGTTATTGATTGGATCTGATTATTGTGCACTTTTACCACAAGTGATAAGGACAGTAGGCAATGTTCAACTGATGGATAATGACTTTGGATTGTGTATAATTTAGAGAAAGTCTGAATGAGGGAAGCAATGGAGATGTTAGTTATCATGTTCAGATAAACCATGTTACTTGCTCTAAGCCTGAAGGGTGGCTTCTTATGGCTCGACCAAACCCTAACCAGATAATTTGGAAGTATTTTTTAACTGAGAATTTAGGAACACAGTGTACTCCAAGATGTGGGGGATGTAAGTGTGGGGGTTGCTCGCTGACAGGAAATTTAACTGTTAAGGAAGAATGGAAACTTGTTGAAGATGGTTTAAGCTATGATAGGGATAACAAGTTTTGGATCTCTGAATATCCTTGGATATCAGATCCTCATAAATTACCTAATAACTTCCCTATGGCTGTGGCTTGATTAAAGGCAACAGAGAAAAGACTTATACGGATGGGACCTGAATACTGTTCAAAATACCAAGAGCAAATAAGTGACATGGTATCTAGAGGGGTTGCACATAAATTGACAAAGAGAGAGATGGAGATTCATGAAGGACCCATCTTTTACTTGCCACACCATGAAGTTCATAAACCAGAATCACAGTCAATACTATTGAGGATTGCTTTCAATTCAGCAGCATCATTTGAAGGTGTTGCACTTAATGATCTCCTTGCTAAAGGGCCTGATCTGTTAAATAATCTATTAGGTGTTCTCATGCGTTTCAGACAGAACCAAGCTGGCATAGTTGGGGACATCCAGAAGATGTACAATAGTGTTAAAATATCAGAGTTTCATATGCATTCATAGGTTTCTCTGGAGGGACTTAAACACCGAGAAAGTTCCTGATCACTACATGTTTAAGACAGTGACTTTTGGAGATAAACCTGGAGGAGCAATAGCCATGCTAGCACTGAAGAAAACTGCTCTGATGAATCTCGAGTATCCATTAGCTGCAAAAACAATAACTGAAGACTCTTATGTGGATGATGTGTTAGGGAGTTTTGATGATGCACAAACCGCAATCGAAAGGATGAGACAGGTGGAAGAAGTGTTGGAAGCTATAGGATTTGTTATGAAACAATGGGTCATGTCTGGTGATGAGAGATGCCTGAATAAGAAAGTTTTGGATGTCAAGCACGAAAAGGTTTTGGATTTGTACTGGAAACCTAAAGAGGATGTCATTTCATTAAAATTAGAACTTAATTTTTCAAGGAAAACCCGACAAGGAAGGATTGAGCCAGATATTTCAGCATGTGAACTGGATGTGCGTCTGCCACGCCTGTTGACAAAACGCATAATACTTAGCCAGATGGCGACTTTGCATGATCCTCTTGGATTTATTACTCCCTTTACCCTTAAGGCCAAGTTATTAATGCGAAATGTAGTCATGGAAGGTAGTGAAAATCAACAAAGAGGATGGGATGAACCCGTTAATGAAGTTTTATATAAGAGGGCAAAATCACTATTTGAAAAAATGTTTTTGTTGGAAAATTTGATGTTTCACAGATGTGTAAAACCATAAACCGCCGTGGGCAATCCAGAACTGGTGATCTTTTGTGATGGCGGTAACAAAGCATATGGAACTGTAGCATACATCAGATGGGAATTGTCTGATGGTTCAGTTAGCTCTCATTTATTGTGCTCTAAGAATAGAATTGCACCTACTAGACAACTCAATATGCCAAGATTAAAATTATGTGGTGCTGTTGTTGCCATTTGTGTTGAAAGTTGAAAGTTTGAAGTTGAAAGTGAAATGCAGTTCGTTTCAAATAATCATTCATATCACTGACTCCTCTATAATACGGGCTCAGATTCAAAAGGAATCATTTAAGTTTAATCCTTTTGTTGCAAATAGGGTAGCCGAAATACAATCTCGGACAGACCCGACAGAGTGCTACTGAGTTCCGTCTGAAGACAATCCAGCAGATTTAACTGCAAGGGAGAGTGCTTTGTCAGAATTAGGACCAAAACTCTGTGTGGCAGTAAGGTCCCAAATTTCTCCATTTGGATCATGATAAATGGCCCGTAAAACAAAGTTTTGAGGAAGAATTGCCGAACACAATGTTTGTGAAGGCAACGACACATGTCTCTTAAGCTCGGGAGGTACAATCAATAACATATATTGGTAGATTTAGTAGTTATGAGAAATTGCTTTTAGTTACAGCTTGGGTATTGCAAGTAGCGAAGACAAGGTCATTGAAAGGATTGTGTAAAGAACCTTCAGCTGAATGTTTGCAAGTAGCAGAGAATTACTGGATCAAACAAGTGCAAGAGTCCCTCTTTCCAGACTGGGAAAGAAGATTCAAACAACTCGGACCAAAACTCAATGAAGACAAAGTAATAGTGGTAGGAACCAGATTATCAAAAATGGATGAAAGATAGTTGGCATTGTGATGAATTCATTCTTTTAACAGTTGATCACCCGTTCAGAAAGCTTTTTCTTAGAAAGATACATCAGGAAGATCATGCAGGTGTTGAGGCCTGTCTTGCTAAATTGCAGTTGAAATTTTGGGTCCCAGGAGCTCGTAGATTTCTTAAATATGTAAAACAAATGTGTGTCACCTGTCGCATGATTGACAAGAAATGTGCCTCTCATTATATGGGGGAACTGCCAAAGGAGAGACTTGAACCTTCACCCCCCTTTTTCAATGTATCCCTTGATCTTTTTGGACCTTTTGATGTATGCGATACAGTGAAGCAAAGAGTGAAAAGAAAGGCATATGCAGTAATATTTAACTGTATGTCTACTGGAGCCGTATATCTAGACATTACAGAAGGCTATGACACTGAGAGCTTCCTAAATGTATTTAAAAGGTTCACATCCATAAGAGGTTTCCCCCTGCAAGGTATTCTCAGACAATGGTACACAGCTAGTATCAGCCAATAAAGAACTAAAAAACATGGTTTCCAAGTAGAATCTTAAAGAAATAATTAAATTTGGTCGGTTTGAGGGACTTTTCTGGGAATTCAACAAGTCAGCGGGTGCACCTTGGGAGAATGGGTGCAGTGAGGCCTTAATTAGACTAGTGAAGAGACCCCTTGGTAGGATTATTGATAACACTGTATTATCATACAGCGAGTTGCAAACGGTTGTGTTTGATATAGCTAATCTTCTAAATGAAAGATCCATTGGATATAAGAAAGTGTCTGATGTTGACAGCGGTTCTGTCCTCCGTCCTAATGATCTTTTAGGTCATTCTACAGTCACAGCGCCTTCTGCATTGTGGGATCAAAGTAATAATTTTAGTAAGAGGTTTGCATTTAAGAATAGGATAATTGATGCATTTTGGAGGAAATGGATCAGCAATTACTTCCCCAGTCTTATAGTTAGACAGAAATGGCATGTTGATGCACGTAATGTTCAAGCTGGAGACCATATTGGTCTTAATGTTTTGAGGGCAGAATGAAAAATTGCACAGGTTGTAAATGCTCTCAGAAGCAAAGATGGAAAGGTTAGAGATGTACTGCTTCGGTATAAAGTTAGTAAGCCAAGAAATAAGTATACAGGACAGGGAGATGTCAATGTAGCTAGATCTGTTCTTAACTTGGTGGTTCTTCTTTCTGCGGAAGAGCAGTACAGTAAAATCCCTCTCATACGGCATTCGAGTATCTGGCAGCTTGAAGTATCCGGCACATTTTTCCCCGAGCCTTAAAATCAATAAAGAAATCAATGTGTACTCATAAAATCGATTAAAATTCCCGCGTGAGGCATACTTTGTCCTCTCGCCACCAGGGCGCACTGCTTCGCGCCACCCGCGGCCCACAGCACTGTGTTTACTCAGTGACTCAGTCCCGCCTGTGCACTGTTTATCGCCTGACGCCTTCATCATGCCTAAAGTTGTAGAAAAGAGGAAGCGTGTTGTGCTTACACTTAAGCAGCTGATCAGATCAGCTGCTGATTAAGATCAGCTGATCTTTGTTATGGTAAGATGCGTGAGTGTAGGATTGTGATTGTGGACATAATTTCACTTCTATTCAAGTATCCGGCAATATTCAAGTATCCGGCATGTCGGCGGTCCCGTTGATGCCGGATAAGAGGGATTTTACTGTAGTTAGATTTGTAAGTTGGTGGTGGGAAGTGTATCATGATTATAGTAAAAATCACAATATATTAGAAATTTATTTGTATGTAAGTTCAGTGTTGTATGTAATATGTAATATGTAATATGTAAGCATTGCTGAATAAGTGGAACCACCTGCGCGTGGTTTATTTACGGGTTGTATTGTGGCGTTTAAGTTACAACTTTGTCTATCTAGGTAATTATGTTGGACTATTGAATTACATAAAATGTATTAGGCAGGAAGATTTAGGGATTCAGTGCATAAATTTTCATACATGTTTTGGTTTAAATCTTTAATAGGGTTGTAGGGTTGTGTTACTTTAGCCGGATAGAGGCAGTGACTGACGACGTGGCGTTGTTGTTTCCGGGTCTCAGAGGAGCCAAGTTTAGGCAGCGTGCAGAGGTGTCAGAGGTATGTCCACGATTTGTATTTTGTGTTAAATATCTCTCTTGACTCTTTATGCAACGATATTCAGGTTTGGGTCGTTAGCAGGGTTAATTTGTATAGGTATTAATAATTATTCCAGCGATGAGAGGGTGAGATAAACATATGGCGGTGTCCCGGTGGAGAATTTTGCGTCAGTTCTATACCTATGGTGAGACGGTACATCATTTGTATGTAGTTATTATGATTATAATATACATTTCAACAGTTTGGTGAAGTGGCTGCTGTCCTGTCTCCATTTGTTTATCACTGTAGGACCTATGATTGATGTTATTCGGGTCTTGTGTCGAAAGACAGTGCGGCCATGTTGTGAGTTTGACTATTTCTGTGCTACTATTTTCATGTATTAAGTTCACCTAAATTTTATGGTTGATTCATACACTTAATTACTGACTGATATATTCTATATTTTCTTATTGTGATGTGATTTCATGGGCTGGTCGTTTCATCTTAATTTTTTTTGGGGGGGAAAATTGACTGTTTGGATGTTAACAGGTTGAATCAGTAAAGGGATTCCAACATCGTAGATTTTTTTTTTTTTTACCTGAATAACATTACACTACCTGTCTTCGTATCATCCGCAAATTTACTACCATCACTACTAATTCTACTATCGAAGTCACTGATATATATTACAAACAACAATGGCCCTAATACTGATCTCTGTGGCACCCCATTAATTATTTGACCCCACTCGGATTTAGAGCCGTTTATCACAACTCTGTCGCCTGACGTGTAGCCATGACCTTATCCGGTCTAACACCTTCCCATCTATCCCGTGTGCCCTAACATTTCTCAGTAGGCTCTGATGGGGCACCTTGTCAAACGCTTCACTAAAGTCCAGATATAGGATATCATAACTATCACTATTATCTACCGCTTCGTAAACCTTACTGTAAAAACTTAATAAGTTCAACAGGCAAGACTTTCCCTTCGTGAAGCCATGCTGTGATTTATTTTATCAATTCATGTTTGTCTAAATGCTTCCTAATGTTCTTCGCTATTATTGACTCCATTATTTTACCTACAACAGAAGTTAATCTGACAGTTCTATAATTAGACTTTAAAGTTTTATCTCCTTTCTTAAATATGGGTACTACATTAGCCTGCCTCCACATTACCGGTACCTCACCTGACTCAAGAGATTTCCTAAAGACAGACACTAACGGTTCACTAATAACCTCTTTGCATTTAAGTACTCTGGGATATATTTTATTTGGTCCTGGTAACCTGAACTTTTTCAGCCTATCTATCTCCTGTTCCACTATCTCTTTAGTTATGGTAATATCTATCAGCTTCTCATTCTCTTCTACTCCAAACATCTGCTCACTATTCGGCATTCCCTGCTTGTTTTCCTGGGTGAAGACAGTTAAAGAAATACTCATTCAGAATTTCACTAATCTCCTCCCCAGAACTAACCAGCTCACCATTTGCTGCCTCTAATGGACCTATTGTTTCCCTTTCTTCGTCTTGTATACCTAATAAAATCCCTTGGGGTCCGTCTTCGCCTGGCTGGCTACTTTTAATTCATAATTGTTAGCTTTCCTCGTTAACCTCCTGACTGTTCTAACTATTTCATGATACTGTGGCCTTAAAACTTCTTTTCCATCCTAAGTAGTGTTTTAACCCATAAGAGGTCAACATACCTTTACATCACATATACTCATCCTGGTCACCAAAAATCACTTTTTCCTTTATTGTTCCATATGTATGAAAATGATCACAAAACTAAGAAAAAAAATAAGTTAAAGTTCAAAATCGCTATTTTTAAATGTCCCGCTGGGGCTTTGAACTTGGCTCGCTGGGCGGTGCTGCCAGACGTACGATTTTTGTTTTTCTTGATTTTTTGTTGTTTACCGACCTTTTAAGAGCTATAAATGATAATCTACGATAAGTAAGTGTATTATGGGTCCTTATTATCTAAGACAGTTGCATGTTTTCATATATAGTTAATTTCCATTTTTTTAAATGAAGCAGTTTTATTATAAAATAATTATATTTTTTTGTCTAACACTACAAGTACTCTTTGGCTTCCTTCACATTATTTACACTATAAATGATAATCTATGATATGTATGTGTATTATGGGAGCTTATTTTCTAAGACCAGTGCATGTTTACATATATAAATAATTCCGTTTGTTTTCAAAATAAAAGTCGTATCACAAAATAATGTCTAACACAAGTATCCCTTAGCTTCTACATTCTTTACACAAGCATTATCCAATATGCTTAGTAGTGTAGCAGGGTATGATAGTCTTGAAAGCAAGGCTCAATGCATAGAGCTACATCACACTCATGACAGTAATACCGAGTGTCACTCCGTTTTTTTTGCCGTCGAGTTGTGTGACTGCAGACATGACAGGCATCATCATGATGACAGGGTCATCATCATTATCATCAATGCTGATGTCACTGTCCTGATCGCCGATATCTTCCTCAAGACATAACAGCTCATCAATCTCAGCGAAAGTTAGTGAGCGGTGACGTGTTCCTGCCATTGTGACTCATAGCCAAGCAGCGCGTGCGCAGTGAGAGGGGGTTGGGGGGGGAGGGCTCACGCACGTGTTCAAATGGCAGGAAGCCGTGCTAAAATATGCTAGACACATACAGAAAAATAATTCATGTAAGCAGAAGGCATTTGGAAGTAGTAGAAGGCGGGAAAGTGACGAACGTACTTGTACGTGATTGACCACAGGAAGTAACCTCCGATTTCACGTACTTGTACGTGATTGACCACATACGGGTTAAAATGGCAGTCATCCATTTAGAATCATTCTGTGCTCTTATTGCTCTATAAGCGATGTTTGCTAACTGTCCTGTATGTAATTTATCAACGAAATATTTATACAGCTCATCTACATTTACTTCCCCAAATCTTCTTATCTCGGCCTCTTCCAGCCTCTTCGCTCCATCTTCTACTCACCTCGACCTCACCTCACCTTCACACCTCAACTCCCTCACCCGGCCTTATATCTCTCAAGTCTGTCCTGGACCTTGTCTTCCCCTGCGTCCGTTGCCAGTCAACTCCTTGGAGGTACCTTCTTAATCCCTCAAAATCTGCCCTGCTAAAGTCAAGTATTTTTACTAGTGTTTTTACTTTTAAAAGTTTCCTCCCATTCTAATTTGTACCTAATTTCACAATGGTCAGTTACTTAGCTATCCTCCAACCTGGGGCAGCCTCCCTCAGGTGCTGAGATCATCTCACAGAACTCAGCCCTGTAGGTCTGAGATCCTCCCACGAAACTTCGCCTGTACCTCCGAGATCCTTCGATGGAACTCAGCGTCCACCTCTGAGACCTTCGCAACGAAGGCCTTGAGAACAGGAGAACTAACACAACCAGGCGATTCAGCAACACAAGGCGCCATGTCTACACTAGCCAGCTACATCGTCATGTCACTGCTCACTGAACACGTCCGTTCCCTAGGAACCCTGACTTGAGATTCAGGAACCCTGACAGGAGACTGAAAACCCTGATCTGAGACTGAGGAACCCTGACCTGAGACTGAAAACCCTGACCTGAGACTGAGGAACCTTGACCTGAGATTCAGGAACCTGATCTGAGACTGAAAACCCTGACCGGAGACTGAAAACCCTGACCTGAGACTGAAAATGCAGTGGAAAGCAGCATTAGTATATCTTGACGACATGTTAGTGTTTGGAAACACCTTTGAGGAGGAGGTGGCATGGCAGACCGAGGTTTTCTGTCGTTTGAGGACTGCTGGCCTTAAGCTCAGTCCAAAGAAGTGTATGTTGTTCAGGATCTAAGTGCCATTCCTTGGACCTGTGGTCGGTCGACAGGTAGTAAAGACTGACCTGCTCAAGGTAATAGCAGTTGAGGTCTGCCCAGTACCCAAACTGTCTCAGGGCTTCGGTGTTTCCTGGGCCTGTGCACATATTACAGGCGTTTTGCGCCAGGATTTGCCACCGTCGCCGCCCCTCTTCACAGCTTGACCAGGAAAGGAGCACAGTACATGTGGGACGAATATTGCCATCAAGGTTTTATGGTGTTTAAAAAAAAAAAAAACGTTGGTGCAGGCGCCGGTGTTGCCATATACCAACCATGAACTTCCATCTATCCTTGACATTAATGCTAGCCAGAAGGGTGTGGGAGTTATCCTATCAAAGCTCCAAGACGGCAAGGAGCATGTAGTGGCATGTTACATTGCAAAGTTCAACAAGTCTAAGAGGAATTATTGTATTACACGCAACGAATTGGGTGTTGTAATGAGGGGGTTTTCTCACTTCTATCACTATTGTTGCGAGCAGCGACATAAAGTGAAAGAAGTGAAAATGAATGAAGAGATGAGAGAGAGAGAGAGAGAGAGAGAGAGAGAGAGAGAGAGAGAGAGAGAGAGAGAGAGAGAGAGAGAGAGAGAGAGAAGAAGAAGAAAGACAGGCTGGGGATGAGAGTTGATGGGTCCCAGATGTGTAACCTGCTCTCTTAGCATAACCTTTATTTGCAGAGTTGTTTGTATTCCCCATTTTATTTACCAGACTTCTAGTTGTTCCTTTTGTTTGAGTTGCCCTTGAAGATAAAGTAATCAGTATTCACCATGCCCCCATAGCTTATCCACTAGAATTTTTAGGAGAGTGTTTTGTTCATGTTAGTCCGCAGTGAGAGAGACGTGGTGGGCAGTGCTGGTGTCTGTATGTTTGTATGTCCCCACCCCCCTCCCTCTTGTAGCCCCGCCCGTTGTAGCAGAGTGGAAGAGCGTTTGCCTCGCGTTTCCACGCTTTCGAGTCAATCATTGTCCACAGGTAGACGTATGATCTGAAGGCAGACGCACAGAAGGAGACTGGGAGGATTGTTACAGTTAGATGGGTTAGTTGCTGTAAGGGGAATAAATGAGTCATATAAATATAAATGAGTTATATAAATAGCTTAAGAGTCTTCATTTTAGTCTGTCAGGAAGTGTAATTAGTTTCTAACACACTAAATATCAGGGACATGAGTCCTCAGCTCACCGTGTGTGCAAGCTGAGCTGTGTTACAGTGAGAGGTTTGTTCGTGGGTACTTGTCAATATGTTGGTGTCACTGTATCTGTGTGATATGCTACTGTGGGCAGAGGCTGCTCAGCCGCAGAGGACTTAAATGATTAGTTGTATAGTAAACTCTACTCCTTCCTCAGGAACCTCAGGCCTGCCTAGGCCTGCCATCCAGGAGGCTGTAAACGACACTACTGGGCGAGAGGTTATAATACACCGTTGGGTAGTGAGAGGATTCGCTGTGAGGGTGGTAGTTCAGTTGGGTTTTATACGAGTACCTCGACCCAATTTGTGTCATTGCTCATTGTAATTGTTTTCCTTAACATTCCTAAATATTAATCCTAATAACCTATTTTCCCTGTTTCTGGCCTCTATACATTGCTCTTCCTAGACGGAGTTCAGAGCTAACTATAACTCCTAAATCTTTTTCGTAACCTGAACCTGCTTATTGTGTACCTACTCTATTTACGCTAAATATTTTGCATTTGTTGATATTAAACTGTATTTGCCATCTGTCCGTCCATTTATTCATCCTACCTAAATCTGCCTACAAGGCGATGACATCCAATTTTGACATAATTAATCTAACTATCTTCCTGTCATCCGCAAATTTACTAACATCATTACTAATTTCACTATCCAAGTCATTGATATATATTAAAAACAACAGTGGCCCTAATACTGATCCCTATGGCACCCCACTAATTAATTACATGACCCCCTCTCGGATATAGAGCCGTTTATTGAAACTCTGTCGCCTGTCGCTTAGCCATGACCTTATCCAGCCTAACACCTTCCCATCCATCTTGTGTGCCCTAACCTTCCTCAGGAGCCTCTGATGGGGTACTTTGTCAAACGCTTTAGTAAAGTCCAGATATATGATGTCATAACTATCACCATTATCTCCTGCCTCGTACACTTTACTGTAAAAATTTACCAAGTTTGTCAGGAATATATATATATATATATATATATATATATATATATATATATATATATATATATATATATATATATATATATATATATATATATATATATATATATATATATATATATATATATATATATATCCATGGAGGAGGCAGTAGACACCTGCCGAAACGATAATTACTCCCAGTGAGGTCTAAAGCACTGTTCAGGGGGTGCTGTGAACTTATCATTAAACCCAGCTGTGACCTCACTGAACGTTTCCCTTTGTGTCTCACAACACAAGGGGGTAGTCACAGCCTGCCCTCTAAAGACAACTCTCTTCCTCCACACAAAACTACAAGCACCTAATAACACACACACCCTTCACTCCAAAAATTTTAAAATCATGGCGACTCCTACACCAGCCTCGGAGTCCCCATCTGGGGAGGGGACCATAAATGTCCCCAGGTCGGACTGCCTTTCCGTCGACGACCCTAAGTGTCTTGACACCCCCCTCAACTTTTTCTTCATTAACTTCTGCAACATTCGCGGTCTAAGATCTAATTTTCAATCTGTAGAACACCACCTCTCCTCTTCTAAACCTCATCTTCTTTTCCTCACTGAAACTCAGGTGTCTGAGGCAACTGACAGTAGCCCCTTTTCTGTTCCCTCCTACTTTCTCTATCCTCATTTTCGATCCAAAGCTGGATGCTGCGTTTATGTGCGCAATGACTTAACCTGCTCTCGTGCCCACGCTCTTGAATCTTCCGAGTTTTCCACCATCTGGCTACGACTACAGAGTCACTCTCATACTAAATTTATCTGTGCTGTATACCTCTCTCCTAACTCCTCTGACTATAAGAAATTCTTTGACTACTTAACTTCCAAAGTGGAGCACATTCTGACCCTCTTCCCTTTTGCAGAGATCTCCATTCTTGGAGACTTCAATGTTCACCACCAGCTTTGGCTTTCCTCTCCCTTCACTGACCATCCTGGTGAACTAGCCTACAACTTTGCTATCCTCCATGACCTAGAGCAATTGGTGCAACACCCTACTCGTATTCCTGACCGTCTTGGAGATACGCCCAACATTCTTGACCTTTTCCTGACCTCTAATCCTTCTGCTTATGCTGTCACCCTTTCTTCTCCGTTGGGCTCCTCCGATCACAATCTCATATCTTTATCTTGTCCTATCACTCCAATCCCTCCTCAGGATCCCCCTAAGCGAAGGTGCCTCTGGCGTTTTGCCTCTGCTAGTTGGGGGGACCTGAGGCGGTATTTTTCTGATTTTCCTTGGAATGACTACTGCTTCCGTGTCAGAGACCCGTCTTTGTGTGCTGAGCGCATAACAGAGGTGATAGTGTCTGGCATGGAGGCGTACATTCCTCACTCTTTTTCTCGTCCTAAACCTTCTAAACCTTGGTTTAACACAGCTTGTTCTCGTGCTATACATGATAGAGAGGTGGCCCACAAAAGGTACTTAAGCCTTCCTTCACCAGAATCTCATGCACTTTATATTTCTGCCCGGAACCATGCCAAGTCTGTTCTCCAACTAGCCAAAAACTCCTTCATTAACAGAAAATGTCAAAACCTTTCAAGATCTAACTCCCCTCGTGATTTCTGGCATCTAGCCAAAAATATCTCCAATAACTTTGCTTCTTCTTCTTTCCCTCCTCTACTTCAACCAGATGGCACCACTGCTATCACATCTATTTCTAAAGCTGAACTCTTTGCTCAAACCTTTGCTAAAAACTCTACCTTGGACGATTCTGGGCTTGTTCCTCCCTCTCCTCCACCCTCTGACTACTTCATGCCTCGTATTAAAATTCTTCGTAATGATGTTTTCCATGCCCTCGCTGGCCTAAACCCTCAGAAGGCTTATGGACCTGATGGGGTCCCTCCTATTGTTCTCCGAAACTGTGCCTCCGTGCTTGCACCTTGCCTAGTCAAACTCTTTCAGCTCTGTCTGTCAACATCTACCTTTCCTTCTTGCTGGAAGTTTGCCTACATTCAACCTGTTCCTAAAAAGGGTGACCGCTCTAATCCCTCAAACTACCGTCCTATTGCTTTAATTTCCTGCTTATCTAAAGTTTTTGAATCTATCCTCAACAGGAAGATTCTTAAACATCTATCACTTCACAACCTTCTATCTGATCGCCAGTATGGGTTCCGTCAAGGCCGCTCTACTGGTGATCTTCTGGCTTTCCTTACTGAGTCTTGGTCATCCTCTTTTAGAGACTTTGGTGAAACTTTTGCTGTTGCCTTGGACATATCAAAAGCCTTTGATAGAGTCTGGCACAAAGCTTTGATTTCCAAACTACCCTCCTACGGTTTCTATCCTTCTCTCTGTAACTTCATCTCAAGTTTCCTTTCTGACCGTTCTATTGCTGCTGTGGTAGACGGTCACTGTTCTTCTCCTAAATCTATTAACAGTGGTGTTCCTCAGGGTTCTGTCCTGTCACCCACTCTCTTCTTATTATTCATTAATGATCTTCTAAACCAAACTTCTTGTCCTATCCACTCCTATGCTGATGATACCACCCTGCACTTTTCCACGTCTTTTCATAGACGTCCAACCCTTCAGGAGGTAAACATATCACGCAGGGAAGCCACAGAACGCCTGACTTCTGATCTTTCTAAAATTTCTGATTGGGGCAGAGCAAACTTGGTATTGTTCAATGCCTCAAAAACTCAATTCCTCCATCTATCAACTCGACACAATCTTCCAGACAACTATCCCCTCTTCTTCAATGACACTCAACTATCCCCCTCTTCTACACTGAACATCCTTGGTCTGTCCTTTACTTATAATCTGAACTGGAAACTTCACATCTCATCTCTAGCTAAAACAGCTTCTATGAAGTTAGGTGTTCTGAGACGTCTCCGCCAGTTTTTCTCACCCCCCCAGCTGCTAACTCTGTACAAGGGCCTTATCCGTCCATGTATGGAGTATGCTTCACATGTCTGGGGGGGTTCCACTCATACTGCTGTTCTAGACAGGGTGGAATCAAAAGCTTTTCGTCTCATCAACTCCTCTCCTCTAACTGACTGTCTTCAGCCTCTCTCTCACCGCCGCAATGTTGCATCTCTAGCTGTCTTCTACCGCTATTTTCATGCTAACTGCTCTTCTGATCTTGCTAACTGCATGCCTCCCCTCCTTCCGCGGCCTCGCTGCACAAGACTTTCATCTTTCTCTCACTCCTATTCTGTCCACCTCTCTAACGCAAGAGTTAACCAGTATTCTCAATCATTCATCCCTTTCTCTGGTAAACTCTGGAATTCCTTGCCTGCTTCTGTATTTCCACCTTCCTATGACTTGAATTCCTTCAAGAGGGAGGTTTCAAGACACTTATCCACCAATTTTTGACCACTGCTTTGACCCTTTTAGGGACTGGCATTTCAGTGGGCATTTTTTTTATTAGATTTTTGTTGCCCTTGGCCAGTATCCTTCCTACATAAAAAAAAAAAAAAAAAAAAAAAAATATATATATATATATATATATATATATACTCGTATACGAGTATATATATATATATATATATATATATATATATATATATATATATATATATATATATATATATATATATATATATATATATATATATATATATATATATATATATATATGTTACAGTCAATACCTGAATCCAGACAATTTGTAAAGTGACTTATTTTTTCAGGCAATTTGTGAACTGCCTGGTTAGGTTAGGTTAGGTTAGGTTAGGTTAGGTTAGGTTAGGTTAGGTTATAACCTAACCTAACCTAACCTAACCTAACCTAACCTAACCTAACCTAACCAGGCAGTTCACAAATTGCCTGAAAAAATAAGTCACTTTACAAATTGTCTGGATTCAGGTATTGACTGTAACATATATATATATATATATATATATATATATATATATATATATATATATATATATATATATATATATATATATATATATATATATATATATATATATATATATATATATATATATATACAGAGAGAGAGAGAGAGAGAGAGAGAGAGAGAGAGAGAGAGAGAGAGAGAGAGAGAGAGAGAGAGAGATTTTCTTACCTTTCAAAAATTTAATGACAAAAGTGGCTCTGCATTACTTCTGCTAACTCGGATATCTTGGGGGTGTAATTTGTAACTGCCATTGTCATGCAGTCATTTAGGTGACTATCAGTTAGACGTGGATTTTAAAATTTTCATTGTTGAAAATCCCGATTCACACAAGTATGTTGACCTAAAGCACGAACGTAGTCTCTGATAAACTTTCTTCAGAAGTGAAAATTTCACATTATAATTCTGGGTGATGTGCTTTGCCTTTTTGTTCTAACTCACTTTACAACGTAATAATTTCATTCTCCATGTCAGAGACATTCAGGTTGAAAAGCAATCCAAGTTGAGATGCAGTGTCGCTGACATCACTGTTGAAAAATGGGTTTGATATGAATGTAGCTGCTGGCAAAACATGCCAAATGCCTAACAAATCTTTTCTTAAACTCATCTAAAATTATGTTGAGCCAATTTGTGTATGTATGAACACTGGACTTCAATTTTTCTGTGTTCTGTCTTTTTTGCAGCAAATGGAAGTGTTGTAAGAGCCCTTTAGATGTCTGGGACATCATAGATTTTACTTATTTATGAAGGCATTTACTGAACTTATAATTTTTGACAGTTTTTATTTGTCCTTGCAACTCTAGATTTAACTCATTGAACTTAAATGTGATGTTAATTAAAAATGCTATGTCAGCTAGCCACTGTGTATCATCGAGTTCTTCATGTAATTCCCCTCTTTCTCGCAAAAAACTTTTCATTCCAGGAATTAGCTGTTCAAATATTTGGAGAACTTTCCCCTGCTTAGCCAACGCAATTGTGTACAAGAGAAGGTCACCATACTGAGCACTCACTTCATCCACAAGTGCTTTAAACAACCTGTGCTGAAGAGATCTAGCACGAATAGAATTAATTATTTTCACAACCACCTTCATTACATGTTCATAGTTAATAACTTCTGAACAGAGCACTTGCTGATGTATAATACAATAATAACTAATGAACTGAGGGAATGCAGGATAATTTTTGCACAGTGCCACAAAACCAACATTGTAACCAATGATAGACACAAGCTTTTGAAGACACTTATTATTTTGACTGACACAAGCTTTTGAAGAGGTAAACTGACCTTGTCTACAAAACTCTTAAAAACTTGATAAACGCGTTTTCCCCTTCAGCAGTAAGAGCATTAAAAAATCTTCTTTCACGCTGTCATCAGAAAAAAAAAAAAAAATGCGCACAAATACAATTCAGTGGGTTGTGTCCACAACATCTGTCGATTCATCAAACAGCAGGTTGAACCACGTGCATTTCTCAGGATCAGCTTTTATTTGATCAAAAACATTTTCTGCCATTACTTCTATCCTACGTGTGACTGTGTTTCCTGATAAAGGCATGAATTTTATAGCAGTTACAATTTCAGCTTTATTCTTAAAATTTTTCAAACAAAGATGCAGATGCTTCAAGCCAACATTCTTTCACTTTTCATCATGGCTTCTTCTTTTTTGCAAAAAAACATGAGCAACACTGAATGATGCAAGTGCTGATGCTTTAGCTTTGGCAAGTGGTTTCCGGAAGGTGTCTTGTTGGGCTTGCAACTCAGATTTTAGCTCGTTCACTTTCCCCTTCTCACATCACTGTGAGAGGGCTATTTAGTATTGTAATTTTTGTGAAGTGTAACAGAATGCCTCTCTACATTGCTTTTCTTGGATACTGCAACAGTAGAATGACAAATTAAGCACTCACACCTCTCTCAAATTGACCTCCCCCAAAAATAAAAGGGTTTCTTCCGATTCTTCATGAAAGATGCAATTGTGACGTTTCTTTGAACTAGAAGCTATTACTGTTCTCTTTAGTATGAATGAAATCAACGTGAATAACACAAGTGCTGAATATGCAGTGGTTTAGCAACACTGTGCATTACTCCGCGCCACGCAATAGATAGACACCAGCTGCGCTGGTGAACGAATTGAGTAATGGACCTGAATACGACACGTACCGGTAAGCGTGTGTCCTACACCCTCACTCCCTCCTCCCCTCCAACAGATTTTCTCTCTCTCTCTCTCTCTCTCTCTCTCTCTCTCTCTCTCTCTCTCTCTCTCTCTCTTTGTGTGTGTGTGTGTGTGTGTGTGTGTGTGTGTGTGTGTGTAATAAGTAATAATTTTAATAATAAGTAATAATAATAATAATAATAATAATAATAATAATAATAATAAGTAATAATTTTACTGGATTTATATTACATATTTTCTTAATTCTTATTGTCTGAATAAGAATAAGTAAAAAAAAAAAAAATGTATAGAAATATTAAAATGAATGTTTCAAAGTTTTCTTGTTGATCTTTGCGGGCGCCATAATATAGTCCTCAGGACGTCATGGCGCCCGCGAGCTACATGTTGGGGACCAGTAATCTAGACTATGCTTTGCAATGCTGGTTCCCATAAAAATTAATTATAGAAAATATATAAATTTATTAGAAGCAGTACAAAGGAAAATAACTACAAGGATACAGAGGATGAGTGGTATTCTTTACGAAACGAGACAGAAGTCGTTATTTATATTTCTTTTTGTAGAGACGTAGGCTAAGAGGGGACCTAATAGAATTTTTTAAGTGGTATAGGATTTATAACAAGGGAGAGGTAAGCAAAATTCTCAGGATCAGTAACCAGGATAGAACAAGAAATAACGGGTTCAAGATGAAAAAAAAAAATAAAATAAAAAAAAAATAAATAAAAAAATAATAATAAATAAAATAATAATAATAATAGTTTTAAGAAAGATATAAGAATGACTTGGTTTCCGAATAGAAGGGTGAATGAATGGAACTGACTCGGAAATCAGGTTGTTAGTGCTGAATCACTAGCGTGTTTTAAAAGAAGATTAGACAAATTTTTGGATAGGGACGGTAAGTGGAAATAAGTAGGTAGGTTTCATAAAAGGACTGCCATGTGTAGGCCTGATAGCTTCTTGTAGTTTCCCTTATTTTCTCATGTTTTTTTTTTTTTTTTTATGCATCTAGTACAGTGCTCTTCCCACACGATGAGCAGATCGCTAAAAAACAAAAACAAAACAAAAAAGCTAATAACACAGTGCTCTTCCCACTGGAACACATACAGCCAGTCACTGAAAAAAAAAGAAAATAAATAAAAAAATGAATGTAACACATTGTTCTTTCCCACAGAGATAAAGTGGATGAAAATGTCACTGTAAAGTATTAAGGTAATTATTGTAATAATGATGTAACGTAAAACGTAACTAAAATAATACCGACATTAAACTGAATAATACTAATACGTAATACCCACAAATGAAAATCCAATTTGGAATAATGGATTGAAACATTACTGTATCTTATTATTTAGTTGTACTGCAATATCATTTTTTTTTTCTCAGGAACCTTCATATTCAAAATAGGGGTTTCCACAGGAGCAATGTTCACGTCATTTCTTTTTAACTATAATTTTGGAAGAGAGAGAGAGAGAGAGAGAGAGAGAGAGAGAGAGAGAGAGAGAGAGAGAGAGAGAGAGAGAGAGAGAGAGAGAGAGAGAGAGAGAGAGAGAGAGAGAGAGAGAGTTAAAAAACAATTTCACCACTAATTCATTATAGGGCGTAATTGAAATGAGAAATGGGTGTGCAAAGGAAGATGGGAAGGAGAAGAAAGAATAGAGGCAGGGTGGGGATGAGAATCTGATACTTCTCTAACAGGTAGTCTTGCCTTCAGCAAGTTAGTATAACATTTACCTGCACAGTCATTCGTATTCCGTACGTAATTTTCCTTACTTTGCCTTGCTCATTCAGTTTAAGTCTCACCCAGCAGTTAGTAGAACAACTGCCATCCTTGACGATGGCATAATCAGTATTCAACCAGGCCCCATAGTTTAGTCACCAGAATTTTCTAAAAGTATAAGTTTTATTTATACCTGTTAGTAGCCTATGAGTGGGAGGCAAGGCGAGCGTAGCAGGAAGGTGGGGTGTGCCCCATCTCTCCAATCCCCATCCTCTTGCCCCCGTTCCCATGTTTCTGTCTCAGTTGGTAGCTTGGACGAGACAGACATATGCAGTGCTTTCAAGGAGACAGGGCAGGATACAGTTAGCCAGGCCCCCTGGCTACGCCCCTGCATATATATATATATATATATATATATATATATATATATATATATATATATATATATATATATATATATATATATATATATATATATATATATATATATATATATGCACAAAAATTAGGTATCTCCATTAGTCTGCCTGTGAGTGCACATTATATGGCACTAGGTATAAATTACAACGCAACTCCTCATCTCAGGATGGGGCAAGTACTTTGTGTGGCAGTGAGACATGAATTGATTACCCAATTTTTTTTGTTTTTGTGGGTAGTTTGTCGATGTTTGCCTTGTTCTGCTAAATGCTTCTGTTATCAATTCTCTCATAGAGGGTATGGAAGCAGAGGAAGAATGATATGCTGCTGTGTAGTAAAATATTCTTCCCCAGGTTGTGCTTTTCTGTGAAATGGGGCATGGCCTATCTCCTGGGAAAGTGAATACAATATTGCACAACAAAGGCAAAAAGTGTTCTACGGAAGTGAGAAGATTTTGTCTTGTTGTTTATGAGGGTGGTATTCCTTAGAACACTATAATCCTTATATGTATTTGTTGCTCGTTGAGGCTGTCTTTCCTTAGAACGTGGCTGGCAATTCTTTCCCAGCTGTTAGAGTTAGTAGTTGGTGAAATATTTCCTTGTCTGTGGATGGGAGGAACAGACTGACGACCTCATGTGTGTGTAACCTGATGTTATGACCGTCTGGTAAAGGGTACATATGTCTAAATAGGAACTTGTAACCCATTTTAAACCCTGTACCCATGGGTTGACTTGGGGGAAGCTAGTCCATTTGAGGCAGCTGTGGGAAGGGTAGGAATCTGTGGTCGTAACAATGTGTAAATGGTGTAGGCCAAAGAAACACAATCGTAATGCTACTGCCATATATATATATATATATATATATATATATATATATATATATATATATATATATATATATATATATATATATATATATATATATATATATATATATATATATATATATATATATATATATATATATATATATATATATATATATATATATATATATATATATATATATATATATATATATATATATATAAATGTACAATATAAATAAAATGCAGCTGCCAGGAGCCACATGTTCTTGCCCAAGGCTGGCAGGATAACGACTGATGATGCTGGGGTCATTCTGCCCGCGAGCGGCGACTCAGGTCACGACAGGAACTGACGTACAAAGAAAATTAATTAAGACGAGGGTTGACGTCACTTCACATGGTCGGCCGGGGCTGGCGCCCGAAGCGTGGGTCAGGTCCCAGGGGAGTCGCGCCACGTGCGGGAATGGAATGCGGAGCGTGGGTGCGGCGTCCCACGCTGGCACAATGCTCAGCCACACCTGGTAGGCATGCCCTCATGCCTATAGAACACAGGGAGACACAATACATATCATATAGGCGTGTTTATCTGTGTAAGACAAGTAATAAGCACTATAACAAATTGCAAGGCTCAAAGAACAGTGACGTCAGAACAGCGGTTACGCACTGGTGAATCACAACGCTCACATGGCAGTGACGTCAGAACAGAGTACACAGGGGCCACTCACAAAACTCACACTAGCTGTGACGTCAGCACAGCAAATCACAGACTAAGAATAACACTGTGACATCATTACAGGTCTAACATAAGTGAATATGGCGTTCCTTTGTCAAATAAATTGAAAAATAACATTGAACTGCAAAAATATTATAACATTGCACTAACAACTCATATGGAGGAGGCAGTAGACATCTGCCGAAAGGATAATTACTCCCAGTGAGGTCTAAAGCACTGTTCAGGGGGTGCTGTGAACTTATCATTAAACCCAGCTGTGACCTCAAGGAACGTTTCCCTTCGTATCTCACAACACAAAGGGACAGTCACAGCCTGCCCTCTAAAGACAACTCTCTTCCTCCACAGAAAACTACAAGCACCTAATAACATACAAACCCTTCACTCAAAAATTTCAAAATTATCATGGCGACTCCTACACCAGCCTCGGAGTCCCCATCTGGGGAGGGGACTATAAATGTCCCCAGGTCGGACTGCCTTTCTGTAGATGACCCCAAGTGTCTTGACACCCCCTCAACTTTTTCTTCATTAACTTCTGCAACATTCGCGGTCTAAGATATAATTTTCAGTCTGTAGAACACCACCTCTCCTCTTCTAAACCTCATCTTCTTTTCCTCACTGAAACTCAGGTGTCTGAGGCAACTGACAGTAGCCCCTTTTCTGTTCCCTCCTACTTTCTCTATCCTCATTTTCGATCCAAAAGCTGGATGTTGAGTTTATGTGCGCAATGACTTAACCTGCTCTCGTGCCCACGCTCTTGAATCTTCGGAGTTTTCCACCATCTGGCTGCAACTACAGAGTCACTCTCAAACTAAATTTATCTATGCTGTATACTTCTCACCTAACTCCTCTGACTATAACACATTCTTTGACTACTTAACTTCCAAAGTGGAGCACATCCTGACTCTCTTCCCTTTTGCAGAGATCTCCATTCTTGGAGACTTCAATGTTCACCACCAGCTTTGGCTTTCCTCTCCCTTCAATGACCATCCTGGTGAACTAGCCTTCAACTTTGCTATCTTCCATGACATAGAGCAACTGGTGCAACACCCTACTCATATTCCTGACCGACTAGAAGATACACCCAACATTCTTGACCTTTTCCTGACCTCTAATCCTTCTGCTTATGCTGTCACCCTTTCTTCTCCATTGGGCTTCTCCGATCACAGTCTCATATCTGTATCTTTTCCTATTGCTCCAATCCCTCCTCAGGATCCCCCTAAGCGAAGGTGCCTCTGGCGTTTTGCTTCTGCTAGTTGGGGGGACCTGAGGAGGTGTTTTGCTGATTTTCCTTGGAATGACTACTGCTTCCGTGTCAGAGACCCGTCTTTGTGTGCTGAGCGCATAACAGAGGCGATAGTGTCTGGCATGGAGACGTACATTCCTCACTCTTTTTCTCGACCTAAACCTTCCAAACCTTGGTTTAACACAGCTTGTTCTCGTGCTATACATGATAGAGAGGTGTCCCACAAAAGGTACTCAAGCTTTCCATCACCAGAATCTCATGCACTTTATATTTCTGCCCGGAACCATGGCAAGTCTGTTCTCCAACTAGCCAAAAACTCCTTCATTAATAGAAAGTGTCAAAACCTTTTGAAGATCTAACTCCCCTCGTAACTTCTGGCATCTAGCCAAAAATAATTCTAATAACTTTGCTTCTTCTTCTTTCCCTCCTTTATTTCAGCCAGATGGCACCACTGCTATCACATCTAATTCTAAAGCTGAACTCTTCGCTCAAACCTTTGCTAAAAACTCTACCTTGGACGATTCTGGGCTTCTTCCTCCCTCTCCTCCACCCTCTTTCTACTTCATGCTACCTATTAAAATTCTTTGCAATGATGTTTTCCATGCCCTCGTTGGCCTAAACCCTCGGAAGGCTTATGGACCTGATGGGGTCCCTCCTATTCTTCTCCGAAACTGTGCCTCCGTGCTTGCACCTTGCCTAGTCAATTCTTTCAGCTCTGTCTGTCAACATCTACCTTTCCTTCTTGCTGGAAGTTTGCCTACATTCAGCCTGTTCCTAAAAAGGGTGACCGTTCTAATCCCTCAAACTACCGTTCTATTTCTTTAATTTCCTGCTATCTAAAGTTTTTGAATCTATCCTCAAGAGGAAGATTCTTAAACATCTATCACTTCACAGCCTTCTATCTGATCGCCAGTATGAGTTTCGTCAAGGCCGCTCCACTGGTGATCTTGTGGCTTTCCTTACTGAGTCTTAGTCATCCTGTTTTAGAGATTTTGGTGAAACTTTTGCTGTTGCCTTGGTCATATCAAAAGCTTTTGATAGAGTCTGACACAAAGCTTTGATTTCTGAACTACCTTCCTACGGCTTCTGTCCTTCTCTCTTTAACTTCATCTCAAGTTTTCTTTCTGACCGTTTTATTGCTGCTGTGGTAGACGGTCACTGTTCTTCTCCTAAATCTATTAACAGTGGTGTTCCTCAGGGTTCTGTTCTGTCACCCACTCTCTTCTTATTATTCATTAATGATCTTCTAAACCAAACTTCTTGCCCTATCCACTCCTACGCTGACGATACCACCCTGCACTTTTCCACGTCTTTTTATAGACGTCCAACCCTTGAGGAAGTAAACATTTCACGCAGGGAAGCCACAGAACGCTTTTACTTCTGATCTTTCTAAAATTTCTGATTGGGGCAGAGCAAACTTGGTATTTTTCAGTGCCTCAAAAACTCAATTCTTCCATCTATCAACTCGACACAACCTTCCAGACAACTATCCCCTCTTCTTCAATGACTCTCAACTGTTCTCCTCTTCTACACTGAACATCCTCGGTCTGTCCTTTACTTATAATCTGAACTGAAAACTTCAAATCTCATCTGTAGCTAAAACAGGTTCTATGAAGTTAGGCGTTCTGAGACGTCTCCGCCAGTTTTTCTCACCCATCCAGCTGTTAACTCTGTACAAAGGCGTTATCCGTCCATGTATGGAGTATGCTTCATATGTGGGGGGGGGGTTCCACTCATACTGCTCTTCTAGACAGGATGGAATCAAAAGCTTTTCGTCTCATCAACTCCTCTCCTCTAGCTGACTGTATTCAGCCTCCCTCTCATCGCCGCAATGTTGCATCTCTAGCTGTCTTCTACCGCTATTTTCATGCTAACTGCTCTTCTGATCTTGCTAACTGCATGCCTCCCCTCCTCCTGCGGCCTCGCTGCACAAGACTTTCTTCTTTTTCTCACTCCTATTCTGTCCACCTCTCTAACGCAAGAGTTAACCAGCATTCTCAATCATTCATCCCTTTCTCTGGTAAACTCTGGAACTCCCTGTCTGCTTCTGCATTTCCACCTTCCTATGACTTGAATTCCTTCAAGAGGGAGGTTTCAAAACATTTATCCTTCAATTTTTGACTACCTCTTTGTACCCTTTTATGGGACTGGCATTTCCGTGTGCATTATTTTTTTTTTTTTACTTTTGTTGTCCTTGGCCAGTGTCCCTCCTACATAAAAAAAAAAAAAAAATGGAGATGATGCGGAGACTGACAGTTGAGAAGTTCACCCTTGAAACGACAGGAACACAGCTTAAATAAGTCGGTGAGCAGCTTCAAGTGAAGAATGACGGCTGAGAAGTTCACCTTTGAAATGACCGGAACACAGCTTAAATAAGTCGATGATGCGTCCGGTGACGACTTGTAAAATCATGGGGACAGCGTCAGTGAACGGCTTAAAATCATACGGGAACAGACTGAAGGCTTGACATGAGAAAGCTTGAGAGAGGCTCTGAAGCAGCTGAAGGCACCGTAGATATAGTAGCGTAGCGAACCCGGTGGCGATGAAGCTTTTAGTAACTGGCGATCGGGCACGGTACGTGGGGCAGGACTTGAGTAGCGGAGAAGTAGACAGGGAACGCTTGTAGAAGTCGACTCGTTCCACCGCGACCACCATTTTGTACAAGTATTATAGCTTGTGTTTCTAGTACTGTGTGGCAGACCAAGAGTGTGTGTGTGGCAGACCAAGAGTGCAGGTAAACATGAAGAAAGCTGCTCCAGTATATTATTATAAGTAAAGATAATTAAAATGAAGTTGTCAGGAGCCACATGTTCGCCACCGAGGCAGGGCGAAGGAGTGATGATGCTGGGGGGTCAGTTTTCCTCCGCCGTGATGATTCCGCATGTTTCTTTTCTTATTTTGCGTGCTGGTAGGACAAGTATTTTAATATGCTGATATGTGTAAACTATGTGTTGTGTTATAAGGCGAATTATGTTGTTTTAGAGGGTCTATTTTCTCTGTGTTGTGTGGGTGAAGGGATCACTTCGGTGTTCCCTTTGTTTTAAGCCCCACATGGTCACTTTGTTTTGGCAGGGACCAATGGTGAGGGTAGTTATCCCCTTTGTGTTTGGGAAAATGTGAGATACTAACACAGCTTAGGTCACCCCCGGCCCCGGGTCCTTCTTTCCCGCTCTGCTTTTGTGACCTCTGTGTCAACCTGAGGTAAGGTTAGGTTCAGGTGGAAGTATCGAGCAAGTGGTGTCTTTGGTGTCGGCTTGAAGTATTTTTGCAAGGACAATAATATTTGGAAGTTATTTGTAAGATTTAGTTTTACATTAATCCTACTAAGGGAAAAGAGGGAAAGGTTACTGTCCCTAGGCAGCTCGGTGGGCACCTCTTGTGGCCAGGGGTATCACACACAGTGTGGCACTGAGTTCCTGACGAAATAAATGACTATGTTGAAGTAGGTAACTAGATTTGTCAAATTAAAGCAAGTAGATATAGTGTTGTTAGTGGCAGCAAGTGCCAGAGGGAGGTTGAGGTAGGGTGGTGGTGGTGGTGATTGGGGGGAGCAGCAGATATGATGGTATATGTGTTGTGTTGTTCATTAATTAAAAACCCTTATAGAAGTAGGTGTGATGATGGTGAAGGTGTACTGTGTGGGAAAAACGTAGGTATTAAGGCAGGTATGGTGATGGTGTGCAGTTTGGTGGGAGGAGGGAGGGCGGGGGCGCAGCAGGTGCTAGACATTTGTGGTAAAAAAAAAAAAGAATAAACAAACTGGTGGTGGTATGTGATTGTGACATTATGAAGCCAAAGATTGAAAAGGGAATATTTACAAGTTAACTTGTATGAAGCCAGAGATGGAAAAGGATTATACGGATAGTTATGGACTGATCAAAGTTTTTTTTTTTTTTTTCAGAATAAAGACCAATATTACTGAAGTGTTACTCCTGTCTATTATTTTCACCTTGTTGGAGTTTTTTTTTTTTTTTTTTAATCATTAAACCTTTGATAACTAACATTGCTTATAAACTACTTTTAACCATGATCATTGTTTATTCATCATAAACTTTACAATCAGCTAACGTAAAAACATTTTCGTAAATCAAATTTACCTTTTCCATCCTTCGTGAAATTCCTGTGGGCGACAGAACACGACAGACGGCGCAGAGAAAGGGTCTTGATCCACTGGACTTCAACGATGTCACTGCTGGTCTTAGTCAGCCCATTACCTCAAGAGTGATCGATGGTGTTACCAAGTCTTTGTTCAACAAAGCAAGAAAGGAAATGAAGATGCCTACGAGTCAGCAAGACATCATCCGCAAGTTCGTGCAAGAGTTTCATGCCGTTGCAGGTTTCCCTTCTGTGATGGGTGCAATTGACTGCACACGTCGCAAGGGATGCATATACGTATCTAAACAGGAAGAGAAAATACTCCCTCACCATACAAGTTGTTGCCAACAGTAAAATGAGGATAATCTCCTTCAATGCAACGTTTCCTTGGAAACTGCATGACTCATACGCATTTTTTTTTATGTATGAGGGACACTGACCAAGGTACCCTGACCCTTGTACAGAGTTAGCAGCTGGGGGGGGGTGAGAAAAACTGGCGGAGACGTCTCAGAACACCTAACTTCATAGAAGCTGTTTTAGCTAGAGATGAGATGTGAAGTTTCCAGTTCAGATTATAAGTAAAGGACAGACCGAGGATGTTCAGTGTAGAAGAGGGGGACAGTTGAGTGTCATTGAAGAAGAGGGGATAGTTGTCTGGAAGGTTGTGTCGAGTTGATAGATGGAGGAATTGAGTTTTTGAGGCATTGAACAATACCAAGTTTGCTCTGCCCCAATCAGAAATTTTAGAAAGATCAGAAGTCAAGCGTCCTGTGGCTTCCGTGCGTGAAATGTTTACCTCATGAAGGGTTGGACGTCTATGAAAAGACGTGGAAAAGTGCAGGGATAAAGCAATAGGACGGTAGTTTGAGGGATTAGAACGGTCACCCTTTTTAGGAACAGGCTGAATGTAGGCAAACTTCCAGTAAGAAGGAAAGGTAGATGTTGACAGACAGAGCTGAAAGAGTTTGACTAGGCAAGGTGCAAAGGTTTGAGCGAAGAGTTCAGCTTTAGAAATAGATGTGATAGCAGTGGTGCCATCTGGTTGAAATAAAGGAAGGAAAGAAGAAGAAGCAAAGTTATTGAAGATATTTTTGGCTAGATGCCAGAAGTCACGAGGGGAGTTAGATCTTGAAAGATTTTGACACTCTGTTAATGAAGGAGTTTTTGGCTAGTTGGAGAACAGACTTGGCATGGTTCCGGGCAGAAATATAAAGTGCATGAGATTCTGATGATGGAAGGCTTAAGTACTTTTTGTGGGCTACCTCTCTATCATGTATAGCACGAGAACAAGCTGTGTTAAACCAAGATTTGGAAGGTTTAGGTCGAGAAAAAGAGTGAGGAATGTACGTCTCCATGCCAGACACGGTCACCTCTGTTATGCGTTCAGCACACAAATCTCTGACACGGAAGCAGTAGTCATTCCAAGGAAAATCAGCAAAATACCTCCTCAGGTCCCCCATCTAACAGAGGCAAAACGCCAGAGGCACCTTCGCTTAGGGGGATCCTGGGGAGGGATTGGAGCGATAGGACAAGATACAGATATGAGATTGTGATCGTAGGAGCCCAATGGAGAAGAAAAGGTGACAGCATAAGCAGAAGGATTAGAGGTCAGGAAAAGGTCGAGAATGTTGGGTGTATCTCCAAGACGGTCAGGAATACGAGTAGTTTGTTGCACCAATTGCTCTAGGTCATGGAGGATAGCAAAGTTGAAGGCCAGTTGACCAGGATGGTCAGTGAAGAGAGAGGAAAGCCAAAGCTGGTGGTGAACATTGAAGTCTCCAAGAATGGAGATCTCTGCAAAAGGGAAGAGGGTCAGAATGTGCTCCACTTTGGAAGTTAAGTAGTCAAAGAATTTCTTATAGTCAGACGAGTTAGGTAAGAAGTATACAACATAGATAAATTTAGTTTGAGAGTGACTCTGTAGTTGCAGCCAGATGGTAGAAAACTCTGAAGATTCAAGAGTGTGGGCACGAGAGCAGGTTAAGTCATTGCGCACATAAACGCAACATCCAGCTTTGGATTGAAAATGAAGATAGAGAAAGTAGGAGGGAACAGAAAAGCGGCTACTGTCAGTTGCCTCAGATACCTGAGTTTCAGTGAGGAAAAGATGAGGTTTAGAAGAGGAGAGGTGGAAATTATATCTTAGATCGCGAATGTTGCAGAAGTTAATGAAAAACTTGAGGGGTGTCAAGACACTTAAGGTCGTCGACAGAAATGCAGTCCGACCTGGGAACATTTATGGTCCCCTCCCCAGATGGAGACTCCGAGGCTGGTGTAGGAGTCGCCATGATGATTTTGAAATTTTTGAGTGAAGGGTGTGTGTGTTTTTAGGTGCTTGTAGTTTTGTGTGGAGGAAGAGAGTTGTCTTTAGAGGGCAGGCTGTGACTGCCCCCTTGTGTTGTGAGAGACAAAAGGATGACCAAGACTCAGTAAGGTCACAGCTGTCAGTAAGGTTCAGTGAGGTCACAGCTGGGTTTAATGATAAGTTCATAGCACCCCCTGAACAGTGCTTTATACCTCACTGGGAGTAATTTTCGTTTCGGCAGCTGTCTACTGCCTCCTCCTCCTCCAGTAGAGTCACCTTTGGGAATAGTTTATGAATAGCAGATTTGGAGATTCATTACTTATTGGTGAGAAGCTTTTGATTTGTTTCAGTCTGTTTATTTTCAGTTGAGGTGTGTCAAACTTCAAATCAAGCAATAAGCTTTCTAAATATCTGATTATACTTTTGTTGGTAATACATTAGATTGCTGAATTCAAAATTTGATACTAACTTTGATTAGCAAATATTTCCTAATGTTTTATTTTTTTTATTTAACTAGTGTCACCTACGAAACAATTCTTAATTTTATTATGATATATTTTGTTGTTTGTCTTCTGTAAATGTAACAGTAAATAATAGTTTTGTTTGTGTGCATGAAAAACTATGTTCTTTCTGTATGAGAATTCTTCTACTGAGGGGAGAGAATAATCTATATAAAAATTAAATAGATTGTATATAAAAATTAAATAGATTAAATAGATGTGCAGGTCAGTTGTTCATGAACAACGAAATGGCTATTAGAGTAATGTAATTTTTTATTTATTTATTTTTTTTTCATGTGCCTCTTATTGTAGGTGACTCTGGTTAATATCTGGAACCCTTTTTGATGACTCTTGTAAGCCGTCCAAGAACTGCTGGTAAGTAGCCGTACAACAATAGCCACACAAGACACGTGTGGTGATTGAGCAGACGTTTGGGACGCTGAAGTCAAGATTCCGTTGTCAGAACGAGTCTAGCGGCAACCTGCAGTATGACCCAGTCAAGAGTGTTAATATAGCAGTGGAATGTATGCTGTTGCATAACATGTGCATTCAGAGAAAAATTCCCCTGGATGAGCCACTCCTTGATGCTGATGACCCTGGAGCAGAAGAGTATAGAGAAGACAATCAAGCCTGACCTGCTCGCCATAGGACTCTCATCGAAGAGGTCTTTTCATAGCCTCTCTCTCTCTCTCTCTCTCTCTCTCTCTCTCTCTCTCTCTCTGCTAATGTACACTTAAATATTGCTAAAATAAAAGAGAAGTCTATTAAACAGATTTGCTATAATCCAAATATAATAGAAATGATGGACCTTATTATACTTCATCTAAAATAATAACATTACTGGTAATATATAGGGAAAATACTGAATAAAGATCTTAAAAGTTAAGCTAATAACATACTACCATAGTTACATTAAAATAATATGCTAATAACATATATTTAAAATTAAAAGTAACTTGTACTATTATATTAAGACTAAAAAGTAACATAATAATAATCTATCAGACTAAAACTTAAAAGGAACACGTTAATAACCTAAAATTAATAGCAAACAGCAAAACTTAACGTTATTTTATTTTTTTTTTCTGCAATTTTTACAAGGCAGCTGTCTATCAAACCCATATACCGATTTGAATTATTATTCATTATTTCTAACTGGCTTTTCAACCTCTCCACGGAAACCCTCATATTTTTGGTTTCCGTGAAGATGCCTTCCTTTATTCCCATCATCCGAGGCACTGCCAGATCTTCTGCCCTGCCTGCGTGTTTCCGCCTGGTACCAGCAGCTGGCCAAGTTGCTTGAGGGGGAGATGGGGATGGGCGTGGAGTGTGCTGACTGCTCGGTCCAACAGCAGATGAAGGAGGTTGAGAGGTAGATGGTGATGGCAGTAGTGTTTGATGCCTGCTGAACCCAAAAGCAGGTAAAGGAGCTTGAGAGGGTGATGGTGATTAAAGTGATGAAAGCTGGACAGGGAGAGGGCGGAATGTGAGGACTGGACAGGGAGAGTGCGGAGTAATGAGGGCTGGACAGGGATGAGTGCGGAATGATGAAGGCTGGATAAGGAGAGTGCAGAGTGATGTGGGCTGCACTGATGAGGGACGGTGGTGGCTTTGCTGGGTTGGCTCTGGAGAACAATCTGGATGCCTCAGCTGCATCAGCAAGCATGGCTAAATGATGAGTCAAAATATATTGCTCCATGTGGTCCTCTTCATCCACGACTGAAAATAATGACTATTCACAATAATATAACACTGGTTCTTAGAAATAAAGAAGAATCCAGCTAACACACCCAAAAATCATTCAAACATTAAACATTCAAAGATCATAAATGAAAAAAAAAAAAAAAAAAAATAGAAAATTGGCTATAAATATTACATATTACTTTTACTTAAGAGGTCTTGAAATTTTTTTTAGAGAATGTGCCACAAATGACTTATTGAAATGACTGCTGAAACAGGACTACAACAGTGATTCACAGGCTATTATTTGGAAGAATACATGTGATACATAAGAAGGGCTATACAAAGCACATTTATATACAAGAACAAATTAACTTAGTTGGCTGAGATCTAGAGCAACAATAAGGACACAAACTATTTATGGGAGGAATATCACCACCTTTAAAAATCAAATAACAACTGTACAATTGTGTTGCTTAATGAGCATATATAAAACAGTACAGAGTCTGTTAATACACAGGGTCCTATAATGTTTTGATTAAATATAGACATAATTAAGGCAAACTGAATCAGTTAATTACCTCCGACCTCCTCCTGCTCTGCCTGAAGACTGCAAGGCATGCCCACCACTGCCACAGGATCCAGCAGCTGTACCCTTCGGCATCCATCAGGGTAGGTTGGGTGCTTGGCCCTCCACCCACCGGGAAATTCAGAATGTTGTGAATTGGAAACAAACTTCGAATTAATCATCTAGCAATAGATGATTACAAAATTACAAATTACAAAAGTTTTGCCTGAAATACGGGTACATCGGCATTACAGCCTTTAAATACTGTGTAACCCAATCAAACTGTATTTAATAGATGGACTGTGCCCCAAGATCTCTCTAATCAAACTATAAGGATATGGTCTCTCTCTCTCTCTCTCTCTCTCTCTCTCTCTCTCTCTCTCTCTCTCTCTCTCTCTCTCTCTCTCTCTCTTTCTGTGTGTGTGTGTATATATATATATATATATATATATATATATATATATATATATATATATATATATATATATATATATATATATATATATACTCCTAACATCATTTTATATATTATTGCTGTAGTCATTCCATTTCAATTACCCCTCATTTAACCCATCCAAAAATTATTGTCCTAAATTTTCAAATATAACAAATGATGAAAAAACTTCCTTACCTGTAGCTGCCTGCTTCTTGTGATGTTCAGGGACTTTCTTTTTAGTGTTGCTTTTAAAGTCAGTGAACTTGTTCCTCACTTCACTGACTCTCTTGATAATAAGGCTCACAGCGTTCACTTCAGCTACAATAGCAACCCACGCCTGCTCCTTCGTGGTACTGGTGAGGCGAGGAGAGAGAAGGCCAACAATTGTCTTCCACCTTGCCCTGAGAAGTTGGGGGCTACGTTTCTTGCAAGCAGGTTCCGCCATTTTCGTGTGTGATACTGCTGTAAGCCAGTGACTTGCTCGACAGTAAGCGATGAAGCGTAATGTGTAAAATTTAATAATTTTCTTATGTGAGGCCATTTTTTTTTTTTTTTTCATTTTTTTCAGTGCTAGTGATGATTATTTGAGATATATGTCTACAGATTGGGCGCTAGCCACGTAGAGTGAACCTTTTATTAAACATTATAATGCTAAAACACCTCATGAGGCAGTATTAACTAAAATTATAGAGGTATTATACATCCATGTACGGAAATACTCTGAATTTCAAGCCATATGTGTTTGTAAACACACGCAGATGTAAGTCTACCACATCTTATAGAAGCTCTCCCGGTGATTAAGCTGCTCGTTGACGCGTCGCGCGCTGATCTACACTAGCTGTACAGATAGCATCGTACATGTTGCATGCTGTGAGCAGTGGCAGCCGAGAAAAACAAACATCAGGACGATTAGCGGAGACTACTTTCAATGCACATGCGTCGCCAGCATAGGTGTGAAGATTCCTACTGATCAGCACGCTCAAGTATACGCACTAGTGATGGACAAGCAACCTCTCGGAGTGGATGCTGTGCTTGGTATTACTGGGATTTCGGCACTCGGTGGTGTGGTCGTGAAGTCATCATCAGACATCCAATTCTGCGGCAGTGACCGGCTGTCTGGAGCCACGAGCACAGCGGCACGAGTGGTGAACACCCCAGACTGCAGCGTCCAGTTCGATGCGGCAAGCCTTCACTGCCGATAGCGACGGGTGTGCTGACCAGCTACGCGAGTGGCATCGACACGGGGTAAATGTCTCCGTTCTCGACCTCCGCAAGGCCTATCTGCAGCTACGTATTGAGCAGCAGGTGTGGCTGTTTCAAGCAATGATGGTGCGAGAACGACGGTATTGTCTGACTAGACTTGGATTCGGGCTCAACATAACTCCGCTGGTCATGAAGGTCGTCGTCAAAACTATCCTGACGAAAGACTCAGTAATCAAGAGAGTAGTCTTGCCAATTGGCCAATTGCAGTGGACACGCGACAACGCGGTCACCTCCCCCCCCTAATTCGAGTGACGTGCCTGTGACGTGCTGTGTTCGCGTGGTGCGGACGGCTTGTGGCCCACCTGCCGCTGGGAGGGTGGCTCCGCCCATCAGCTGCATGGCTGAAGCGAGTGGTAAACCAAGTAACGTGCGGCTGTGACGACATCGTGACTCCCTGCTTAAGCATATACTGTGTGTGGCGGCACGGCTGGCTACAGAGTGTCCTTGTCGAGGTTTATGGTGCGTGCGCGGCGACCAGGCGATTGTGTGGATGGACGCCAGTTCTCTCGTTGCTAGGGTTGTCGTGGAAACTCCGCATGGAGATCTTATTGAGGATGTGCCTTTTTGTTTGGGGCGAGACAACAGTTCACACATCAACATGGCGGAGCTCGACGCAGCGGTGCGTGGCGTCAACCTGGCCATCGCATGGGGAATGAAGACTAGTGAGCTGCGAATGGACTCCACTCCTGTCCATCGGTAGAATGATGGTGCAATGAGTGGTCGCGCTCGCCTTCGAACCAAGGCGCACGGTAAGATGTTAATCCGCCGCCGCGTCGATGTCATCCGGCAACTGATAGAGTTTGGTTTATTTTTGTCTGTGACCCTCATCCTCTCCACAGAAAACCACGCCGATGCGCTCGCGCGTCCACGAGGAGTGGATGCGGAGCGACAAACTGGAAGTTGCCGCAGCAGCGGCAGAAGATGAACCGGATAACATCAGAACCAGCATTGCAGACCTTCACGTGCGTGCTGGTCACCCGGGTATCCGGCGCACCGGATACCCGAGTGTTCTGTCGCACCCTGTACTTCGTACGACGTGAGATTTCTCGGGCAGTTACGCGGGCCGAGGAACGCGAGGCCGTGAAGTAATGTGAGGTGTGCTGCAGCATCGACCCGGCACCGGCGAAATGGAGGCATGGCTGGCTGGGTGTGAAAGAGACGTCGTGGCGTTTAATCGTAGATATCACTCACCACCTTGGTTAAGATTACTTATCCATCGGGCTGTATGGTGGCAGCTACTCAGGCCAGATGATGATAGGTGATACTGTCGTGAAGGAGCTGAAGCAGGTGTTCGCCCATTGAACTACTCAGTAATAATGACACCATTTTCCGTGGGCGCCAGTTTGCAGCTTTTGCCGCACGTTGGAGCGTCTCTACGCTTCAGGACGGCGTATGCACCAAGTG
This sequence comes from Scylla paramamosain, assembly GCF_035594125.1. Taxonomy (NCBI): domain Eukaryota; kingdom Metazoa; phylum Arthropoda; class Malacostraca; order Decapoda; family Portunidae; genus Scylla; species Scylla paramamosain. Next base: position 12,114,549 of record NC_087154.1, read on the forward strand.
GCAACGGCACTGTAGAGCGCAACCACCGCACAGTGAAGGCGATTGCCGCCAGGAAACATAGTTCCATCACCGAGGCAATCCACCTCTATAACATTACGCCCCGCGACTGAACTACGGTGATGACAACACGCCAGTGATGCCAGGTCTAGGGAAATTTCCCTTTTTTTTTTATGGAAAAATGGATCCATTCGGGAAAAGGGAAGAAAAGACAAAATTGATCAAAAGCTAGGGGAAAATTGACATAATGGGAAAGTTGGGGAAGAGTATATTCTACTACATAAAAGGTAAAAAAAAACGATGAAGAGTACCCAGAGAGAGAGAGAGAGAGAGAGAGAGAGAGAGAGAGAGAGAGAGAGAGAGAGAGAGAGAGAGAGAGAGAGAGAGAGAGAAGCGGGGGGTATTAGGTGAGTGGAGGAGGGAGGAAGTGAGAAGTGGAAGGGGCACATTACACGATTAGTTCCTGTAGTGAATGTGCTTGGCTGGACGACAGGAGGAAGTCAGAGATGAGGACACAATACGTGATCGGGTCCTGTATCGAATGTGAGTGGCCGGACGAGGTGGGAAGGCCTGGGAAAGTGGGGGGAACTTTTTTGCACGCTGCCAAGTATCAAGAAAAGGAAATTGGAGTACTCCCTACAAATAACACCAAGAAATATGGTAAAGGTGTCTTGATCTGAGGTAAAGATTTAACACAAGCGATGATGCTCCTTCATCTACCATGCCCTTCCGATGGAATCTTTGAATCTATCAAGCCACACCGAACACTCAATTACTGTAAAGGACGTATTTACAAACAGGACCAATATGAACTCTCAGAGGATGACATCCTTCAGTTAGGCCCAAGTAATGCTCAGCAAGTGGCCAAGGTTAGAGGCAATGATAATGCTCACATTCGTTGGTTCTTTTCTCCCTGACCGTGTTAAGATCGGTCTTCTCTCTCTCTCCAGTAAAGGTTTTCATCGATCGTCCATTTCACACGGTCATAGAAGTAACAACTGTACAAGTATTCTCCGGTGTGGTCACTCCTCTGCCCTTGACTCACCCTATTCCAGAATGCAAATCAGACCCTTATTACTTCTTCTGCAAGGAAACTCATCCACTCCATCCATCTCCAAGAAAGCGAAAGGGCAGAAAGTCAGATGTGCTCCACTTTGGAATTTAAGTAGTTAAATAATAATAATAATTATTATTACCATTATTATTATTATTATTATTATTATTATTATTATTATTATTATATTATTATATTTATTTATTTATTTATTTATTTATCTATTTTATTTATTTATTTATTTATTTATTTTATTTTTTTGTCAGAGAATTTAGATGAGAGGTATACAACACAGATGATTTTAGTTTAAGAGTGTGTAGTCGTAGTCAGATGGTGGAAAATTCAGAAGATTCTAGAATGTGGGCACAAGAGCAACTTAAATCATTGTGCACATAGACGCATCATCCAGCTTTGAGCTGAAAATGAAGATAGAGAAAGTATGAGGGAACAGAGAAGGGGCTACTGTCAGTTGTTAAATAATAATAATAATAATAATAAAGTAGTTAAATAATAATAATAATTATTATTACCATTATTATTATTATTATTATTATTATTATTATTATTATTATTATATTATTATATTTATTTATTTATTTATTTATTTATCTATTTTATTTATTTATTTATTTATTTATTTTATTTTTTTGTCAGAGAATTTAGATGAGAGGTATACAACACAGATGATTTTAGTTTAAGAGTGTGTAGTCGTAGTCAGATGGTGGAAAATTCAGAAGATTCTAGAATGTGGGCACAAGAGCAACTTAAATCATTGTGCACATAGACGCATTATCCAGCTTTGAGCTGAAAATGAAGATAGAGAAAGTATGAGGGAACAGAGAAGGGGCTACTGTCAGTTGCCTCAGACACTTTTGTTTCGGTGAGGAAAAGAAGATGAAGTTTAATAGAGGAGAGATGGTGATCTATGGATTGAAAATTAGATCTAAGGCCGCGAATATTGCCAAAATCATTGAAGAAAAAGTTTAAAAAGGGTGTCAAAACACTTAGAATCAATACCAGAAAAGTAGTCTGATCCGGGAACATTTGTGTTCCCGTCCCCAGACAGGGAGTCCGTGGTTGGTGTAGGAGTCGTCATATTGAATCTAAATTTTAAGTGAAAGCTATGTGTGTGATTAGGTGCATGTAGTTTTGTGTGAAGTAAGAGATTTGTGTTTAGAGGGCACTTTGTGACTGCCCCCTTATGTTGTGAGACACAGAGAGAAACGTTCAGTGAGGCCAAAGTTTGGTTATTGAAAATTTTACAGCACCCACTGATTTAGTGTGTCACACACGTGACTACTCTACCACGGAACCAGGTGCCTGCCTCTCAACTCGTGGCGCTGCCACGTGTATAGCTTGAGGCATACTGGATACGTGACCTCTAGCAGGCTACCAAGCCGATAACGAGGGGTGGAGTTCCATCGAGCTTCAGTCTCCTCCAAGGGTCGCTACAGCTCTGAGGTCGCCTTGGCATACGCTGGGAGCCTCATATACACTCGAGAGCGGTGGTAAGAGTTACACCAGTGTTACACACCCACACACACACACACACATAAACACACACACACACACACACATAAACACATTTATATTTATTTTCTATTATGTATATGTAAAGGTGTTTATTTTTGTAATTTGTATCTATATGCATTTACTAACTTGGCTTAAGTTATTAACTGAACCAGTCTTTTAAGTTATTCAGTCCAGTTCAGATTGCCACTCCTTGTTACTTACTTTTACTTACTTTTACTTACTTAAATAATCTTCAATTTTGTATTGTTACTTAATTTAAGGGTTAACTTTAAGATATTAAATAGCAGTTAAAATGTCTCCTTTTCTCTTTTCTTTTAACCCTTCCATTGTTAGTGTGAGCAACACCCCTTCATGGTCCATCCCCTAGAGTTCAGTGTATGCTCACACGTAACAATTGGGGGCCTCTCCGGGATATTACACATGTTTACACATACATATAACTACACTAGTTCCTCTCCTGCTCTCGAGTGTATAATTATGAAGTTGTGCTTATTTCTTTGTTGGTGAATTTTTGCGTTTTTCCGTTTTAAAAGTACGCGAGGTACCGGCGTCTAGTCATAAAAGCGTTAAAAACCTAACAATTGATTTCCTCAGTGTTGCTTTAGTGTCGGTTCGATTCCCCCTAGTAGTGACCTTCACCCCGAACTCCGAGACTCCTTAAAACTTGGGAACTTGCGTTCCACTCTTTGCTTGAAAGCAGCGAATACGGCAAGCCATTACAAGTGCTTAAGTGTTAGTTCTATGGTAGTCATTTTGGGGCAGTGATTATCGCTACACTTCGATTCGTTGCCTCTTCAGAAGCACAGTTAAGGCGTTGCTAACCTTGACTCAACTAGACTCAAAAACGAGTCTCTGTCGATGCACGCGGGTCAACTCATTTCCCTCCGACTCGTGGTTTCTAACCTGTCGTTCACGCGGGTCCTTCCGACTCGTGGTGGCGAACCTAGGTCTTGGATCAGGTTTCAGTGTAGGGCTCAGACACACTTGATTTTGTTCAATTGACCTCACGCTCATTAATCATGTCGCATGAGTTAAACTTGGACGCATTTTGCAGTAATCCTTCTGTGGCGGGGCTACAAACTGCCAAAGTGACAAAGGATGATTTAAAGTACATAGCCCGACAGTTTGATCTCTCATATCCGTCTGACATTCGGAAGGAAGAACTCCGAACTCAAATCCTAGTTCACCTTGGAGGTGAAGCCACTAGTGCTGCTTCACAGCACGACGCCAGTTTAATGCTCGAACTCGAAAAGCTGAAACTAATGGCAGCAAGAGAAGAGAGAGAGGCAGCAAGAGAAAGAGAGAGAGAAGAGAGAGAGAGAGGCAGCAAGAGAAAGAGAGAGAGGAGAGAGAGGCAGCAAGAGAAAGAGAGAGAGAAGAGAGAGAGGCAGCAAGAGAAAGAGAGAAGGAAGAGAGAGAGGCAGCAAGAGAAAGAGAGAGAGAAGAGAGAGAACTAAGGCGAGAAGAACTAACTTTTCAAAAAGAAAAAGAGGAAAGAGATCTGGCATATGTAAAAGAAAAGGAGGAAAAAGAAAGAGAGGAGAGAGAAAAAGAAAGAGAGGAGAGAGAAAAAGAAAGAATCCACGAGACCCAACTCACACAATTAAAATCTCGATCAACCACCACAGCTGACCTCAAACAAAAGTTAACTAAATATCTCTCACTACTCCCTCAGTTCTCTGACAAAGACCCCGAAACTTTCTTTGGACAGTTCGAGGACACAGCAGTACATTTTGAACTGCCCCGAGAAGACTGGCCTTGTCTTCTTAAACCCAAAGTCAGCCAAAAGGCTTTAACTATTTTGAACGGCCTCGAAAACAACACGGATTACGACTGTGTCAAACAGGGCATCCTAGCGGCGTACTCCATTACCACAGAAGGATACCGTCAGTCTTTTCGAAAAATGTTCAAAACTCCGCAACAAACCTATCTAGAGTTTGCCTCAGAGAAACTGAGGGCTCTCAAGCGTTGGCTTAAGTCAGCCGCGATAACCACGTACGACGAATTAGTAAATCTCTTAGCCTTAGAAGAGTTCATGCGTAAGCTCCCTTACTCAGTAATGTTACACATCACCAACAAAGAAGAAACAGATCTTCTCAAAGCCGCTCAGTTAGCGGACCTTTTCTCCCTGGTGAATCGCAAGGCAACCTCAGACAAGCTGACCGAGACTCCTAGTGGTAAGATAAACTCGGGTAACTCAGGGGTTGGTAAAATGACCGGCAGTAGTACTCGACCACCTCTATTTTGTGCTTTTTGTAAACAGCCGGGGCACCTCATAAAGAACTGTCCTAATCCCAAGTGCAAGGTAGCTCAAACATATCCTGCCAAGCCAGTTGCTTCCATACAAGCTCTTCCCTCCTTCCCTGTACCTAAAGACTTATTTGAGCCTTTCAGGTCTGTAGGCACCATCAGCATTGATAACAAGGATCACCCAGTTAAGATTGTCAGAGACACCTGTTCAACTCAGTCCCTAGTGCTGAAGTCAGCAGTCCCTGGTATTGAACAGTGTTACACAGGTGAAAAGGTATATTTAAAAGACTTCCATGACCCCTTCCCCATTGCATTAGCTAAAGTACATCTTGATAGCCCACTAGTAAGAGGTGAAGTGATAATAGGAGTTAGTGAAGAACCAGCCTTACCCATCCCTAATGCTCAACTACTCCTCGCTAATGACCTAGCTGGCAGTAAGGTGACTCCCCCTTTGGTAATTAGTGACACAATGCTGATGGATAACCCCACTGTACAGTTAGAAGAGCAACAACCAGGCTTATTCCCTGTTTGTGTCACTACTCGTGCACAAGCAAGGAAATCTGATCAGTCTTTCTCACTTCCAAAGAAGAGCCCATCCCCACTTGAACTCAATCAAATATTTTCTGAAAAACTTCTCACTGAGGCTCAACAGGAAGACACTACTTTGACTCAATTTCATGACAAGGTTATCCCTCCAGATCAAATTACTCATTACCCTGCCTTTTACAAACCGGATGGAGTTCTCATGAGAGTGTTCCGGCCCTCTAAGGTCCCAGATGATGCTGCTTGGGCAGAAGCCCAACCAACCCCTAGAGTAGCTTCCTGTGGGATCATTGAACCCCAGGAGGCTGACTCAGAGTTAAAACCTGCCTCTGTGTGTTCATTGATGTATGATAAATGTATTACCACTGAGATTGACACAAACACCATACATCCCAAGGACACGCAAAACAACACCTACATTATCCAACACTTAGATGATCAGCTCCGTCATCTTTCATCCTCTCGAGCACTGGATATCTCAAGATTGATCTCTCAGTATGACGTGTTCGGTGACCATCCTAAAATCTGTAATGTCCTCCGCCATGATGTGAAGGTGCTTCCAGGGACCTTCCCTATTAAGCAGTCTCCCTACAGAGTCAACCCCCGGAAACGAGAACAGATGCAGAAGGAGGTCCAGTACTTATTAGAGCAGGGCTTGGCTATACCCAGCAGCTCCCCATGGGCATCACCCTGCCTCCTAGTACCCAAGGAGGACGGACAACTGCGATTCTGCACGGATTACCCGTCTTCTGCACGGATTACCGACGGGTCAACGCCGTCACCATTCCTGACGCCTATCCTCTGCCTCGGGTAGACGACCTGATAGATGAAGTAGGTCAAGCCAAATTTGTTACTAAGCTGGACCTATTAAAAGGGTATTATCAAATAGCCCTTACTGAAAGAGCTCAGATAGTCTCTGCCTTCATCATCCCTTTTGGACTTTTCCAGTATGTAGTAGCCCCATTTGGCATGAGGAATTGCCCCGCTACTTTCCAGAGGGCAATGAACAAGGTAATGCAGGGATTAAAAGGAGTGCTGGTTTACTTAGATGATATTCTTATTTTTTCACATGACTGGGATGACCACCTGTACCAGATCCAGAATGTGCTCAGCCGTCTGCAGGAAGCGAACCTCACCGTGAAGCTGGCGAAGTCTACGTTCGGAGCTGCCACCGTCTCCTACCTAGGACATCAGATTGGACAAGGCTCCGTCCGGCCCAAGACCGCTAACGTCGACGCAGTACTGAAGTACCCAACTCCCAATACTCGACGCGAGCTCCGCCGTTTCCTGGGTATGGCGGGGTTCTACCGGCGTTTCTGTCCAAACTTCGCAGACGCAGCTGGGCCACTTACTAGACTAACTAGTGGGAATGTGGCGTACGAATGGACCCCTGTCTGCCAACATGCCTTCAATCAACTTAAGAACTTGCTTGCTCGGGAACCGGTTTTGCGTGCGGCCGACTTCAGTAAACCCTTCATCATACATACTGACGCCAGTGATCACGCTTCGGGTGCCGCCCTCCTGCAAGAATCTGACGGAATCTTTCACCCAGTCGCCTACCACTCCGAGAAGTTCAACATCCATCAGAAGAATTACAGCACTATCGAGAAAGAACTTTTAGCCATTATCTCTGCCATCAAGAAGTTTGAGTACTATCTTCAGTCCAACACCCAGCCACTCCAAATCTACACTGACTACAACCCTTTGACTTTTCTCAACAGGAACCGCTTCACTAACCAACGTCTGCTACGGTGGTCTCTACAGCTCCAGCCTTACCACATTGAAATGCACCATATTAAAGGACTGGACAACTGCCTTGCTGACACTTTGTCTCGCCTTCCCACTACGCCTCGCATCACTACCCGTCGCGACCCTGAGGACCCTAGGATCCTGTTGCCGGGGATGCAGTCGTGCCTTGTGAACCGGTCGATGGAGGCAGCCGAGGGCCGAGCACTGCCAGAAGAACCATCTACCGGGCCCCAGACTACACACGTTCTGGTGGAATCAACCTTCACGGGACAGGAACCACCTCACTTCTCTAATGACGCAGAGTCATTCCTTCTGCGTCATCCTAAGAAGGGGGGAATGTCACACACGTGACTACTCTACCACGGAACCAGGTGCCTGCCTCTCAACTCGTGGCGCTGCCACGTGTATAGCTTGAGGCATACTGGATACGTGACCTCTAGCAGGCTACCAAGCCGATAACGAGGGGTGGAGTTCCATCGAGCTTCAGTCTCCTCCAAGGGTCGCTACAGCTCTGAGGTCGCCTTGGCATACGCTGGGAGCCTCATATACACTCGAGAGCGGTGGTAAGAGTTACACCAGTGTTACACACCCACACACACACACACATAAACACACACACACACACACACATAAACACATTTATATTTATTTTCTATTATGTATATGTAAAGGTGTTTATTTTTGTAATTTGTATCTATATGCATTTACTAACTTGGCTTAAGTTATTAACTGAACCAGTCTTTTAAGTTATTCAGTCCAGTTCAGATTGCCACTCCTTGTTACTTACTTTTACTTACTTTTACTTACTTAAATAATCTTCAATTTTGTATTGTTACTTAATTTAAGGGTTAACTTTAAGATATTAAATAGCAGTTAAAATGTCTCCTTTTCTCTTTTCTTTTAACCCTTCCATTGTTAGTGTGAGCAACACCCTTTCATGGTCCATCCCCTAGAGTTCAGTGTATGCTCACACGTAACAAGTGCTTCAGACCTCGGAGTAATTATCGTTTCAGCAGGTGTTTACTGCCTTCATGGTAAGTGCTGCATTTAGTTTACTTTACAATTACACATACAAGTGTGATTTTCCCTCTATTGGTATTATGTTTATCAGCTATAATATTGTTATAACAGATGTGTTATTATTGTCGATTATTATTATTATTATTATTATTATTATTACTATTATTATTGTTGTTGTTATTATTATTATTATTATTATTATTATCATCATCATTATTATTTATCACAGTACTACGTAATCGATAGTTTTCTCTGCCTAGGTAGGTAGTATGTAATCTGTGCTTTGCCCTCATCCCCATCTGAGGTGTTGTTTGGTTAATATTAATGATACACAGTGACACAGTTTTTTTTTGTCACTTGTGATTGCATTTTGTATTTGTTTATTTATTAATTTATTTACTTATTTATTTATTTATGTATCTATGTTGTTTGCGAGCCAGTATTTAGTCTTTGTTATGTTACAAGTCGAAACTCTACGAACAAACAAGCGTTGCAGCTAGTGGTTCGTCTTTGATTCTCCCAATACAATAAATAATAGAAAAAGAGTGGGTGACTGGATAGAACTCTGAGGAATGCCACTATTGATAGACTAAGAAGGACTGTCTACAGTAGCATCAAGAGAAAGGTCAGAAAAGATAGCCGCTGGAAGATAGTTTGGAAATTCAAGTTTTGTACAAAGTCTTTGAGGCATACAAGACGATAGCGAAAAAATCACATAGCCAAAATTATCATAACCAAGGCAAACAGTGAAATAGATCTTAGAAAACCCAAAGCTATACAGACACAAATCTATTATCTATGCACAGACACATATCTAGCCGCGACGGTTCATGGGCCTACTCCACATGAACAAGGAACTGTGTAACTTTGAAGAAGTGTTGCGGCTTACCCTAACCTGCAGGCTTGCCCGGGGACTAGTAGGAGATTCCCTGTAACCAGTTGGGGGCAATAAGCAGCAGGAAAGGACTAATTAACAGTTCCGAAGAGCCAGGATAGGCCTAGCAAGCCACTGGTGTTACAGTTTTTGCTCAAGAAACGCAGAACGTGCCTCGGAATCGGACTGACCAAAGGGTAACGAACCAGAATGGAACTGGACATGAAAATAGGAAACAAAAGACAATAAAGATTGCAACGATAAACTTGGCAACATTCAAGGATAAAGAAGAGGAAATAATAGAGATGATGAAGGAAAGAAAGCTGGAAATCGTTGGATTATGTGAAACTAGAATCAAAGGGAAAGGAGAAAAAACATTACATGAAAATTATAAGATCATATATAGTGGTAATGAGGATGGAAGACATGGGGTTGCTATAATGATGTCACCACTGATGGCAGAAAGGATGGACAGTATGGACTGCAGAAATGAGAGAGTGATGGGTATAACGTTAACTATAGAACAGACAAAAATTAGCATTATCCAAACATATGCTCCACAACAGGGCAGAAGTCTGAGGGAGAAAGAGCAGTTTTATGAAACTCTACAGGAAATGACAGAAACAATAAGACATCACGAGAATGTCATTGTCATGGGAGACATGAATGGACATGTCGGACAGAATAGAGATGGAGTAGAGCACGTCATCGGAGAGTTTAGCATTGGCGAAAGGAACCAGGAGGGAGAAAGAATAATAGATTATTGTGTGATGAATAACATGTCCATTATGAATACTTATTATAAACATCAGGAGAGCCATAAATGGACATGGTATCGGTGGAATGCAGCACAACAAGGATATACTGAGAGGTCAATGATTGACCTGTTTCTCACCAACAAGAAAAACATATTTAAAGATGTTAGGACCATACCATCTGTGTCCTTAGACTCTGACCACAGGTTGGTGGTGGCTAAATTGAAAATTGTAAAACCAAAGGAAAAAGTCAAGAAAAAGCAAAAGAGATTCAAACTGGAAAACCTCAAGGACGAAGAGAAGAAGCAAGCACTGCGGCAACTGGTAACATTACGAAAACCAACCGAACTGGAATTGGAAGAAATGAACATAGAAGAAAAATGGAATAAATTCAAGAACACTGTGTATGGGGCAGCTGAGGAGACAGTTGGTATTAAAATCAAATATGGAACCAAAAAGAAAAGTACTGCATGGTGGACTTATGATGTTAAGGAAGCAGTTAAAGAAAAAAACAAGATCTTTCAGAAAATGAATGAAAACAAGAAACATTGAAGATAGAGAAGATTACGTAGATAAACGAAACAGTGCAGAAGCAACCAAAAGAGCAGCCAAGGAGGACATGTGGATCAAGATTGGTCAAGATCTAGAGAGAGACGTAGAAGGAACAAGAAAATTATTGTATAGCATGGCTAAGAACTATAGGAAAGGAAATAACGAATCAATATATGCAATAATGAACAAAACAGAACTACTAACAAAACCACAGGAGATTGAAGAAAGATGGAGAGAATACTTCCAAGAACTTCTAAATGTGGAGGATGTGGAAGTGGATGAAGAGTGGAATCTAGATATACAGGAGGAACAAGGAGAGAACCCAAATGAGATCAGTATAGAGGAAGTGAAGAAGGCACTAAAGAAGATGAGAAGCGGCAAAGCCCCAGGGGACGACGAGCTCCCTATAGAGCTATTTAAAGCTGCTGGGGAAGAATGTGTAGAGTGGATGAGGTACATTTTCAGTAATGCGTGGAAAGAGGAGAAAGTGCCCCATGACTGGCACAAAGCAATAGTATGTCCAATATATAAAAAAGGCAGTAAAACAGATTGTGCAAATTATAGAGGTATATCCCTGTTATCTCATGTTGGAAAATTGTATGAAAGAATAGTTGAGAAAAGATTAAGAACCTGTGTCGAGGAGAAACTAGGAATATGGCAGTATGGTTTCAGGCCCAATAGGAGCACGACAGATCTAGTGTTCACTTTAAAGATGATAATGGAGAAGAGTTGGGAGTGGAGCATTGATAAATATGTGGCTTTTATAGATCTGGAAAAAGCCTTTGATAGAATTAGAAGAGATTGCTTGTGGAGAGTCTTACAACATCAAGACTACGGCATAAACTCTAAACTGATACGAGTAATTAAGAGTATATATAAGAACACGGAGAGCAGAGTCAAGAACAGAGAGCTGGAGAGTGAATGGTTTAGCATTAAGACAGGAGTGAGACAAGGGGGAGTGCTCTCTCCTTTGCTATTCATTATATACATGGACAGATGCCTGAAGGAAGTGTGTGTAAGGGAGGATAAAGGGATCACGCTGGCCTATGCAGACGATGTCGCTGTCGTGACAGGAAGCCAACAAGATCTTCAAGAGGCCATGACAAGATGGAATGATGTCTTAAATAGGGAAGGAATGAGAATGAACAAACAAAAAACAGAAATAATGAAAGTTGGCAGAATAAAGGAGGAATGTAATATTTACGTAGAAAACGTTAAACTGAAGCAGACCGACAAATTTTGTTATCTGGGAGTACTTTTCGACGAGGAAAACAGACAGAATATAGAAATTTTAAATAGAATACAGAAGTACAATACAAATGTCAGTGCATTGTATCCCATACTTAATTAAAGATAAGAATATTCCAACAAAAGCTAAAACCATAATATTTACAACAATACTAAGACCAGTACTTCTATATGGGTCAGAAACTTGGACACTGACAACAAGAACATCTTCACAAATACAAGCAGCAGAAATGAGAGTTCTGAGAATGATCCGAGGTGTGACCAGACTTGATAAAATTAGAAATGAAGAAACCAGAGAGAGATTAGGGATAACATCTGTACTGAAGATATTTGAAAAGAACAAATTGAGATGGTATGGACATGTCCAAAGAATGGAAGATACAAGATACGCAAGGAAGTTTCTGGAATGGGTTCCTTTAGGCAGGAGGCCGGTGGGACGACCTAGGAAGCGATGGATGCAGGGAGTTGAAGAAGCTACTGAACGAAGAGGAAGAAATCTACAAGAAATAACCAGAGATGAGGATTTCATGGATAGAGACCTTTGGAGAAGATTCGTAGAGGCCGGACACTGACAGGCATTGCCTACCTTGCGTCTGGTGAGAAAGGTGAGAAAGGTGAGAATAAATCATTATTATTTTCTCATTTATAAACATGCCTTATATGTAGTTGATTTCCCCCGATAGGCAGTGATACTTACCAGAGAATGAGTATACTTTCTATGTTCGCATTGTTATCATGATTCTTTTCGACTTACCCATTAGAAGTTTCCCATGAAAAAAAAAAAAAGACTTATATACGTGCTCGCTTGTAAAATCTGTACTTGGTCCTCTGTTTTGGAACTTAGATTTCATTTCACAAATTAGCTTTGATCTTTGAATCAATTTTGTTAGTTTTAGGGTCTGAAAGTTTTTCCCGGTACTTTACACAAGTATTGATTAAGATGAAGATGTTAAGATTTCGATGTCTAGATGTGTCTTCACATTCCTGGACCATATTATATATATATATATATATATATATATATATATATATATATATATATATATATATATATATATATATATATATATATATATATATATATATATATATATATATATATATATGGCCACAAATCCAGCCTCTTTTACAGCTGCCAGTCACTCGAGACAGCTTCCCTTAGACTACCCCTTGTAATCTAGTGCAGGACATATGACAAAAGACACGAATCCAGGTAACTCATGGCCGCACGCAACAAATGCTTTTAGGTTGCCACCCCTACCTTGCTCACAGGAGGTAAATACAACACAAGAATTATCACACTTGCTGAGAAAGGACTCAAGTATGTCCTAGGGAAAGACACACATGAATACCACATGACTAGGCGAGGTCTTAATATCCTATGAGCAAACCGCCCTTAATAACGTCCACCCATTGTATAGCATTGTATGGCACTCTGCTTCGAGTTTAATCAATGTTCAATTTCTCAGAAGACTAACTGTCCTCATAACAGTGGCGAGTCTGGTGAAATGGAAGATGGTCAGACATGAAGTACACACAAAAGATATCTTCTGGTCGCAGAAACAAATAGGGACACTTAACAAGTACCAGTCGCATTTTAGAAACAACGAAGACACACAGAAGCTCCACAAGACACAAAAATCCGACAAAGGAAGGGGACGGTGCATGTTCCAGGATGGACGTTAATACAAGCAATTCAATGAGTTGGATTCCCGACCACCTATAACGGTGAGAGTAGCCAAGCCCGGCCACACGTATGGGCCAAGTAGTAATTTCAATAATGTGTATAGCTAATATACCCTTGTAGGGCTAGACGATCAATAACCCGCAAAATACACCTCATTTACCGCTCACTTTCTGACCATGTCTTCCCTCGGGAATTAACCACCAACTACACCTCGCGAGCTGCAGGACAAAGCAAGACGCCAGGAGGCTTAATCACGTGACAGGGGAGGGGGTTGAGTGGTAGGAAGAGTGGGGTGGCCAGGCGGATGAAGGGCGTTACCCCACACTGCGCAACACATCATTACATACTTTTTTTTTTAAATCCAGTCTTTAATGTTGAGTCACATATATAGTTGAAAGATTCGTCTTGCTTACAGAGTAATCAGAATCTATCCAGCCTTTGTAGTTTGCTCACAATAATCTTTGAAAGATAACAGTGTCCGTAGAGCGACGCTAGTGAGGAGCGTCCCTCGAGACCCGCCCTTCACACTCCCTCTCACATGTCTGGGCTTGAGCGCGTTTCCGCTAGCCTGGGTCCCTCCCTGCCTTTGTTAGTAGCAGGTGAGATTCGAAAAAGAGAAGGCGTGTAATTCAGAGCATCCAGGCGAGGGCATATTTAAGGAGGGTTATATTCCTTATAATTAAGGGTGGGTTCTCTGTACAATGCCTATAGTATTATTATTATTAATATTGCATACCATATAAGACCCTGTATACCTGTATATTATTAATGTATACCATATAAGTGCACAGAAGGGACTCCGTGCACAATTTTGTATTTTTGTGTCGTTGCATCTAGTATTTTGATGGGAGCAGGCTCCGTCCTCTCCCCCTTTACTTGCCTATGAGCAATCTCTTGTCATTGTTCTGTCGTTTATGTTTGCGTGTCTATCGTGTTTGTCAAATGTCAAAATAATGTCTAATCTTGAGGCTATTCTCGACTGGAATTAGAGGATTATATCATAATTTTTGCTAGGCTACAGGTGTTTAGGTTCTTCCTGGATTTCCAGTAATTTTATAGGCAGTGGGAGTTTGTCTTCCAGAAGATAGTACATATATTGGCCAGAGCTTTGTTAGATGTGGGCGATCTGTTATTGTGGGCGATTGTCCAATGTACCTCAATCTATGTATCGTCTGTATTATCTGCCCCTTAGAACGTGGCTTATTGATTATTTCCACCTTGGATGATTAAATTAGCGCTTTTATACTTCCTTCTTCGCCGATGGTTGAAACCGACTGGCAGCCTCAGAGATCTGATAGTTATAAACGATCAGCAAGTGACTGGATTCCTCGTATTTGTGCCCTGCACTAAGCTCACGTAGGAGATAGCTTAGGGAGGCTGACCAAAGTGATTGGTAAGCATGAAAGGTGCTGACCCTGGTTGTAAATATATATATATATATATATATATATATATATATATATATATATATATATATATATATATATATATATATATATATATATATATATATATATATATTATTATTTATTTATTTTTTTCTGACCATAAAATCAGTCTTTCTTACAGCTACCACTAATTCAGGTCAGCTTTCCCTACGTTCCCACCCTTGTAACATAGTGTGGGACCTTCTATAACAAAAGACATGAGTCCAGGTAACTCGTCGTGGCTGCATACAGCAAATGCCTCTAAATCTCCACCCTTTTTCAACCACTGGGAGAAAAAAAAAAAAAAAAAAAACACACAGCAAAAACATACCACTCTAGCTAAGTTCACGTCCTAAGGAAAAACACGCACAATTATGGCACACTTGGGCTAGGTCATAATACTTTATGAGAAAACCGCCCACAGCAATGTCCACCCACTGTTCAAGAAGATAGTATGGCATCCATCTTCTAGATCAATCTTTGATTTCTCGGAAGACAGACTCTGTCCCCCCTAACATTGATGACACTGGAGAAATGGAAGACTGTCAAACCTCAAGCGCACACAAAAAAGATATCCTCTGACCGCAGACACAGACAGGAACACGCAGGAGTGGGCAGTCGCATTTAAAAAGAAGGAAGACGCTGGACTGTAACATAGGAACTATACATGGGGACTAGACCAAGGAAGGGACATCGGTCCGCTCCAAGATGGACGTCAATAAAAAGCAACGATCACGAGTGGGGAAACAAAAGGCAATTACATCCGCCTTAGACGCCGAGAGTAGTACAAACGAAGTCAACTTCAGGGGCCGACGCAAAAGTCAGACATGTGAGGTGTATAGCTAATATCCTGGATACCACGTTACTTATCCCCCTAAATACAGGTTCGCATTGCTTGCTCTCTGCGTACATCCTTCTCTTACAAATAACAGGTCACCACTAAAGAAAAGGATGCCGGGCAGAGAGACGTACTTGAATGGCTTGGTCACTTGTCCTTCTGTTTCTCTCTTTTCTTATATTTGTTCCCCATTAGGCTACTTTACATAAAACGCCACTCCCCGAGGGAAAAATGGAAGTAACATTGACCAGCTGAGCAAAACAACATTCAGCTCCCTGCCTTGAACTAACAATTTAACATCTCAACATAATTGAACATCAACAGGGCAACACTCATCCTACTTATGGGCACAGAACTATAAAATACTATGGGCTGCTTCAAAAACAGTAAGAGACATTGCCTAGCGTTACTTCGAGACACAATCGGTGCCACTCCTTACAACTACTCTTCCGAGAACTCTCTATGCCTCTCACACAGGACATATCCTAGCCTCCACGGTAGTGCTGTCTTGAGGATCTTCTTATATAGGGTGCCTTATTTATATCGCTTTTTCTCCAGTAGTTACTGTTGCTCCAACTTCTACTGTGACTCTTATCCTTCTTTTTCCCCACCATCACCTTGTGCCTTCACTTTCACTATCACACAACCTACTCTCACCTCTCCTCCTCTCTCCACTGCATGCCCAACTCCTCCCTCTGTTCCTTCTCCTTCCTCCTTCACCTCACCAAGAGTAGCCAAGTCCTCCTCATACTCGACGCTTCTACCAGATGCCTTAGCATCATGTTCCAGCACAGCACTACCAGGTAACCCACAGGTACGTCTTTACATCACTTGCTCTCTGCGTACATCTGTCCGAGCGCCACGCCCGGACAGAACGACGTGCTGTGTGTGTGGCTTGGTCATGTAACAAGGAGAGGAAGGAAAAGGGGAGAGGAACAGGGAGCTGTGAGGCTAGGGGACGCGCCCCACCCTCCCTTGCTCTCCTCTTTTTCTCTATTCTTATATCTGTTTTCCATTTGGCTACATTACATGACAATAAATAAATAAATAAATAAATAAATAAATTATATATATATATATATATATATATATATATATATATATATATATATATATATATATATATATATATATATATATATATATATATATATATATACCAGGTCTTCCGGCAGGAATCACTTGTAATTGGTTCCGAATCTTAGAGCCAGTTCTATTTTAACGGTTCGACACAAGTGCTGATGGCAAATAAGCATGATTCATGACCATGACTCAAACAGTTATATAGTGTTTAAAATATGTATGTAATCATAAACTTTATCTAGGAAGTCTCGCAGATGGTATCTACCAATTAAATAGTGTAATACAATCAAACATGAATAAGTGTCACTTTATTCAGTATTACATTAAATTCCGTGAACAATATGAAAATATTTATTTCATGTTGGCCAATAGTAGGCACCTATTTACTGTTGCCATAAGTGTAATCGTTTATTTCATTTTCTTGTACTTTGATAGCTAGGTATCCTATAACATTATATATATATATATATATATATATATATATATATATATATATATATATATATATATATATATATATATATATATATATATATATATATATATATATATATATATATATATATATATATATATATATATATATATATATATATATATATGTGTGTGTGTGTGTGTGTGTGTGTGTGTGTGTGTGTGTGTGTGTGTGTCGAACCGTTAAAATGAAACAGGCTCTAAGACTTGGAACCTGTTCCAAATGATTCCTGTCGAAAGAGCTGGTATATTAACATGGTTCTGCTTGTACAATCCATATGAGTAACTGAAAGAGGGCCTGGGTATAAGTAATATACCTTAAAGTTCAGTGTCTTGCTCTAGCCAAGTTTAATATCTTGTTCTGGCCATTATAAGAATACGTTTTTTTAAGAGATGAAAAAATCATTTTGTGTTTTCGTCTGTCTTGTGTTTTTTGTGTGTTCTTTAGTTAAGTTGATACTGGCCTTTTTGTTGTTGATATTGTTTGTGCCCCAAGTGGGCCAGATGAAATTTATGTGTGCGTGCTGCATAGTCCTCTGTAATCTCACTTCTCTCTTGAACCATCACCTTTGGAGGTGAGATCAATCTTCCTGATCTGGGACTAGCTGAACATGCACATTGATATATATATATATATATATATATATATATATATATATATATATATATATATATATATATATATATATATATATATATATATATATATATAGTTGAGTGGCGCACTAATGAGAGAGAGAGAGAGAGAGAGAGAGAGAGAAGAAAAAAGGCGCGTGAGGCGCAAAAAGTGCCCCGCCCTCCCAAATTTACTTTAAAAAACCCACGCACCTCTTCTTCTCATATTGATTTCGGTAGCATCCCTTCGCCCCCTCATATTGGGCTTGATATATATATATATATATATATATATATATATATATATATATATATATATATATATATATATATATATATATATATATATATATATATATATATATATATATATATATATATATATATATAGGGTGTGTATTCACACTCAACCCCTCTTGTAAGTGACCAATAAGTTTTACAAGACTCATGTTTTTAGAGCAGGCTTGTGTGAGGGTAGCGAGTGTGCTGGCTGTTTGTCGCCTCCCCATCCTTCCCGTATTCCCCCCTTCCCCCTTTGTCATGTGACTCAACCGCCGCGCTTCTGAGCGCCAGTGATGCTACTACCTTTGTTCAGTTGGGCCACAGAGATTGTCGTGAGAAGTCATCATACATAACTTGCTTGAGTGACAGAGCACTGACAAGTGGGTCAGGTGGATAATTTAGAGGGTCATCACTATAGTCGGTTCAGAGCATGAAGCCCGTTCAAGGTGTGGCAGATTCTAAAATTCCCATGAGTGCGACTGCCAGTTCGCCAATTATCAGATTAACAGCATGCCTCCCTTCCTTCACACCTGATTACCTACTAATTTGAATTGTTACCTCATTCTAAAGCAACAGTGTATCCAGACTCTTGTTATCATATCTAGCACACTACTTTATGTTGAAATCATCAGTACGCTACTGTTATTGTATCTACTATACAGATTCTACAATGTTTATCCTTCATATATCTTATTTATTATATATGTATTATTTATTATTACTATTTATTATATTATCTGTATTATCTATTATCATTATTATTTATTATATCTGTATTATAACTGCATATTTATCTATTATATTTGTTTTGTAACCATTTACTGCAAATACCTTCATAAATCATAGTATTTAATGTTGGAAATGAACTGTACAACATGTTATATCCTTGTTGCCAACTGCCACATTACTTACCCACTATTACTCACCATTTTGCCTGAAAAGCTCTGCTTTAAAAATGCTAACTACAGTCACATTAATCCTCACTACGTATATATGTATATACCTCCAAACTGTAACTGTTAATTATTAATAAATGTTCAATGATCTCTCTCTCTCTCTCTCTCTCTCTCTCTCTCTCTCTCTCTCTCTCTCTCTCTCTCTCTCTCTCTCTCTCTCTCTCTTTCTCTCTCATATATATATATATATATATATATATATATATATATATATATATATATATATATATATATATATATATATATATATATATATATATATAGTATTTATTTATCATCAATTTCCAACTTTTTTTCCACACCACCTGTATATAAGTTTCATCCAGATATACGATGTTTTGGGAGGCCTGACTTTTTTTTATGTCTTGCAAAAACGTAGTGCAAGTTGCCGCAACATCACTTCTCTCCATCAGAAATTTGCGGCCATTAACCCTGGCATATTTGAAGCCAATCTCCTGCAGAATCTTGTGAAGAGAGGTTCTGCAGCCACTGAAGAAAATTTTTGCTTCAGTTCTTGAATTTTTAGCAGAGTCGGGACTTCATGCCTCTCATAAAATGCCAAGACTGTTCTTTTTACAACAAAATTATCAAAGTCGTGTAGAGTGGTGACAGGTGCAGAATATCTCCTCTTCTTTGTTGACAAAAAGACAGTCCTTTCTGGTGATGTTTGGCCTTGTTTCGATTAGATTCTTTGAACAGTTTTCTCGGAATCGTTGGTGGCTTTTGCAGTGCATGCAAAAGGTGCATGCATGGTTTTGAAGGTGGGATTAGGAATCCATTACAAGCTTTCTCTTCAATGAAATACTTGTTGTAGTAAAGCATTTCCATTTCCCTGATATGCAGGACCCTGGAACGGGAGCGAATTGGAGTTGCAGCTTGTGGCTCCTCCTTCTCCTCCTTCAACACACACACACACACACACACACACACACACACCTGTGAGGGAATGCTAATCCCTTTTAATGATACCCCACCGCCACCACCACCACTACCAGGACAACGTAGCATCATGGGAAAAAAATATTTGCCACGTCATAGAATTTATATATATCGTAGTTATAATCCTAAACATCGACACTCATTGTGCTATATTGCTTCCTTTACTATATACAGAATACATAAAATATCACTTTCAAATAGCACACGGATGGGGAACAAAAGAGAGAGGCCCAAGTACGAAGGTTGCTTTGGCAGCATGTCTAGAGGTAAACCATACTAGCCCAACCTTGAACGTGAACGGACTTCATGCTTGGCTGACTGTAGTGCCAGTCAAATTGTGGTGGACTATGAGTTTTACCTCTCCGTCACGGCGTCCTAGTGGTTTGTGTCCTAGTGGTTTGGGAGCTTAGGTCTGGTTTTCTGATCATCTTGGGCCTTGCTGCCTTGTCTGTAGTGTTTTAGTGCTGTTAAATGCGACTGGCGTTCAGAGTTTGCTGCTGGGAGCTCTGGAGCCAGAGGACTTCATAATTCTGCGTGTTTGTGGGTGTCTATATTCCTCCAGGGAACAACATATAGACTGTTCATGTGCAGGATGTAATATTCTGTTGGGCGTGGGTTTGGCCCATTATGTCCACAGAAATTATAAGCCTCATCCCTGAGTGTCCTTTGTCTTAGCACGTCGTCTGCGATTCTTTCTCAGCAAGTTGGAGTTTGGCATTTGTTATATTATCCTTCTCTAGCGGGGTTTAGGCCGAGTGGCGACGTCATTTTTGATAGTTGGGGACGACCAGCAGGAAGGATCTGGATTCATCATGTTCAGGCCTGCACTAGACCAGAAGGAGCTAGTCAAGGGAAAGCTGATCCAAGTGTACTTGGCAGCTATTAAGGGGGGATGAACCTGGGTCATAACAATATATATATATATATATATATATATATATATATATATATATATATATATATATATATATATATATATATATATATATATATATATATATATATATATATATAGCTATTGGTGCACTCCCATTAACGCATCATAAGAGTTAAGACTATCAAACAGAGGAGGAACCGGCAACCATCGTCATCATGAGTAAATAAAAACCTTGTCTAAATGTATGAGGCGCCTAGAGCCAGAGTAACGTAAGCACAAAAATAGAAAACGGAGAAAAAAGCGATCAATGTTTTCCAACATTCAGAATGTAATATCTCCTCAATTAATTGAGAAAGGAAGTAGGACTTGGCTTCAAAATGTTTGTTATTGCATGTGGTTTGCAGCCTATACCTGGGCATTTAGTGAAATTAAAGCATTCTGAATGGCTAATGGATGACTGCTTTTTTTTTATCTGGTTTATTTGTGGATAAAAAAACAACACTTGCAATATTTTGTTTATCAAACATGCATGCATTATTTATTCCTGTTCCTGTGTCAAGTTGTTTCAACAGCATGTAGTTTATTGAGATTCACCACCATTGAAGCCATTCTTGATTGATGTACTAATTTTATTAAACAAAAACGTAAGCGACACTCGTGCACGTACTTCCTAATATCTGACCACCTAATAACAGGGAAGAATGATAAAAGAAAAATAGCTTCTGTACGTAGGCATTCTGTAGTGCAAAATTACCGATGGCCCAAAATTCCCTGTGCAAGACTGTGGCTATCGGCAATGTAGTTTTATCATAGCAGACATCAGCACAGGGAGGCCCCATTACCTGCACCTGTACGTGGCGGCCTGTAGACCTGCCTACGTACACTTCTCCCATATTCCTTCGTCTTTTAGCTAAGTTTTTCTTCCACTCTGCAGGATTACGCACACTTTTCCTTCCCCAAGAGGGTACTGGTTCCTCAGGGGGCATGTTGTTGTTCGCCATAATGATGAAATCTTGCGTATTAGCGTAAAAGAAAGGCAGAGTGTCATTCAGTGCTGGCGAGCTGGCGGAGGGTGCATGAGTGTCTGTGGGTGTGATGTGTGGGGGAGGCAGGCTGCTGTCAGTCGTGTCACGTGAAGTGCAGCTTGTGCCGTCATCGGCTCGCTGGCTGCTAGGCGGGAGTTGCTTCATTCTGGCACCAGCCGATCATCGCCTTGCTTCGAGAGCGACACGAAGGGTCTACAGATAACTGCATTTGGGTGGATTTTCGACCCTATTGCGGTGCCCATTCTGACTTCTACTCTACTTCCCGCCACAGTAGGAAGTGGGGGAAGACAATGCGATAAAAATGATAATTTCGGCCGGAGTGTCGCTTACGTTACTCTGTCTCTAGGCGCCTCATATAAGATAATTTAGTTTGATAATTGTACAGTAACCCTTCCTCTCCCGACATACAATGTAACTTTCTTTTTTTTAGGTACCAAGGATTTTTCTAGGGAGCATTTATCATGTTTAAATGTAGCCAATTTAACATAAAACAATAACATCCAAGCGAAATAGAGCAGTTACAGTGTTTTATCATATGGCACGCACGTTGTATGATACTGTATCGTATGCTTAAGTCTGTAAAAGCAAGCTGAAATGCAATGGAATTACATCAAACGTGAGGAAATACCCACGCACTAGACCTCCTGCTGAATATGTGAGTTGATATAAAAGCAAGCATAGATATTATTGAACAATTCTTATTTGAGGTAAGAATGAACATCTCTTAAATGGTGCACCAATCCAGTATCCATCACAAAGCCTCGGTCTCTCAGGAGCGGGAGTCGCTTCTCAATAATCATCCCCGCCAATATCTTAGATGAGTTCCGGAACCGCTACACCCTGGTAACCACAAAGCTGCGCGCTGTCGGCTCCAAGACTGATACTCATTCTGCGCGCTGCCGATTCCAAGAGTTTGGTATTCACCAAGTAGCGCCTTACCGATTCCACCGGTTCCAACCAACCACTACTGCTGAGAGATAGCGAGAGTTAGCGCCGACGTTTAAGCTGGTCACGTGATAGGGGGAGGGAAGGTGGATAACAGGCGTAAACCACCGCTCGCCACAAAACATTTAATCTTCAGTAATTAAATGTGTTTATATTTTAGGGGCTGGCTGAGATTTTAATTTATATTGGACTACGATTTTATCTTCTTTAAGGGGCATCGGTTTCAACTCGCTACTACGTAGAAGATGAAGTGAGAAACTTTTTTTGTTTTTAAAATCAACATGAATTAGACTTCGATAAACTTACAGTAAATCGCACCCAGCGATCTATGACTCATTCGGTCTCCCCACAGTTCAGAAATCCCGCTATTAGGACTCACCCCGTGTAACACAGCCACCCAGGGGGAAAAAATTCTTGAACCATACTTACATTTTTTTTTTAAGTCTTGTGCCCTGGACAAACAATTATCACGTATATTATCAATCTCACAATACACTGAATATCAAAATAGTCTTTTCGGCCCACCTGTGGGCACAGTACTAGGAGTATAGTTATGGTTCCGTTCTCCGACCCTTTCTCCTACTACTTCCCTTATGTCTCTTCTTGCTGCTCTTTCCTCTTCGAGACCTGTCTCTGCCTTTCAAACAATACCTAAAATAGTCCCTGCTTCAGTGCCTGTGGGAGGATCTCTCGATGTTGGACATCCTTCTGATGTCTCTTTTTAAAAGCAGCTATCTCTAACCTGATAGCCTGCTTCTACTCTTGTACTTGCCGTTCTCTTTCATTTTCTTCTTCCTTTCTTCTTTTCTTCTCTCCCACTACTATCACCGAATTTTATTTATTCTTTGTTTCCTTCTCTTCCCATGAACAGTACAAGAGTCATCCCTCCAGGAAAACCCCGAGCCATTATTTCCTGTCAACACACCACCACCAACTTGCTGTGGAGGGGCCAGCTCTGGGTCCTAAAGTGTGACAAATTTCAATGGCCTCCTACTACTCATTACTAAAGGGCATTCCTCTTTTCTCTTCCTCACAGACTCCTCAATCCTCCGTTTTCTCTCGCTCTTTTTTTTATTTTTATTTTTTTATCAGGGCCAGTACTATCTGCGTTTTCACTCAAGCTCGGCCTCTTCGGACCCTCTGGAGCCTACATGACACATCCAAAGACCAAAACTAAAAGAGCCTCTTTCGCGGCTATATCAGGCGAGATCAAAAGTTCGCTCAAACTGAAACAAGGCTGCACTTAATGGATGTGACTGGGCTGAACTCAGGCTCTACAGTAACACACTCCTAATCTTTCACCTCCTCGTCCCCGACTTTTCGAGGTGTTACAGATAGATTTAATGTTAATAAAGGATTTCTCCACAAAATCTGCGTGGAAGTGTATGAAGCTCTTAAACATGTGCAGCCTCAATTTATATCACGAACAAATACAAAACTGGATTTCCAAGAATTGTGGAATGCATAGATGGAAGACACATTCCAATCCCAGGCCCATCAGACCACAGAGCTGCCTACATAAATCGAAAAGGCTTCCCCAGCATACAAATGCAGGCAGTTTGTGATGACAACCTCCATTTTCTTAATGTCTTCGTAGGCTGGCCTTCAGTGGCTGATGCAAGGGTGTTTAGGAACAGCCCTTTACATGGTATTTTAGAATTTAGAAATCTTCATGAGGATAATAATTTATTAAAAGATTCTGCATATGCTCTTGCACCCTATTTGATGGCTCTTTTCAGGGACAATGGCCATTTAACTGAAATTCAAATGAATTACAATGAGTGCCAATCATCAGCTAGGGTAGTGATAGAGAGAGCTTTTGGCCTTCTAATTTCGGATGTTGCAGTATTTAGATATGAGATTAGTAAATAAAATTCCTTCACTTACATTCTCCGCTTGTATCTTGCACAATTTCATCCTTTTAAATGAAAAGATAGATGAAGATCTTTACTTGAAAGATATTTCAGTAGATGAAAATGCTCCACATGAAGGTGTTTCAGAGGCAGGTAACGTCATAGCCGTTAACAAGAGGAACACATTGGCAAACCTTGTAACATGAAGAATATATATTTTTGTTTGTAATGTCGTCTATTTTATATATAATGTCCACATAATATATATATATATATATATATATATATATATATATATATATATATATATATATATATATATATATATATATATATATATATATATATATATATATATATATACATATATATATATATATATATATATATATATATATATATATATATATATATATATATATATATATATATATATATATATATATATATATATATATATTTTTTTTTTTCTCATATGTTTGTATGTATGTGTGTGGATGTGTCCTCCATGATTGTCCATGGATATGTCTTGATGTGTGTGTACACCTGTGTATCTTTGTATCTATTGTAAATGTTTGCATAGTTGTATTGGTGTCTGTGGATGGCCATGAAGGTTGTGTATGTACTGCCTACTACTATATGCCTCCATGCAAAATTAATTCCTCTTTATAATTCTATATAGGGTTTCATATTTCAAAATACAGTATACATGTACCTATGAATAAATAAATATTTACTAGAAAAATATACATATTATTCATTATTTAAATGACAAACTAAATTACAAAATATATATATTACTTATACTGAAAATTACTCCCCTGAGAATATGCTTACCTTCAGTATGTACATTTATGAATGAATAATATTATCTGAAGAAATATACGAGTACATAATATTTATTACCAAAATTACATACTAAATTACTAGAGGTATATTATTTGTTATTATTATTATTTGTTATTATTATTTGTTATTATTGTTAACTTCTTTGAGATCATACTTGGTTTCTATAAAAACAACATGAATACATGAATGTGCCTTGCTTCAGCAGCATGGACACCGTAAAGAAAGCAGGGGACTGTAGCAGCAACATAAGGCAGAAATCAGAATTATAACAACAATATAAGGCAGCTATCAAAAGTTCAATAACAAAATGCTGAAATTACAACTTCAACAATAACATGAGGTAGAAATCAAAGCATCATCAACAACATATGGCAAGAAATCAGTTTAAACAACTACATGAGACAGAAGAGGCATTGTGTGGGCAGGAAATTTAGAAAAGATGTAAGAGTAATCGAGAGAGAGAAATTAAAATCAAAGAAGATAAGGTATTTGAGTAGTATGTGTGAAATTATACGTATGGATTAAGTAAGGAATGAAGATGTGCTTAGAAGGAATGGTGTTGTGAGACAAGTATAATGCTTTCTACTGCCCTTGTTGGTGTCTCTGGAACATGATTTCCATCAGATGCTGTACAAATCGGAATTACAGAGATATCTATAGAGTGAAATTATTATTATTATTTTTTTTTTAATGCTGAATGTCTTGATGACAATCATGAAATTTAGTAAAAGCCCATGTCTGACATTGTAATATGTAAGCAAAGTGTACATAAGTACCTACTAAAAGAAAAAAAAAAAAAAACAAATGTAGTAGTGTGCACTTCACATGTGTACATACCTTCTTTTCCACGCCCTCATTTTCTGATCATAAGCTGCCCCATCAACAGCATACCCCTTTTCTGCAATTTCTGGGCAATATTCCGCCAAACTTGATTTTTTTTTTCTTTGATCTGTCAGGAAACGCATGATGCAGGATCCGGTAGCTTTCAATAAGAAGCAGGGTTGCTTCAGCTGACCAACCTCTTGACAAAATTTCAAGTTAATCATATTATATGACATTATTTAAAATCCAGATGCATCAGAGCATGTTAATGTTATTGGTTACCTCACACATTCTACATCCAAGGCTCAAGTCTCTTTCATGAAGAAGAATGCTGAGATACAGCAATATCACACATTTATACATGCTGCTTATGAGTTTTGCTTATTTGACATTAGGAATATCAATGTACATACACTGACTGAGGTTTTACAAGCTTGAAAAGTTTACTACATATATGATTTTATAAATCATTGTCATTAACTGTTTTTTTTTTTTTTTTACATTTAGGTCAGCATCACATCAACTAACCTTGTTCATGCTTTAGATTGTACCAAACTCCTCACCAACAATATTTTCATTAAGTGGTTGTGTTCCTGTGCAGTAAATAGAGGTATTACATTAGCTTTAACCATTTATGTATTTTAGCTTGTCATGGTTACTCTACCTTGTGCTGCCCCTGCAGCTGGAGTGGCAAATAATATGAATCAGCAACTTTCACATTAAACACCAAATGATAATTTTTGTTCTATAATTTATCCCTACCCATAACCAGCTTTCCCGAAGATCAAGCATACTATTAAAAATGCAACAATTTCGAATGGAGAGGGTATAAAGTAGTGAAATAATGGGAAAATAACTACCAGAAAGCATACAGCTAATCATACAGAGTGAACTGCTAGCATGGTCGAGAGCCAAGTAGGAATATGACCTGTCATTTCCCTGAACCATATGTTGGTGAGCTCAATTGATGCTACTTTCCCCTCCATTTCACATGCCAGCCTTCGTGCCAGGCAACCTTACAACCTCGACCGTGATTGCTAGTAAAGTATAGAAATTTACCTACGTCATTGTTCATTAGACTACTGTATCATCATAATTATGACTTTTATATACTGATTTTTCATTGTATACTATACCCTGGTACTGATACAGTACTTGCCGGTATATGTCTGTGTATGATACAACACAACATTGTAGTCTTGGGACTAAAAAATGCATCTGGAGCAGCGAAAGGTCTCTTTTTGGGAGGCCATATTTGTTTACATGACGTCATCGCAGCACAGGCCACCCCACCTCCCAAGACCGGGGCGAACGTTCTGAGTCGGCCGCTGGGGCTGCCCAGGCGCGCGTTTGAGATGATAACGTTCCGGGCGCCGCAAGTCGCTCCATGAAACGCACCCCTTGTGTGGACAGGCCTTTGGTGTTTTTGTTCCGTTAAATGCGACTGGCTTTCAGAGCTCACTGCTGGGACCTCTGAACCCAGAGTACTTCATAATTCTGCGCATGTGTAGCTGTCTGTAGTCCTCCAGGGGACTGCATATAAACTAATCACGGGCGGGAAGATATAATTTTCTGTGGTCGCGGGTGATTTGTCTCTGGGTGGAGGTAGCTCACAGAACATTAAAAGCCTCATACTTGTGTGTCCCTTATCGTGGCTCTGCCCCGTTAGCACGTGGTTTGCGATTCTTTCTCAGCAAGATGTGATTTGTTTGGCGGTTGCAATACTCTCTTCTCTGTTGGTGGTTGAAACAAGATGGCGATTTCAGTTTTGATAGCTGTGGGCAACCAGAAGGTGTCTGGATCCGTCGTGTCTATGCCCACACTAGGTTAGAAGCTAGTCTAGGGCAAGCTGATCCTAGTGTAGTGGCAATTGTGAAAAAGGCTGAACCTGGTTTCGTAACAGAATTGGCGACCTCGCCAGGATTGCTGGAAGCTTCGTAGCCACGTGGGGAGACAGTTGCTTGTTGTTTGTTTGTCTCTTGTGTTCCCATACTCAGCCATGGAAGGGAGGGTTGGTAGCAGGGGTAATTCACGACATACCTGTCTCTGTCTCTGCCTGAAGTGGCAGTGTAGATTTGGCCTGGTTTGGCGTGCGGACCTCCAGTTCTGTAAATAGTGTACATGCTCATGCTAGTCCTACCCAGTGTTGGTGGATTCTCCTAGACAGAAGGAATATCTGAGGAGTTGAGATTTAAGCTAGAAATGAGGAAAATGGAATCGGAAACTGAAGCTGTGGAAAGAAAATTGAAGGCGGCGGAGGTTAGGGAAGCCAAAATGTTTAAGAAAGTGTTGAATATAGCTCATGCAGAAAGAGGGAGGGAAGAAGCTGAAAAGATCAGAATATTTGAGATGGAGAAGATTCGGAGAGGAGAAAGAGTAAAGGAGTATACAGTATAAAGCTATATAGTGAGAAGTTTCAAGTTGATATCAGAGTTTGATGAAAGGAAGGTTCATGAGATTTGAGAAGGTAGCTGAATTTGATTGGCCTCAGGAGCGCTGGGATGGCCTTGATGCTAATATGTTGAAGGGCAAGGCTTTAGAAGTTTATGATAGAATGTCAGAAGAGGATTTGGAGGAGTTCAGGTTGACATCCTGAGTGCCTATGAACTGACGGCAGATGCTTACAGGCAACAATTTAACCTAGTTACTTGTATCTTGATTGTGCTCGCCACCTCGAGTAGGTATTTGAAAGGTGGATAGCTAGCGAGCCAGCGTATCACCTCCTACACCTCCTACTTTGAGTTAAAGGAGCTCATGGTGATGGAGCAATGTGATAATGTTGTTAAGAAGGATATTGTGCCACTGCTCTTAGAGAAAAGTTTAAAACCTTGAAAGAGGCGGCTACTTGGGCATATGATAACGTGTTCGCTCACCGGTCAGTGTCTCGTTAGTTAAGTGGCATGTCTGATGTTGTCGGCAAGGATGGGGTATTCGTATCCGGTACTCGTATTCAAATATATTCGAATGCAGTGTTTGGGTGTAATCGTTTTCGTATTCGAATACTTGTCATCTGACATCAAAGTATTCGCATTCGTATTCGAATACTAGGGAAAAGTATTCGTATTCTTCGAATAATATGCCGAATAATCTTAAATTCATCATCAGAAATATAGTTATTGTTCCTTCCAAGTTACAAATCTTCGTTCCTGTTTGTCCGATGTGTATGATACAGATTCACTTTATATATATATATATATATATATATATATATATATATATATATATATATATATATATATATATATATATATATATATATATATATATATATATATATATATATATATATATATATATATATATATATATATATATATATATATATATATATATATATATATATATATAATAGAAGTGAGATTACAGCATGATACTAGAAAAGACTTGGCTATTATAATTTGATATACCATAGGTATTTTGTTGTGTTTCTTTCAGTGCAGCTTAGATATATACTTGAAAATTTTGAAAAACAAATATGTCTAGGTGTGATAAACATGTATAGAATACTGACATCAGTTATAAGTTCATGAAGTCATTTTACCATTGAATAATTTTAGTACCATATTAGGCTCATTGCCGAGCTATCTACATGGAAAAAAAGTTATTTTCAACGAAAAGTATTCATGAGAATGCATTCGCGAATACTCATAAAGTATTCGTATTCGTATTTGAATTATCAGTATTTCAGTGTATTCGTATTCGTATCCGTATAAATACGAAGTATTCGTATTCTAATACACAGTTCTTGTATTCACCCCATCCCTGGTGATCGGTTACAGATTAGAGGCGAAGCAGGCGCCGGATTGTCGAGAAGTCGACGCTATAGTTGTGGCGGTGGCAACAAGTCGGGACAAGTAAGTCCTCAATGGAGATAGACTGGGAGCATAGTACATAGCATTCCCATAAACAGTATGCAACCTATGTGCCATTATTGTAAGAATACCGGGTATTTTAAATCTTATTGTCCTAAGTTAGTGACAACCACCGCTTCTAAAGGCCTGTACACACAAGGAAACATTGTTTGGAAACAATGTTTGCAAACAGTTTGCAAACTCTGTATTTACTTGGCACTTTTGATAAATTCATGGTAGAGCAAGAAAAAGAAAAAGAGATGGGTGAAGAAATTTTAGAAAATAAACTTTTTATGGTGACTTGCTTCTGGCGGATTGAGAGTAGATATAGGACATTTCACCAGTTTTATTTGGATGTCCATGACTGACTTTGAAATACTTTTAAGGATGCGGGTCCCACAGGGTAAAA
This sequence comes from Scylla paramamosain, assembly GCF_035594125.1. Taxonomy (NCBI): domain Eukaryota; kingdom Metazoa; phylum Arthropoda; class Malacostraca; order Decapoda; family Portunidae; genus Scylla; species Scylla paramamosain. The sequence goes on from NC_087154.1 coordinate 12,145,077, forward strand.
TTTCTGATTTTACAATAACTGATTTCTTAAACCCTGACGAAAGATCAAAATTTCAGATCTCCAGAAATTACTGATAATCTGGCAACACTACGGATTCATCGTCACCGCCACACACACACACACACACATCGGGTAGTGTAGTGATTAGCACGCTCGGCTCACAACAAAGAAGGCCCGGGTTTGAATCCCGGACGCGGCGAGGCAAATGGGTGAGCCTCTTAATGTGTAGCCCCTGCTCACCTAGCATTAAGTAGGTACGGGATGCAACACGAGGTGTTGTGACCTCACTGTCCCGGTGCGTGGTGTGTCAGTGGTCTCAGCCATACCCGAGCTCTTTCCGTAGGGGAACGTCTGGCTGGATGACCAGCACACCACCGTAGGTGAATCACACACACACAGTTTCCCATTCTAGATGGGAAACAAATACACGTGAAAGATTGTTGTCAAGCAGTCTGCAAACCGTTTGGAAACAGTTTGCAAATAATGTTTCCAAACTGTCCCAAAAAGTTTGCAAACTGTTAGCAAACATTGTTTCCAAACAATGTTTCCTGGTGTGGACAAGCCTGAAGTCCTCTCCAGAAGCCGGTAACATTGATGTCCGGCTGGTGTTTGGAGTGGCTGTGCCCTCGTCTGTTGATACCTCACCGTTCCTGTAAGGCCCGGTCTGGATTAGTGCCTTTTTTTGTGTCTGGTCTCTGTGAAGATTGCTAGGGGTTGAGCACCTCTTCGCTGTTTTGAGAGAAGGAAATGTGACAGGGAAGTCATGTGCTTGTGTGGTGCCAGGGAATTGGCGCCGTAGAGAGCTTCGCCACTGCGATGATGCTTGTGCCTGGAGCTATAGTGATGGGACTGACTGCGATAGAGTAGTCACCACAGGAAGCACACGACTTGTTTGGGGGTGTTACCGAGGGTGAAGTTGGAGTGTTGGATTTTGATAGTTTGGTTGCTGGCTTGCCTGTGGAGCACTTCGGGGTGGCGCTCAGGCGGAGTCGTCACCTGGCTTGTAAGCTCTGGGTCCCGATTCTTAGTCTGGGCCCCAACCTGGTGTGTGTGGTATGTTAGGGGTCACTACCGATGTAACTTTCTATGGGCGTGGGTAGTTCGCTTCTGGTGGGAGGTAGCTCACAGAATATTATAAGTCTCATAAAATGTGTATCCATTATCATAGTTATTACCCCCTAGCACTAGCACGGTGGTTGTGATTCTCTCCCAGCAACTTGAGGTTTGCTTGGCCGTTATAATACTCTATTCCCTGAGGGTGGGTGAAACAGGGTGGCGATATAAGAGTTTTTATAGCTGTGGGCGATCAATATAAGAGTTTTTATAGCTGTGGGCGACCAATTAGTGTCTGGATTCATCATGCTTATGTCCGCAATAGGCTAGAAGGAGCTACGGTAGGGAAAGCTTACCTGAGTGCAGTGGCAGCTGGGATGGGTGCTAAAACTTACTGTAACGATATATATATATATATATATATATATATATATATATATATATATATATATATATATATATATATATATATATATATATATATATATATATATATATATATATATATATATATATATTGAAAATTCCATATGATAATGTGTTTTGCTTTTTCTTATCGTTGAGAACTTAATTACTGTTTGAAGGCGACTCAAAAATATGTTCATGTGGTATTGTATGTGATACGTATAGCTGAGTATCTGAATCAGTGGCAATGCTTCATACGATCGTTCATATTAGTCTCGAATGGCACTACTGAGTTGACGACAGGGAATCAGATGGGATGGGATGGCAGACACGCCTAGCGCTCCTCATCGCGTATATCTGTCTCCTCGGCCGGGTACTCACCTGCAAAATATTGCCTGACAATAAATTTAGAAGGTATGCAGTGTTTCCTTACTGTAGTCAGCCTGAACTGAATACAGCACAGTACATGAAACATACTTAATTATAAATTTGAAATAAGGTAAAGTATGACAGAACAGTATATATATATATATATATATATATATATATATATATATATATATATATATATATATATATATATATATATATATATATATATATATATATATATATATATATATATAGTGTGTGTGTGTGTGTGTGTCTGTGTCTGTGTGTGGTGCTCAATTGAGAAAATAGTCCATTAACGTTATCGGGCAAGATAATTTTCAACAGTAAGGCTGATGATCAGGTTAGATTAACGTTACTGAGCAAGCTATTAATGATAATGGGTTATCATCCCTACTGGGAACAATATATATATATATATATATATATATATATATATATATATATATATATATATATATATATATATATATATATATATATATATATATATCTCATCTCACTTACTAATGTACTGGGGAAAGACACGCTTCCAAAAACTTATCTCTACTCCCTTATATCAGTAATCCTTAATCAAGCCAGTGGATAAATAAAGAAAATGTCAAATATTTTCATATTCATTACACTTTATTATTATCAATCGTTTGTTTTCATAACATATTATTATCAATCGTTTGTTTTCATAACATATTCTATGTAAATTTAGAAACTATTTTTCGGTTGTGCTGGAGGTCACAGCTGGATTTCAGATTACTATAATTTCCCTGATGAAGACGGCAGTAGCAACAACCCACCCGAAGAGGAGGAGGAAAAATAGTCCTTGCGTGTGCTGAAGAGTGAGAGGGAGGGCGGCTGTGTTTTCTTTACCCTCCAGCCGCAGTTTCCTCTCAAAATCTACTCCCAAGAAGTCTTCAGTTTTTACCTAAGGAAATTTGTTAACATGGTAGATGAAACCAATATGAGTAAATAAAATAAACACGCATCAACCGTCACCTACATTTTTTCTTTAGTCATGTATCAGTCTAAACAATTATATATATATATATATATATATATATATATATATATATATATATATATATATATATATATATATATATATATATATATATATATATATATATATATATATATATATATATATATATATATATACTTATTTTTTATTATTTATTTATTTTTTAATGTAGGAGGGACACTGACCGAGGGCAACAAAAATCCAATAAAAAAAAAAGAATGTCCACTGAAATGCCACTTCCATAAGAGGGTCCAAAGCGGTAGTCAAAAATTGAAGGATAAGTGTCTTAAAACCTCCCTCTTGAAGGAATTGAAGTCATAGGAAGGTGGAAATACAAACGCAGGCAGGGAGTTCCAGAGTTTACAAGAGAAAGGAATGAATAATTCAGAATACTGGTTAACTCTTGCGTTAAGAGAGGTGGACAGAATAGGGGTGAGAGAAAGAAGAAAGTCTTGTGCAGCGAGGCCGCGGGAGGAGGGGTAGCATGCAGTTAGCAAGATCAGAAGAGCAGTTAGCATGAAAATAGTGGTAGAAGACAGCTAGAGATGCAACATCGCGGCGATGAGAGAGAGGCTGAAGACAGTCAGTTAGAGGAGAGGAGTTGATGAAACGAAAAACTTTTGATTCCACCCTGTCTAAAAGACCAGTATGAGTAGAACCCCCCTCCAGACATGTAAAGCATACTCCATACATGGACGGATAAGGCCCTTGTACAGAGTTAGCAGCTGGGGGGGTGAGAAAAACTGGCAGAGACGTCTCATAACGCCTAACTTCATAAAAGCTGTGTTAGCTAGAGATGGGATGTGAAGTTTCCAGTTCAGATTATAAATAAAGGACAGACCAAGGATGTTCAGTGTAGAAGAGGGGGACAGTTGAGTGTCATTGAAGAAGAGGGGATAGTTGTCTGGAAGGTTGTGTCGAGTTGATAGATGGAGGAATTGAGTTTTTGGGGCATTGAACAATACCAAGTTTGCTCTGCCCCAATCAGAAATTTTAGAAAGATCAAAAGTCAAGCGTTCTGTGGCTACCCTGCGTGAAATGTTTACTTCCTGAAGGGTTGGACGTCTAAGAAAAGACGAGGAAAAGTGCAGGGTGGTATCATCAGCGGAGGAGTGGATAGGACAAGAAGTTTAGTTTAGAAGATCATTAATGAATAATAAAAACAGAGTGGGTGACAGGACAGAACCCTGAGGAACACCACTGTTAATAGATTTAGGAGAAGAACAGTGACCGTCTAACACAGCAGCAATAGAATGGTCAGAAAGGAAACTTGAGATGAAGTTACAGAGAGAAGGATAGAAGCCGTAGGAGGGTAGTTTGGAAATCAAAGCTTTGTGCCAGACTCTATGAAAAGCTTTTGATATATCCAAGGCAACAGCAAAAGTTTCACCAAAATCTCTAAAAGAGGATGACCAAGACTCAGGAAAGATCACCAGTAGAGTGGCCTTGACGGAACCCATACTGGCAATCAGATAGAAGGTTGTGAAGTGATAGATGTTTAAGAATCTTCCTGTTGATGATAGATTCAAAAACTTTAGATAGGCCGAAAATTAAAGCAATAGGACGGTAGTTTGAGGGATTAGAACGGTCTCCCTTTTTAGGAACAGGTTGAATGTAGGTAAACTTTCAGCAAGAAGGAAAGGTAAATGTTGACAGACAGAGCTGAAAGAGTTTGACTAGGCAAGGTGCAAGCACGGAGGGACAGTTTCGGAGAAGAATAGGAGGGACCCCATCAAGATCATAAACCTTCCGAGGATTTAGGCCAGTAAAGGCATGGAAAACATCATTGCGAAGAATTTTAATTGGTAGCATGAAGTAGTCAGAGGGTGGAGGAGAGGGAGGAACAAGCCCAGAATCGTCCAAGATAGAGTTTCTAGCAAAAGTTTGAGCGAAGAGTTCGGCTTTAGAAATAGATGTGATAGCAGTGGTACCATCTGGTTGAAATAAAGGAGGGAAAGAAGAAGAAGCAAAGTTATTAGAATTATTTTTGGCTAGATGCCAGAAGTCACGAGGGGAGTTAGATCTTGAAAGGTTTTGACACTTTCTGTTAATGAAGGAGTTTTTGGCTAGTTGGAGAACAAACTTGGCATGGTTCCGGGAAGAAATATGAAGTGCATGAGATTCAGGTGATGGAAGGCTTAAGTACCTTTTGTGGGCCACCTCTCTATCATGTATAGCACGAGAACAAGTTGTGTTAAACCAAGGTTTGGAAGGTTTAGGTCGAGAAGAAGAGTGAGGAATGTACGCCTCCATGCCAGACACTATCACCTCTGTTATGCATTCAGCACACAAAGACGGAACTCTGTCACGGAAGCAGTAGTCATTCGAAGGAAAATCAGCAAAATACCTCCTCAGGTCCCCCCCAATTAGCAGAGGCAAAACGCCAGAGGTACCTTCGCTTAGGGGGATCCTAAGGAAGGATTGGAGCGATAGGACAAGATACAAATATGAGATTGTGATCGGAGGAGGCCAACGGAGAAGAAAGGGTGACAGCATAAGCAGAAGACTAGAGGTTAGGAAAAGATCAAGAATGTTGGGCGTATCTCCAAGACGGTCAGGAATACGAGTAGGGTGTTGCACCAATTGCTCTAGGTCGTGGAGGATAGCAAAGTTGAAGGCTAGTTCACCAGGATGGTCAATGAAGGGAGAGGAAAGCCAAAGCTGGTGGTGAACATTGAAGTCTCCAAGAATGGAGATATCTGCAAAAGGGAAGAGGGTCAGAATGTGATCCACTATGGAAGTTAAGTAGTTAAAAAATTTCTTATAGTCAGAGGAGTTAGGTGAGAGGTATACAGCACAGAT